>NC_037530.1:28218880-28221905 GCF_001531365.2 Cynara cardunculus var. scolymus
GAAAGATGGAATACAATGCATGTGAGCTCATGTGTAATGTGTTTGTATAGTGAACTTATTTTGGAAAAAAAATGAGCCAACTGTTTATTTGTGAAAAGATTATTCATGGAATGTCATTATGTGTTCATAAGCAACAATATATATACACACACATAATGGACAGAAATATATATATATATGATTGGGTTGCAAAGGTTGTACAAATGCACAAGGTTGTAAAAGAAATATACCCTATATATATATATATATATATATATATATACATAGGGGGAAGATCAAATGTTAACCAACAATTTTGTGTTAACTTTGAAAACCATGACAACCAATCAAATTTCATTCTTCTTGTAGGTTTATGTCATGTTCACATTTTAATTACGAGGGTATTTCAGTAAATTGATTTATATGTAACTCTCAAACAATTAATGGGGAGTTACAAATCATCAAATCCCAAAAAATATGCATTTATAATATTAATATTTTTATTTTTTTTAATCTTGATCTTCCATGTTTATTGTTTTATCAGTTTTTAATTCGCATAGAAAACACGGTAGTAAATTTTTTGGTATCAATCAAGCTAATATGGATAAACGCAATGGAATATAAATCGACAACAGTGAGAAGATTAAAATGGTTTATGATGACAATCGGAGTTCAAGGTCGGAAATTGAAAAAATTAACCAAAGCGAATGTCTTGGTAATAGATTTTTATTTTTTTTAGATTCGTTTTAATCGAAAATATGTTCATTACGATGTGTTGCGTTTTTTATAATTCATCTTGTATTGATAACTTTTTTTTAATTACTAAAATACGTACCTAAATCACATGTTCAAATGCACGACCCATTTTCATATTGTCATATTACCGATTTTTATGAATCATGAACCATTGTGTTCATGTTACGTCTATCATATGAACACAAGTGTTATTTTTAAGCTTGATACCAAATCTTTATATTTGTGTAAGTGTTTGCACCCGGTGTTCATAGCGTTGGGGTTATGTGTTCATATATTTTATACGATATGAACAAGGGGTGAACAACCATATAAGATCAGAAACATATATGAACAAGGGGTGAACCTTAAACGATGTGGATGCAATGCATGTATAAAACTCCATTTAGACAAAGGATCGCTCCTGAATGTGTTTATAATGAAGCAACTATTGTTCACAAGCTGTTCATATCGTGTTCATACCTGTTTTTTTATTTATTATCTTTCGTATAACAGTTTTTCTTATTATGTTCATATTGTGTTCATAAATGCTATGCATTCCAAGTTCATATATATGTCAAATTTTTGTTCGCATCTGACACAATGGTTCAGATATATATAGTTGTGTTCATATGGTTCTTACATTAACAAAAATAAATTAACAAAAAAATCATAGAATTTTTTATATTGTAACTCCCAATTAATTAATGATATGGGAGTTACATAATTTTTTTTATCTAAATACCCTTTTCAACTTTGTTCACTTATCTTTATGAAATTTTAAATTAAAAAAAATAAGTTTTTATCATGATTAATCACAACCGTTTATTGAAAGATTAAATGGCCAAGATCGGTTAACAAAGTTAACACAAAAACTTTGGTTAACATTTGAACCTGATCCTATATACATATACATACAGATTTATATATGCATATACATACAGCAGGTGGTCGGCGGCAATGCAAGAGGTGGTCGGCGACGATGCAGCAGGTGGTCGGCGGCAATGCAGCAGGTGGTCGGCGGCAATGTAAGAGGTGGTCGGCGGCTTGTGTTATGTAACCGGAGAAGGTAGCGGGGGGCGCGGTCGGCAGGAGTATTTTGTATTGAGTTTTGTTCACGGCGGCTGTTATAAGAAGGAAAGGTAGGGTTTTATCTTTATCAGTTCCGGCGGATTACCGGCGGACAAATACGCCAGAAATTTTCCTAAATTTTTTAAAAGAGTCGTTTTACTTGAAATTTTTTGAAATTTTTACATTTTCCGGCGGATATATCCGCCGATAATCCGCCGGTAAGTTAATTCTTTTTAAAAAATAAATTAAAAATATTATTATTATTATTATTATTATTATTATTATTATTATTATTATTATTATTATTATTATTATTATTATTGTTATTATTATTATTGTTATCATTAGAACCCAAAAGGATCCATCAAAGCCCAATATGTTCCATTAAAGCCCAATACTTCCATTAAAGTCCAATACGATTCATGAAAGCCCAATACGGTTTATTAAAGCCCAATACGATCTATTAAAACCCAATACGGTTCATTAAAGCTCAATACGGTTCATAAAAGCCCAATACTTCCATTAAAGCTCAATACAATCCATTAAAACCCAATACGGTCCATTAATACCCAATAAGGTCCATTAAATCCGAATACGGTTCATGAAAGCACAATACAGTTCATTAAAGCCCAATACGGTTCATGAAAGCATAATACGGTTCATTAAAGTCCAATACGGTTTATAAAAGCCCAATACGATCAATTAAAACCCAATACGGTTCATTAAAGCCCAATACGATTCATCAAAGCCCAATACGGTTCATTAAAGCCCAACGGTTCATAAAAGCCCAATACTTCCGTTAAAGCCCAATACGATCCATTAAAGCCCAATACGGTCCATTAATACACAATAAGATCCATTAAAGCCCAATACGATCCATTAAAACCCAATACGGTCCATTAAATCCCAATACAGTTCATGAAAGCACAATACGGTTCATTAAAGCCCAATACGGTTCATTAAAGCACAATACGGTTCATTAAAGCCCAATACGGTTCATGAAAGCATAATACGGTTCATTAAAGCCCAATACGGTTTATAAAAGCCCAATACGATCCATTAAAACCCAATACGGTTCATTAAAGCCCAATACGATTCATCAAAGCCAAATACGGTTTATTAAAGCCCAACGGTTCATAAAAGCCCAATACTTCCATTAAAGCCCAATACGATCTATTAAAGCCCAATACGGTCCATTAATACACAATAAGGTCCATTAAAGCCCAATACGATCCATTAAAAC
>NC_037530.1:28222665-28224486 GCF_001531365.2 Cynara cardunculus var. scolymus
CCCAATACGGTCCATTAAATCCCAATACGGTTCATGAAAGCACAATACGGTTCATCAAAGCCCAATACGGTTCATTAAAACACAGTACAATCCATTAAAGCCCAAAAGGATCCACCAAAGCCCAATACGTTCCATTAAAGCCCAATACGATTCATTAAAGCCCAATACGGTTCATTAAAGCCCAATACGGTTCATGAAAACACAATACGGTTCATTAAAGCCCAATACGATTCATTAAAGCCCAACGGTTCATAAAAGCCCAATACTTCCATTAAAGCCCAATATGATCCATTAAAGCCCAATACAGTCCATGAAAGCTCAAAATACGGTTCATTAAAGCTCAATACGGTTCATTAAAGCCCAATACGGTTCATTAAAGCCCAATACGGTAAATTGTTAATTCTTTTTTTTTAAAATTATTTAATTTTCCGCCGGAAATCCGCCGGAAATGGTAAATTTTTTATAGAAAAATTATTTAATTTTCCGCCGAAAAATTGTTTATTCTTTTTTTTTTAAATTATTTAATATTCCGCCGGAAATCCGTCGGAAATGTTAAATTTAAAAAAAAAATTATTTAATTTTCCGCCGGAAATCCGCCGGAAAATTGTTTGTTCTTTTTTTAGAAAATTATTTAATTAGTGTCCACCGGAAATCCGCTGGAAATGGTAAAAAAAATTTAGAAAAATTATTTAAATATCCGCCAGAAATCCGCCGGAAATGTTAAATTTTAAAAAAAAATTATTTAATTTTCGGCCGGAAAATTGTTTATTCTTTTTTTTTTAGAAAATTTTTTAATTTTCCGNAAATTGTTTATTCTTTTTTTTTTAGAAAATTTTTTAATTTTCCGCCGGAAATGTTAAATTTTAAAAAAAAATTATTTAATTTTCCGCCAGAAATGGTTATATATATTTTTTAAAATATTTAATTATCCGCCGGAAAATTGTTAATTTTTTTTAAAGAAAAAATTAAAAAATCTGCCGGAAATCCGCTAGTAAAATGTTGTAATTAGATGTAAATTCGAGGTTAAACTGAGTACTTAAGAAATCCGCCGGAAATCCACCGGAAATTGTTGGTAGTCAATAAAATGTTGACTTTTTTAGTGTCCGTCGGAATCGCCGGAAATTTACCGGCAGATTTAGTCCGCCGGAAACGCGGCGGAAATGGTCAGTTTTCTAGTAGTGTCGTGTCAACGTATATCAAAAACGATTTAAATAGACAACTTAGTGTATACAACAGAAGATCTTTATTACTATCTAATATTAACAGATACTAAATATAACCTATGTGTTAAGGAATCAAATAAGCAATTTGAGTAGAATCAAATTTCAAATTCCAAATTCCAAATCAATCAATGGAACCTTGCAGCAAAATCACACATAATCCAACAGTGTAACTTTCAGTGAATGAGATGCACAAAATCAAACTCCAACAACAAACTAAATGAAGAACTATGAGAACTCCATGGCTAGTGCATAAGACTATCTTTAACCACAATCCAACCCAACCCAATCTCTATTAAAAAATTAATTTGTCTCTCTTCTACCGGTTTAAACCATCTACATCCCTGCAATCCATTTACACTTTCAATTGTGCCACATCAGCTTTTGCAATTACCATCTACACACCTGCAATTCACCTACACTTTCAAAAGTGGTCCCCACTACAATATTTATTAACTATTTTATAAATTATTTATATATACATTCTAATTATTTTTTAATTTAATAACATGTTTTATATGTAATTTTATAGCTTAGATTATATATACCTTAGATTATATGTAACTTTATCAATATTATATGTTTTAATATGTATAATTTT
>NC_037530.1:28225934-28240710 GCF_001531365.2 Cynara cardunculus var. scolymus
GAAGTCTTCACTAAGTCTAACGAAGAGACTTTAGTGGTTGGAATAACAACGTCTGATACTGAAGATTTTTCAGCAAGAGTTGTCTTCACTGAACCTGAAGAAGAGGTTTTAGTGGAATTTTTCACTTTGACTGGTGTAGCAGCCTTTGTGGATGATTTCACCTTAGTTGATTTCTCAACTCTCGTTACTTTCTTGCTAAAAACTGGTGAACCAATCTTAGCGACAGAAGGACACTTACTGGCAATATGTGAGTTTTCACCACAGTGTTTACACATCCTAAAGAGAAAGGTTGCTTTAGGGCCAGGAAGTATAAGATTTGAAACGGGACCAGCTCCAAGAATACCCTTCTCATTTGTTCTAGGAGGAACAGTTGAGGAATTGGACTCTTTAGGTGAGATCCGATAGAAGGAGATTGAGGAACTTCTTCGCCGAAATGAGATCCGACAGAAGGAGGTTGAGGAACTTCTTCGCCGAGAAGAGATCCGAAACAGGGAAGATGAGATCCGGAAGAAAGAGCATGCAAACACGATGGATATGATGAAGAGGTTTACACAATCTCAACAGTTTCCGTCTACCTCGCCGCAATAGATTTAATATAGTGTATTTATGAACTAGCGTCATCAATCGAATTTATATATGTATATTATTTCGTCCGGATAATCATATTAAGTATTTATGACATATTTATGTTTGTATTTAATTACATGATCTTTATATTTTAGGATTTTAGGATTTTATATTTTGGTTTTTTGGTCCTGTACCAGCTAAATTTCCGACGGATTTATGGCGGAAAATCCGTCGGTAAATAATTAGATATAAGTTTTATTTAAAAAATTTCTGGCGGATTTTTCGACGGATTTCCGACGGAAAATCCGTCGGTAAATATTTTCCGTCCATTAAAAATAAAAAATATTTTCATATTTTAAATTAGAAAAAAAAATTTAATATAATTTCCGACGGAATTTTCGTCGGAAATCCGTCGGAAATAAAAATTGGTTATTATTTTGGAAGAAAATGGAAAAAGTTTACCAACGGATTTCCGACGGAAATTCCGTCGGTAAATCTAATCCCATTTTATATTACTTCTAATTAACCCGAACAATGGATAACATATTATAAAATTGCACGACGGATTTAGCGGCGGGGGTTTTTCCGACGGCAAAATCCGTCGGAAAAACCAGATTTTTTAGTAGTGCCTTCCTTGATTAATTGGTTTTAGATTTTTTAGGATAAATCTTATCACATTAAAAAATAACTTTAACAAAAAAATACACCAACATATTTTTCAATTCCTTACAAATAGAGACCGATATTGACATATTTCATCACACCACTCTTTCTCTCAATTCCAATACTCTCTTCATCTTGAAGATATCAAACTCTAGTTTTTTTTCCCAATTTTCTACTATAGATCCAAACTACCCAAATTATGGTTTAGATTCTGAATATCCTAATAAGTTTTAAAATTTCCCAAACACACAATATGAAAACTATGAGTCACCCTTTTATGCTAATCATGTTGTTATCCCTGAAAATGTCCAAACTTCGCAAAAGGGCTCACGAGTTGATTCATGGGATACGAGAGAAAATACAGTTATGATGTCAGCATGGATCTTCGTTAGTGAAGATGCTACTCGTGGAAAAAAACAAAAGAAAGAAAAGTTATGTTCACGATTGAAAGAACACTATGATTCAACTCGCGTAGAAAATTCAGAAGGACTAGGCATCCGGAACGAAAATCAAATGAAAGGTCGTTAGTCTTGGCTTAAAGCACATGCAAGCAAGTGGGTTGGTGTTTAGAGAGAAGCATACCGTCAAAAAAAGAGTGGAATGAGTAACACAAATGTTGAGAACGTAGCTCACAAAATTTATGAGGCAAGTGAGAAAAAGTTTAATGATTTGAAGGTATTTAACGAAGTTATGTGTAAACATCCCCAGTGGGACTTACAGTTACATCGTGAGACAACATGTTCTTGCTCGGAATATGAAGTGGGTGATGAAGGAAGTGGTTGAAGCACGAAAAGATCAAGAACTACCGAAGAAGGAGATTCTGTCGATATCAACCAAGAATCGCCAATAGATAGAGATGCAACAAAGAAAAAAGGAAAATGTAAGGCATCACAATGTTCTTCGATTTCTAATGATTTTTCTAAAAATCTCCATGCATTAACTATTACAAGAAACAATGAAGTTGAAATGATGAGAAAAAAAATCAATTTTGATCAAGAAAATTTTCAAATCGTGCAAGACCACAAAATGTTACACTTACTGATGTCTAAAGAAAATTTGTCACCACGACAAGAATAGTTGAAAGAACGTCTTATGGAAAATTGTATGGATAGTGATATGTTTGTAAAGATCACATGTCATTATCTAGTAATTATTTTTTTTTTCCACTAAAGATCACATGTCATTGTCTAGTAATTATTTGTTGTCTTTTTTCACTAAAGATCACATGCCATTGTCCCTCACTGATGATTCAAAATTTCCCTATATATTTGGTTTTCATTCATCAAAACTTATTCACACCCTACAAAAAATTCCATATTTCACTAAAATGTCTTTCAGTGAAAACTCATCACCAGAATCAGTTGATGAATTTGAAGCATGGCAATCATAAGTTTTTTCAAGAAAACCAACAAATTGATCGCATGCTCGAGGATATGCTCATCAACTCTTCCAATCTATTCATAGGAAATCAACTTCCAAAAGCAAGAAGGTATCATGACAGGCAACGCGACATAGGTGAAGCGCGTTTGATGGAAGACTACTTTGTGGACAATCCGACATATGATGACGCTATCTTTCGGAGAAGATTTCGAACGAGAAGATCTTTATTCCGTCGTATAATAGATGTTGTGACTACTAATGATGATTATTTTCAACAAAGATGTAATACCATTGGTAGACTAAGTCTTTCACCATTGCCAAAATGTATTGAAGCCATGAGGGTGTTGGCATATAGGATATCAGTTGATGCAGTTGATGAATATTTGAGAGTAATTGGTGCCACAACAAGAGATGCTTTCATGAACTTTGTAGATGGTGTCATATAATGTTTTGGTGATGAGTACTTCCAAAAGCCTAACAAAGATGATTTGGCAAGACTACTCCATCCTGGAGATCAACGTGGATTCCTAGGTATGATAGGTAGTATTGATTGTATGCATTAGGAATGGAAAAATTGTCTGATCACATGGGTTGGAAAATATGGCAGAAGAAGTGGAAAGCCAATTTAGAAGCCGTTGCATCTATGATTTATGGATATGACATGCTTTCTTTGGAACACCAGGTTCGTTAAATGATATTAATGTACTCCATCGATCTCCTGTTTTTGATGATGTATTAACAGGTCGAGCACCACAAGTTTGTTATATCGTAAATGGTCGCGAAAACAATGGGGCATATTATCTCACAAATGGCATATATCCTTCATGGGCTACATTTATCAAGTCAATTACGTTTCCCACTTGCAGAAAAGATGTTGAACGAGCATTTGGAGTTCTACAAGCTCATTTTGCATTTATTCGCACCTATGTCTTGTTTGGGATAAAGATAATATGGGATGAATTATGATTGCTTGTTTCTGCATAATATGATAGTTGAATACGAATGAGACGCATACTTCCATTATTATGATCCCACTGAATTTCTTAACGATATGCCCACAAATCGACAACCCGAAAGTTATACAGAAGATGATGGTCAAACGTCTACATTCTCTACTAAACAAATTGGATCTAGCCACTTATATGGCTATTAGGGAACAACTTCGTGATAGTGAAACACATAATGCTCTAAAAGTTGATTTGATTGAGCATATATGATAAAAAATCGGCACTAATAATTAATTATGTCTTTTAGATATGTAATTTCGTACTTCTTTTTTGTAACTTGTTTTATTTATTTTCAGTTGTAAGTTTTTTTTAATTATAATTATGTTTAAAATCTCGTTTTGCATTTTATCTGTTTTTTATATTCAAGAATAATAAAAAAGAATATTTTAGATATAATAAATTATTATATATATATATATATTAAAATATTTGAGATTGAGTTGGATCAATAATAAACCATAAAAAATGTAAGATTGGATTGAGATTGACCATCCACATACGGCTTGCAAAACCCTTTCAAAAGGAATTGCAAATGGCCACCTCACCATAGTTTTGTCTGACACTGTGCCAAACACAACCTTAAAAAACGAATAAAATAGTCATGTTTTCATGTAGATGCCTTTATTTTTTTGAAGAGTAGGTTATAATAAGGACTAACAAATATTTGCACAAAATGAGGAGTTATATTGATTTTATTGCCCTAAAAAACACACCATCTGACACTTGCAGTCAAGTTGCTTCTGATAAACGAGTTGACTATAAGGTTGTTTGTCTGCAAAAAAAATTGTTATGTGCTTTAGTAGGAGTCCTAATATACCCCAAAATTTATGTAACTCTTATACTTTTATATTTAAACATTATGATTCACAGATTGACAGTTTAGAAATACTCCTAAATGATTGACAAATGACATTAATGAACATATGATCAAGTGTATAACAGGATTATGTTCAAATGTTATAATGATGTTCACAACAAATATTGAAGTTCGATAGATATTGGATAGCATGCAAAAAAGATGACATATGACTAAATATCTTTGTCACAACCTTCTCTCAAGAATTATGTGAAAATGTAATTGTAAAAGCCATAAGTTGAAGTGATTTCAATCAGGGGCGGATGTACTTGAAGCTGGTTGGGGTCCTGGGCCCCCAACAAAAACTAATTTACAAAGCCCAGATTTTTTTTTTACTTGTATTTTTTAATTGAGTGTAATTGGACCCCCAACATCATGAGGTAAGAGGCCCCTCTTCACTAGTTCACTTACCAAGTTACCAGTTACCATTTCACCATTCAATTTCAACAAACGACGGGAACAATTGAACGAACGATGGATTCACGAAAAAGAGAGTGAAGACGACGGACAGTGCCACAGCGGGACAGACGAGACGAGATCACGAGACTTCAGTTCAGGCCACTTCTTCTTCTTCATCGCTGCGACGCTGCCTACAGCCTACTGCCCTACTTCTTCGCGACTTCGCCTCTTGCCAGTCGCCTCTCGGCTCTCGCCTCTCGCTAGTTGCCTCTTGGGTAAAGATTCTAATTTCCAAATTACTTCTTTGATTTTGTAATTTGTTGTTTGTTAATTGCTTATTGGTGATTTGGTGGTAAATGCTTTAGGTTAGGTACTTTAGGTTAATTTTGTTGGCAATTTTGTAGGCAATGCAATGCAAATCAAATGTAAATGTCAAATGATAGGTTAATTTTGTAGGCAATTTTGTAGGYAAATCAAATGGAAATGTCAAATTTTAGGTTAATTTTGTAGACAAATAAAAATGTTACTAAACCATTGATTTTTATCTTGTTATTGTTGTTGCTAGAAAAAAATGGAAAGATTTTTTTAAAAGGAAAGCATCAACACCTTAATCGAGCTCTGCTCCTTCGACGCCTTGCGAAATTGATTTGAACGATCTTCCTTGGGATCCGGCCGATAGGAAAAAGATTTCGGAATATCATCCTAATCAAAGGGATGAAATAAGGAGAAAATACTTGCTTAGAGGACATTGTCAACCACGGGGTCATGCATTTCCAAAAAAATTTGTCGGGAGTAAAGGAAGACATTTTTGTCCGACTTGGTTTGATCAATATGCTAATTGGTTGGAGTATAGTGTAAAAACGGATAGAGCTTTTTGTTTGTGTTGTTATTTCTTTAGAGATCATTACGTAGGACAATGTGGGAGTGATGCTTTTGTAACAGATTGTTTTAATAGTTGGAATAAAACGGAAAGACTTGGTCTTCATGTCGGCGACATCAATAGTTTTCACAATAGAGTACTTAAGAAAAGTGAGGATCTAATGAGCCAAGATCGATCTATTGCTGTTGCCTTTCATAAATCAAACTGAGAAGGAGAAGAATGTGCACCGAATACGATTAGATGCTTCAATTAAGGCCTGTAGATTCTTGTTGAAGAATGCATTGCCCTTTTGTGGTCACGATGAATCTGAAATGTCTATCTCTAAAGGCATGTTCTTGGAAACATTAGCCTTAATTGGTGATTGCAATGAGGATGTAGGTAAAGTTATATTAAAAAAATGCTCCAAAGAATAATCAAATGGTGTCTCCAAGTATTCAAAAAGATATTGCTGCTTGTTTTGCAAATCAAATACTCAAATCCATTCGTAAAGAAGTTGGTTATGATGTGTTCTCGTTGCTAGTTGATGAGTCTAGTGACGTTTCTAAGAAGGAACAAATGGCGGTGGTTTTACGATATGTTGATGCACATGGTATTGTTAAAGAGAGATTTTCTGGTATTGTTCATGTGACGGGGACATCTTCTTCAATTCTTAAAYCTGCCATTGATAGTTTATTTGTTGAACATGGATTGAGTTTGAAACAGGTAAGAGGGCAAGGTTATGACGGAGCAAGCAATATGCGGGGTGAGTTCAATGGATTAAAGGCCTTGATCTTGAATGAAAATAGCTCGGCATATTATATCCATTATTTTGCTCACCAACTTCAATTAGTTGTTGTGGCGGTTGCCAATAAACATGATGGAGTTGAGAACTTTTTTAATATGTTAGGAATGGTGATCAATGTGGTGAATGTTTCTTGCAAGCGTAAAGACATGCTTCGACAAAGTTACAAAGATAGAGTGCAAGAAGCAATTGGTAAGTGTGAAATTGATACTGGAACAGGRAAATGCCAAGAACTTTCTCTTATACGAGCCGGAGATACACGGTGGGGTTCTCATTACAAAACCATTTTGAGCTTGATTGTTTTGTTTCCGAATGTTGTTGAAGTGCTCCGGTATGTTGAAGAGGACGGGGATAATAGTTTTAGTCGCACTTAAGCAACTGGTATTTTAGCATATTTGAAGACATTTGATTTTGTGATTTATTTGCATTTGATGTTTCATATTTTAGAGGTCACAAACTCGTTGTCACGGGCTCTTCAAAAAAAGGATCAAGATATTTTGGAAGCGGTWTCATTGATAAGAGGAACCAAACAACTATTGCAACAATTTAGAGAAACTGGTTTTGATCCACTTTTGAAGAAAATGTATTATTTTTGTGAAACAAATGGTATTAAGGCTTCGGATATGGAAGACCGTTATTCAAAAACCAGAAGACAAAGGACCAACATCACCAATTGTCATTATTACAAGTTTGATATTTTCAACACTGTTGTGGACATGCAAATTCAAAAGTTTGGGGATCGATTTAGTGAGGTAAGTACTGAATTGCTTAAAAATATAGCAGCTTTGAGCCCATGCGCTTCATTTTCGCAGTTCAGTGTATCAGATTTATTGAAGTTGAGTGAGTTGTATCATCAAGATTTTAGTCATATGGAAAGGATCGCTCTTGAGAAACAACTTAACATGTACTATTTGATTGTGCGTCAAGATGAAAGATTTGCCAATTTGACTGGTATTGCCGAGCTCGTTAGACTCCTAGTGGAATCAAAAAAGCATCAAACTTATCCTCTAGTATATCGGTTATTGAAGTTGGCTTTGGTTTTGCCGGTTGCTACTGCAACAGTCGAAAGATGTTTTTCTGCTATGAAGATTGTGAAGTCAGATTTGCGCAACAAAATCGGTGATGAATTTTTGAATGCTGCAATGATATGTACTATAGAAAAAGAAGCACTTCTCGCAGTTTCAAATGATGATGTAATTACTCAATTTCAAAAGATGAAAAGTCGTAGGGCACAGTTGTAATAGGTAACTTTTTATCATTTTTGTATGAAATTGAAGTTAATTATTATTTTTATTTTATATCGTGCGCCCTACAATATATTTTTCTGCATCCGCCACTGATTTCAATTATATTATGAGTTCGAATTTGCCAAAATATATTTGAAATAATATGTGTTTGAAACCAATTAAATTTTATTTGAAAGTTGAGATGTTATGTGAAAAAGATAAGACAGTGAGACAATAAACAGTGCAGAGTTCCTAGTTTATCTACTATTCATAATCTCACATACACCAGCCATTCAGACGCTTTTAGATGCATGCATGCATCTACTTCAATACATCTCATCCATCTTCATATCTCTCTGTTACACGTTAGTCTTTTTTCTTGTTATTTTCTTATATACCTGCTATGGGAAATAGTTAAAGTATACGAATCAAACTAATCATTCACATATAATTAATTTAAGTTTAGTTTATCTTACATATTATTTATATTTTCGTAAGAGGGCAGGCAGAGCCGGTCCTGAGATTTTGGATGCCATGGCGGAAAACCAAAAAAATGTCCCTTACATATGCATATAAAAATCAAAATAAACTATTTGAATGGGTTTGGAACCCAGTCAATCTAGGCGGCTCATCCACACGCCGATTTGTTTTAAATATAATAAAAATGATGCAACGGAGGGGGTGGGGGGCATAAACCAAAATCTCGTGTAACAAAATATAAAATACATCACCGTTCACCTAAAACGATGTCTTCTTGCATTTTTTGGAGCAAAAATATCTATCACTTTGTCATAACTAATATTAGCTAAAAACTTACTCTCAATACTCAACATTGCTAACCCGTTCAATCTTTCTTGACTCATGGTAGATCGTGGATATGACTTCCACAACTTTAACTTCGAAAAGCTTATTTCCGCAGATGATACGGATATTGGTACGGTCAATAGAATCCTGTAAACAAGCAAGACATATGGAAACATGTCCTTCTTCTTTGCAAACTCCATAATTTGTATGGATGTCCAAAGATTTCCACTCTTAGATGCCTCTTCTGGTAGCGTTCTCTGCAAAACTTGTAACTCCATAAACAAATATTCTTCATCAATATCAGAATCATTATCATGCAAAATAACCAAATTTCGYCCATCAAACAAGAAGCCAAACATAGATTCAAATTCTTGCATTTGTTCAAATCTAGTTCGTAATTACAAAAGAGTCATATCAACTAAAACAAAAAAAAAAAAATAACCAGTTCTAAATGTCTCTTGACCGGATTGTTGTTCTCTCTTTGTATTTGGAATTTCATCAAGTTGTTTTTTCCCGGAGAAAAACATTTTACAACAAACTCAGGTTTAACTACAATATTATTTGCAATATCTTTAGCTTCACTAATAGCAGATATAAACCCATTTTCCCTATATTTTTCAAAAATTTCAACTAATCCCTTTAGATTTTGTATTGCAATATCGAGAAGCATATCTATAGACTGTAACTTCTTGTTAATTAAATTAATTCTATGTAGAATTCCATGCCAAAATAACCAAACTTACAATAAATTCAAAACTTGAAAGCTCACGATTAACCAAAGACTTGGCTTCCCTACGCACTCTTCCATCCTCACTTATCCGAGCCTATTGTATTAAAGCATCTCTAATTTGGCCAACTTGAGTTTTGATAGCTTTAACACTTTCAATATGACTTTCCCATCGAGTGGCAGATAAAGATTTCAAAGTCAAATTATCAATATATTATAATAAAACAATCCGCTCTTTGTAGACATAGAAAAGACATTGTATATGGCTTGACAAGTACCCAAAAAGGTTTTCGCTTTGTGACAAGAATTTGTCATATCACATAAAACTAAATTAAGACTATGACAACCACATGGCATAGAAAAGGCCTAGGATTTATATCAAGTAATCTTTTTCGCACACCTTGATATTTCCTTTTCATATTATAGCCATTGTCATACCCTTGTCCCCGCACATAATTCATATCCAAATCAAGTGATCTCAAAACATCTTGTAAAACATTAAAAAGTACTAAACCAGATGTATCTTCTACCATCAAAAACGCTAAAAAGAACTCTTCTACTTGTATAGGAGAATTGGACACATCAACACATCTTATAATCTAAGTCATTTGTTCTTGATGTTCATTTAATGTATATATTATCACCTAACGAGATCAATTACCAAATGCAAAGATTTTATTACATAATCATCAATCATATACCAAGTGAGATAAAGCATTCTCACACCATAATAAAGATCTTGTTCCATCTTTGCCGTCTAAATTGGGCATCTTTCACAGGTCAAATCGTGGGTGGCAGAGGGGTTCTTAGATGTAGCTCATATGTCATGCACCAATATGATACATGTTATGGGATAAACGAGGGGCCAAAAGGACCTCAAATGGAAGAGCTTTGTTGGTGGTCAATCCCGAGCCTTCACTCATATCAACAGGTTCATTTAATGGTTTTCTGAGCGCGAACTGTTGTATCAAACCAGCTAATATTAATGGAAAAGTTTGGAGTGCAAGAAAAACACTGGGACACGTTCTTCTATCACTACCAAATGGAAGCAATTCGTAATGTTTCCCCTTTACATCATTATCTTTATGACTTGTCAAGAATCTTTCAGGCTGAAGCTCGTTGGGATTTGACTAGATATTAAGATCTCGATGCATTTTCCAAAGATTGACCAAGAAACATGTGCCTTTGGGGATGTTTTAGCCATTCACAGTGCAATCCTCCATGGAGTCACGAGGAATGGAGAGAGCCGCAGCTTGGTTTAAATGCAATGTTTCTTTGATGATGGCTTTATAGGAGGCCTTAATTTTAGGACTTATTCTTTGTCAATTACCTTTTATTTCTTTCCTTGTTTAGCCTTTTGGTTGTCTATTTATTTTAGGCTCTCTGGTTGTTTTGAAGAACAAAAATCAATGAATTAATTTGATTACCTCTGACCATCCAAAATTAAGATGGTATCAGAGCGGTTGTAATCGCCGATCACGTTCCCATCGTCAATCATGGCCGGAGGAGAAGACTCAAACAAAACCAAATAAGGCTCTATTGATCCTTCATCATCATACTATTTCCACCCTTCCGATCTTCCCAAACAACTTCACGTAAATGAAGCTCTCACCGATGGGAATTATGCGGATTGGGCACAGGAGATGTCCAACTTCTTATACCCCAAAAACAGAATGGATTTCGTCGATAGAACCATTCGAAAACCAGAAACCGCCTCCTCCGAGTACAAACCTTGGATGAGATGTGATGCAATGATAAAGGGTTGGCTTACTGCTGCCATGGAGAAGAACATTCGTGACAACGTGAAGTATGCCATAACGTCCTCAGAGATATGGGCAGATCTACGAGAAAGGTTTGGGAAGGAGAGTGCTCCAAGGGCCTACGAACTGAAGCAAAAGATCGCAACGACCCGACAGGATGGCACTAGCGTTTCCATGTATTATACTCGTCTTAGGGCTCTATGGGATGAGTCACAATCGATCCAGTCCTTTCCGCGCTGCTCCTGCAACAAATGCACCTGTGAACTTGATAAGAAAATCATGGAACACCTTGAAAAGGAACGTTTATACGAATTTCTTTTGGGTTTAGATAACGAATTCAGTGTTATCAAGACTCAAATCTTAGCAACAAAACCCATTCCTACCTTGGGAGTCGCCTATCATATGGTGGCAGAAGACGAAAGACACAGAATAATATCGAATGAGAACCGGGTCACACCGGAAGCCGCTGCATTCAAAATGTTCCAGAAACGTGGAGGCAACCTGGAACAATCAAAATAAAAGAGCATCTTCAAACAAACAAAAAAAGGAGCATGATCAATGCACTTTTTGCGGAAGGAACGGTCACAAACGAGAAGGACGCTTCAAGTTGGTTGGATATCCGGATTGGTGGCCTGGGAAGAAGGGTGACAAACCCAAGCCAAAGGCTGCCTACGTCGAGACCGGAATCAGCCCCATTCCAGGATTAACTGACGAGCAATATCAGACATTCGTAAACATCTTCTCTACTTCTGGTCTGGGTAACAACAATGAAACCAAACGTGAGGCAAACATGGCAGGTAATAAAGATGATATTCTCATTGTTGATTCAGGTTGCACTAAGTATATAACCCACCTACATAATCTTCTTGAAAATATGAGGAGTGCCTCAAATGAAGCTCATGTCGTTGTACCTAACGATGATGTCGTTCCCGTTAAAGGCAAAGGAGATCTCATACTTCCAGGCATAGCAAGACTAAAAGGAGTCCTCTATGTTCCAAATTTTAAATATAGCCTCCTTTCAGTTAACCGATTATGCAAAGATCTTCAATGTGCAGTGACCTTCTTCTCCGATTTCTTTGTTATGCAGGGACTACGGTCGAGGGACTTGATTGGATCGGGTAAATGCAAAGGGGGGTTGTACCTTATGAACATGTCCGGAGAAGGAAGGAAAGCCATGGCTACTACAACAGACATATGGCATAAAAGATTGGGACACGCTTCAAAGGAGAAGCTATCAAACATCGAGTTTTTGAAAAGTAATTCTAATAATCTTAGCAATGTTTTTTGTGATTCTTGTGCCAAGTCGAAACTTGTCCGAACACCTTTTCCAAGCAGTTTTATCAAAACTAGTGATTGTTTTGATCTTATTCATTGTGATATTTGGGGAGGATACCGGGTTCCTTCTTATACTCGTGCAAATTTTTTTCTTACTGTAGTTGATGATTATAGTAGATGCACATGGGTTTTTTTTGATAAAACACAAAAGCGATGTTAGTCAATGCTTAATGAATTTTCACAAGTTAGTTGAGGTTCAATTTGGAAAACAAATTAAGAGGGTTAGATGTGACAATGGTGGAGAATTCACAACCAACTCCATGGTGTGTTTTTATGAAAGAAATGGGATTCTACTAGAAACTACCTGCCCCCATACCCCACAACAAAATGGGGTCGTTGAAAGAAAACACAAACACCTGCTTGAAACGGCTCGGGCCCTTCGCTTTGAGGCAGGTCTTCCGAAGAGATTTTGGGGAGAATGCATTCTTACCGCTGCGTACATAATAAACCGTCTCCCCTCGAAGGTAATAAAAAACAAAACTTCTTACGAATTGATACAAAAACAAAAACCTCGGTATGAACATCTAAGAGTCTTTGGATGCTTAACTTACTTTAAAAGTACCAACACAAAAGGAGACAAGTTCGAACAAAGGGGGAAGCCCGGCGTTTTATTAGGGTACCCTCCAGGAACAACAAGATACAAAGTCTTCGATATTGAAAGTAAAAAAATTATTGTGAACCGAGACGTTTTCTTTCTTGAAAATTCGTTTCCTTTTAAAAACATCACCAATACCATAGAAGAGCCACAATGGGATGAGCCCATCAAGTTTTATGATGAGCCCCAACAAGCATCTTCTAAACCCATTGAGGAACCCCACGATGAAATGGAACAGGTCTCCAATCTTGAACAAAATTCTGCATTCCCAGATGGAAATGAAGGTACTGTTGAAGCAAATGATGAGGCAGACTTGGGAAATGAAAATCAAAATGAGTCCATCGAAAGTCACGATGATCCAGGACCAAAAGAAAAAAGGGTTCGATCTCAGCCGGCTCGCCTGAACGATTATGTCGTCAACCTCCCCCCTTCGCTAAACAACTCTCAACCCGATCCCGATCAAGCGAACTCGACGATACATCCCTTGTCTCACTTTGTTACTTATGATAAATTTTCTCATTCCCACAAAGCTTTCTTATCGGCCATCGATTCTACCGATGAGCCGAGTTGTTTTGCTCAAGCCACACAGGATGAGAGATGGCGTGAAGCCATGCGACAAGAAATTGAAGCACTTGAAAGAAACAAAACGTGGATCCTCGAAGAGCTGCCGGAGGGAAAATGGGCCTAGACTCCAAATGGGTCTATAAAACGAAGTATAAATCCAATGGAGAAGTCGAACGGTACAAGGAGAGACTCGTTGCAAAAGTATTCACACAAATGGAAGGAGTTGACTATCACGAGACCTTCGCCCCGGTTGCCAAACTAGTCACCGTTCGGACACTGTTGGCCGTGGCAGCAAAGAAGGATTGGATCATCGACCAGTTAGACGTTAACAATGCCTTCTTGCATGGTGATCTAGATGAAGAAGTTTACATGAAGATCCCTCAAGGGTTTTCAAAAGAAGGCAAAACTAGAGTGTGTCGTCTAAAAAAATCGTTGTACGGGCTCAAGCAGGCTTCCCGGAATTGGTACCACAAATTCACAAACTTCTTTATCACCCTACGGTTCAAACAATCTAAGGCTGACTATTCCTTGTTCACATATCAAAGGGAAGATATATATGTTGCCATTCTCATCTATGTGGATGATGTCATCATAGTTGGAAACGACACCAAAACAATTCAACAAATAAAGAGCCAACTTAACAACGAGTTCAGCATCAAAAATCTCGGTCAGCTTAAATATTTCCTTGGCATAGAGGTGGCAAAAACTCATGAAGGGTTGGTTCTAAGTCAAAGGAAATATACATTGGACATTCTCAAAGACAGTGGAATGCTAGGGTGTCGACCAAGTGCATTTCCTTTCGAACAAGGCACCAAACTCGACAAAGGTGAAGAGGAAGCTCGAGTCGATGCCACCATGTACCGACGACTGATAGGACGGTTACTGTACTTACAAGCTACTAGGCCCGATATCACATACGGGGTAAATGTATTAAGTCAATTTGTTGCAGACCCAAGACGAAACCACTCAGAAGCTGCAAATCGAGTCCTTCGCTACTTGAAAGGAACGACTGGGCAGGGTATTCTCCTTCCTCGCTGCGGGCCTATAAGTTTGACCGCGTATTGTGACTCGGACTGGCTCGGGTGTCCATTCACGAGACGATCCAGAACGGGGTACCTGCTCCTTTTGGGAGGTGGGCTATTTCCTGGAGAACAAAAAAACAATCTGTGGTGTCTCGATCGTCGACAGAGGCAGAATATCGAGCAATGGCTTCCACTGTTAGTGAGGTTCTA
>NC_037530.1:28241830-28250707 GCF_001531365.2 Cynara cardunculus var. scolymus
AGGAAGTTAATGAATTATTTGGTACTAAATTATAATAAAAATATTTAATTCTAATTTTATTTTTATTTATTAAATAGTTTTTATGATGATATATCATTTAAGAAAATTAGGTAGAAAGTGAACGATAATTTTTAAAATTGACATAAAGCTTTACATGTTAGCTTTAAAAAAGCAATAAAAATGATAGAAAAGAGATCGATTTTTAAAGTCTCATTTTCATTTATCGTTCACTATAATGATTAATTCCTACCATCGATCTACTTTTTTTTAATCTATATTTTTATTCTTTTGATTTCTCTCTCTTTTACAAAAATCTAATGTAGTTCGTACCTATGCATAGACAGATTAAAAAAGAGGAAGAATTGAAAAACAAATAAAATACCGATCGAAAAGAGAGATCGATGGTAGGGGGTCAACGAGGTCATGGGTGGTAATAGAGAGCGGCAGACGACGATGAGCGCAATTTGGAGAGTCATTGCGTTAAATATGATGGATTTGAATGACATAAGATTTGAGAATAGTAAAATTGATTTCAATTTTTTTTCTTACTTAAAACTTTTGTAGCTGGTCAGAATTAACTTGTTTGGGTTAAAATGATGTAGCTAACTAATTTTCAAAAATTCGATGGTTTATTCAAAATGATGTAGCTAACTAATTTTTAAAGAAATGTTGACGAATTCAATCATTCAAAATGGAAAAAAAAAATCAAATGTTCATTCATTTATTATTTTTTGTGAAAAACTTAATCCTTTAAAATAAAAAAGTTAGAACGAATTTTTAGGCTTTTATCTTATTTTAATTTAAACGAAAAATATGAATCTTTTCGAAAATGTAACATGAAAGTGACAATCATTTAAATATTAAATGAAAAAAAAAACGAAGCTTTAATTTTTAATTTAACTGACATGTTCGATTACCTTTCTATGATTAGAGTTTAGATGATGATAATATAGATGTGTACTAGCGTAATGCAGCGGGATAAATCTCCATGTTAATGTTTAGTTTTTATTCTCCCTATCGATATAATACCATTTTTTGTGGTTTTGAGAAATCGATATTTTTTTATTTTTGAATTAAATATAAATTTGAAGATAGCATAAAAATTTGAAAAAGATAAAATCGATATTAGTATCAAATTAACTATTTAATAGTTCTTGTTTTTTTGGTGTAACTTCTTTAATTCAATTTTTTATTATAATTTAATTTAGGTCTAATAACAAATAATTAACTTTTGGTTTATAAATATAGTTTTTTATAAATATAATAATTAAATATTCTGTTAGAACTTAATGATTATCTTAATTATATTTTAGATTTTCTATATTTAAAAATAATGTCTATCTTGTATTTGATTATATTTATCTGCAGTTAGTTACACGAATTTAAAATGTAGCTTTCATAAGTTGTACTAACGTAAAATTACTTATAATCTTGAATTTTAAGTAATATGCATCAATAAACAGTACTTCATGCATAAAAAATGGTTTTTAAGAGTTTTTGTCAAATGTTTTATAATATAGTATAGATAAGTTGGTTCCTTTAAAAGCAAAATAAAAGATGATAGATATTTAGAAGGATAAATGTTTATCAAGTTATATTACTTTATCTAATTACTATGGTAAGAGTCAAGAATCTTATCTGGTAAAAATGAATGTAAGGATCAAGAGTTTTACCTGATAAGTAAGAACGATGACTTTTACCACGATTAGCACCCATTGGGTAAATTATTCCATACAATCTGTTTTGTTGGACTAAAATCTTAACCGGTAAATACGTGATAGAGTTGAATTTTAAATTGGTAAACGACCATTGGGAAAGATTTTTGTAGCAACCAAAAAAAACATTCTCAATCTACAAGGACTTGTTGTGTAAAGGTAAAGGAAGTGAAGCGTTAGACCTTAAAATTGTAATTCAATAACCATGGAACTCTAAGGGTTATGAAACCTCCGACCATTAATCATCAGGGCCAGCCCTGATCATAGGCCCAGGGGGCAATGGCCCAGGACAGCATAAAGCCCAAGGGCATCAATTTTTTGAAGCCCAATATACATGTATAGGTTCAATTTTGACTTGGGCCTAAAAATAATTTTATCAGTTCACTACCATCTCAATCTCAATCGTCCTTCACTCGATCCGTCCTCCCTCGCCTCTCGCCTCGCTCATGGACGAACTCACGAACAGAAACCAATTCACGATTCATGAATCGAAATCGCAATCGGCCTTGACTCAATCTGCTCTCGCTCTCCCTCTCTGCCTCTCTCGAGTCTCGACTATCGACCGGCTCTCGGCCTCTCCCTCTCCCTCTCACTCTTGCATCTTGTGGCTTGTGAGGTTAGGGTTATTTACTTTACTTATTTCATTTCTTATGTTTCTAATTCTTGTTTGATTGCAAAACCTAAGTATGAAGCTGTGAAGTTGGTCCTTTGTGGTTTGTCATTTGTGTTTCTAGTATTGTTACTGTATCACTGATTCACTSTATGTCTGTATATATAATGTTAATGTATCATGTATGCCTAAATCCTAATTGAAATCCATGCCTTTTGCTGCCATTCTACCATTTGTTAATTGTTGGGTGGTTGACTGGTTGACCTAAAGATGTCTATAAGACTATAAACCTCTTGTTCCTCGGCAGTCGACTCTCGCCTCTCGACTCTCGACCGCTCAAAGTCTGATGATTGAGATTGTTATTTGAAGATTTGATCTTTTGTTTAGATTAGGGTTATTTTGTTTAATTGTTTAGTTTAGGTTAGGGTCATTTAACTTATCTTGTTTAGTTTAGGTTTACCCAAATGTTAAAACTTTATTCATTACATAGCAAGAGCCAATACCATAAAAACTTGTTTCTTGTCGACAATAGGTTCATTATGCATTTCATGGTAAGTTGTTGTGTATGTCATCAAAATTATCTGTACCGTGGTAGTAAGATTGATATTCCTTATTTCTTTAATCCCAACCTAGGTACGGGAAAAGAGGTAGAGGAAAGTAATTTGCTGCAGAAACTTTCAGAAGCTTGCATTGTTTATTTCTCTTAGATTGACTCTTCAACTGCACAAGTAAGTTTTTTTTTTCATGGGTTTCAACTGAAGTTTTGTTGTTCATGGCATAAGTTCTATATTTCTTATGTTTGTTTAAAGTTAAATGAATACTATTGTTATTAATTGATCTAGTTGTTCATCGAATCAATCAAGCCTATCTCTAGAGTTTTAGTTCTTCATTCTGTGATTAATATTCAAGTTATCATCCACCGCTTTTTGTTCTAATCCCATTAGATTTTGATGTATATTAACACAATTTCAGCAGATATAATATAGTTGAACAAACCTATAAATGTGCAGTAGTTAAGTGATGATTTGCCCTCACTTGAATGTGCAGTAGCTAATTCACTTGACTGGTCTCCCTTAACTTTGCAATTTTACATATGAAACTCATGATTGTCATTATTCAAKACCCTAAATATTATTATATGAAACACATGATTGACTAAAGAGTCATGCACTAGCTAATTTCATAGGCAAATACCTTAAGTCACTAAAAAACACTAATACGTCTCTCGGTCTATGAAGGAATAAGCTAGACAATTGTAAGTTACCGCACTTGGATGTTTTTAGTTGGGCATCATTTGGACTTTTACGCCAGCCCTGTTAATCATGTCTTATAATTTCATATTCTGTAAACTGTCGATGACTTATTATAAAATGGGAGTTTTGTAGTCTTATGTAAATTTTGGGGTCGATAAGAAGAACTGTTGTGAGCAAAGGCAACGGTGCATGATGAAATGAGAGTCGACGGTGTTGTACATCACAAAATAGTTCGATGTCTATCGGGAGGCACAAGCCTCTTCAGAGAACGGTTTGGACTACGACTTATACAATGAGTTACACGTGATTTATTTTTTTAAATGGTTGCATGCCTTATTTATAATTATTCACAAGCTTGATTGAAGTTTCTCGAGATTTTTGATATGCTATATGTGCGTGAAAAGTTCGATATTTTTATAATATGTGTTTTGTGTATTTTTGTGTCAATGTGAATGTACTACGGTATGATTTTGTAAAGACGAACATGTTTTGTGAGCTTGTCTACGCCGTAAGTGCGGACATGTAGTGTGAGTTCGTCAAGTAATGTTGTGTGATGTAGACATCTTCCATGACGTCGTTGCTTTGTCATATAGTCACCCATTGTAATACATTTATTTTGTGAAAAATATTATTCTCATCAAGGCATGCTTAATTTATGAAGCTTAGTGAAAATTGTTTATTGTAAAAGTTGTTGTTCATGCATAAAAACCGTGGATCGACTAGTCCTAAGGCTCATCCAAAACTCTTTTACAACTTTTTCACCTAGACGGCTATTTGAGTGGAAAGAAAAATGGGATAAATATAGATAAGGATTAATACGAAAAAAGATATATGTAGATCAATGCGTTGTTATATAGAGCAAAGTTATGATCCTCAAGATTGTGAATTTTAGATGGTAATATAATTTGTAAGATTAGAAATTTGTATTTCCGCTGCAATGTAAGTGTTTGATCTTGGGATACTAGTTTTGTTTTATTTAAGTATTCGAAATTTTGAGATGTTACAAGTGGTATCAGAGCAAAGTTTAAGGGAACTAGATTATTGTAAACCTAGATTTAAACTAAGAATGGAAGATTTTTGTTCTTGACAAGACGTGGGACTAAAGATTGATATATAGTGATGAGAGTGTAGTTTAAGTAAATCTTGGGTTTTTGAATCTAGTCATAGAACAAAGTAAAGAAGTCGTTAGACAGATTGATGCCAATGGGTATAACGACATTGATAATGTAACTGTAACTGATGGAAAAACACATGGTACGATGATATAGAAATAAAAAGGTAGAGATAAAGGGGTTTCTTTTTTAGGGATGAAGTTTGGTAATAAACTCCCACTAATTTGCTTGAGTGAGAAAAAAATATATTAAACTTTAAGAATAAAAGGAACTCAAAGTACTGATGCTATAATCAGTTGATTCGACTCATATTTGAGCCAGATGGGGAACATTTCATATATCAATTGGCAAAGAGATTGAATACTCAAATATGATATTAACCACGAGGTTATTCGTGTAATTAATGATGGCAACAGATTCATGGTAAGAACTGATGATCTTAATTGGATGCATGACTACTTGAAGGATTTTTCAATTGAGTTAGAATGTCGAGATCATATGTAAACCCTATGAGAAGATCTAAGGGTTCTCACATGATTAGTTTCTTAAAGTAAAAGACACCAAATCAGTGCGCGAGATGATCTTAGAATGTAGAAGACTATGGTTGATTAATCCAGTAGGACATTGGGGTTCTATTATCCTCCATAGGCATCTCAAGAGTGGTTGGAAGATGATATTAACTTATTTGATTTTATGAAATTGTTAGTAAGCATGTGTTGTTTTGAGCAATATATAAAAGCAAGAAGGTGGTAAAAGAAAGTGTTAATTGTAATAAATTATCAGGTTTAGTAAGTAAGAAATATTTTATGGTTAAATAATAAGGTCTATTTCCAAATGTATGAATTCTAAGCGATAAAAAGGAGCGTTGGAGTTGTTCCCATAATGATAGCTAGAAAGACATCAAAGCTAGAATAGTGTAAACATGCATGAGATATTTTGCATTAAGTCAAAGATAAGTAAGTTGCAATATAAGTTGAAGATGATGAAATAAGTAAATATGTGCACTTAGAACAATCAATGTTATGAATGAGACATAATATCCTAAAAATCAACAAGCATATAAAAGGTTATTACAAAATGCCTTGTTTAAGAATGACTATATATAAAGGTATGAATTGGGTTATTAGAACTAAATGGTAGCATTTGTGTTATGAAAGGGGAGTTAATTGATTAGTTGGTAAAACAAGTWGGTAAGTCGACTGATGGTACGTATTTGTCGTCAAAGGAAAGAGTTGTGAYTAGACTCTAGRATGAGTACAATGATGATATAAATGAAAAATGGGTTAAGTTAATTTCTATGGTTCCAGAAGGATGAATTCGAATATGAATCCGGTGAAATGCTTAAATAACTCAAAAGTTGGTATTCGACTAGTGACTTAGTCAAAGTCAATAATAAACACATTTCTGTGATATTTAAGCACATCACTCAAATGTGAAATTTATGACACAATATATCTAATTTAAGAAAGTGTTTAGTAGGTAAAAAGAAAGTTGTAACTCTTAAGGACGTGAAGAAAAGAAAATCARAAAGCTAAGAAGCAAATGGATATCTCTCGTGAAAGTTCAATAAAGACGTCATAACGGGTCAGAAGCAACTTGGGAACTTGAGAAAGAGATGGGATTGAAGTACTCTAATTAGTGACGACTTTTAGCAATTTAGTGACTAAATTAGTCATCACAGATACAATGACTAGTTTAATTTTGTCGCTAATTAGTGATTATTTTTGCATTTGGTCACTATTGGAAATCACTGACGGACCTTTAGTGACGAAAAATGACCACCAAAATTTTGGTCACTAAACGACATTAGTGACCAATTTTAGGTTGTTGGTAACCAAATTTTTTTGTCACTAATTAGGATTTTTCGTGTAGTGCATATTAATTCAACGTAAACGAGAATTAATATACTTGACCAGAGACATTTTAGAAGACATTATTCTAMTGTTATTATTATGTTTAGATATACAYAAGATAATAAGTAAACATAATAATTGGGATAATAAACACGACAWYGATGTAGACATCTCAACCATGCATCCCCAAAACCAAAAAAGTCGGCATGGCTTGTGTAGTCCGACAGTCTAGATAACAATATTATACAGGAACAACACAACAAAAACAGAAGAATTTATTACATATACAATAATTGGAGTTGATGCATTCTTACACCATAATGAAGATCTTATTTCACCATTGCAGTCAGTCAAAATAGGGTTATCTTTCACAGGCCATATCATGGTAAGCTGTGGTTTTGCGGGTGGAAGTGGGTGAGAATGTATATGATTTGATGCTGGGATCATGCACCGACAGGATACATACCATGGGATAAACGAGGGGAAAGAAGGACCTCAAGTGGCGTTGCTTTGCTGGTAGTCAATCCCCAGCTCTCACTCATATCAACCGGCTCATTTGATGGGTTTCTAAGCATAAACTGTTGTAACAAGGTAGCTAATGTTAAACGCATGGCTTGGAGGGCAAAGAAAACACCAGGGCACATTCTYCTACCACTACCAAACGGAAGCAATTCGAARTGTTTTCCCTTGACATCAATATCCTTTTGACTTGTCAGGAATCTTTCAGGCTGAAATTCATTGGGATCTGACCAGATATCAGGATCTCGATGCATTTTCCAAAGATTTACCAACAATCGTGTGCCTTTGGGAATATCGTAGCCACTAACACTGCAATCCTCCATGGACTCATGAGGAACGGCGAGAGGTGCAGCTGGGTATAAACGCAGTGTTTCTTTGATGATGGCTTCGAGGTAGACTAAGTTTTTCATGTCCGACTCCTGCACCAGTCTCTCCCTTCCAACATGCTCATCAATTTCATCTTGGGCAACTTTTAATGCTTTTGGGTTGTTCAKCAACAAAGATAAAGCCCATGTTAATGTCCCCGATGTCGTGTCCAAACCYGCAGTTAGAATTGCCTGCAAGATTGAAATCATACCAAATAGGTTATAATCAATATGCTGATAACTTGGTTTTCCCTACATCTTATCCTTCCTAGGGAACAGTTCTAGAAACATCAAAATGAATCTGAAAATATCACAATCGAATGGAATTTTTTTCTGAAAGTTAYATTTGTCAACCATTTTACCTGCTTGAGACCTCAAGGAACCATTAATATGTACCCTAATCAAAATATTTGTATAACATCTAAGATAACATAATGATGATGTAATATATAGTAATATAGATCAAGTTGAAGGTTACCAGACATGAGGCTTTGATKATGRTATTATGGTCAAAACCGGGGAAATCCTCTTCGGAGGCACCTTCAAGAATGGAAATCAACACATCCATGAAGACTTGGTTTCCTTCAAGTTGCTGCTCTGACCCTTTCTCTCTCTTGTGTTCCTCTAACCATCCGTCAATGACGTTGTCCATCTCTTTTGCTATCGTCTTCATTTCTTTCTCATATCCTCCCAAGTCCAAACGCTTAATATAGGGGATGAAATCAGACACCACAAATGCGCCCAATARCTCAAAGAATTTTCTTGCCACCTTTTGAAATCGAACCCCTTCTTTATCGTTGGGCGAAAACCTCTTTCCTGAAATAATCCTAACTACAACGTTCAGTACCAAGTTCCCAAACCATTGTTGCATATCCACCTTTACCATATCTGAACCCCCATTTTCTTTGTGGTTTACCCAAGCCTCATAGATMTCTCTCGATGATGCTYTAAGTTCTGAAACTCGAACATGTCCAAGCATCTCTACTCGTCGTTGAGATAGAACCTCGAGCATGATGATCTTGCGCACTTGTCGCCAATGTTCCCCATAAGGAGCAAGGCCAAACATGGCATAGTTGTAGCCCATCAGCTCAGATGCCACCGMTTTCGGTCGACTTGCAAAGACCTTGTCGTTTGTGGTATAGCACTCTTTAGCAATCTCCTTGTTACTCACCACCAAAGCTTGATGGACACCAAGGTTGATGGAGAAGATGGGACCATATATATCGGCCATGTCACCTAAAACCTTCTGAGGTGATTGAGATCCACCTAGAAGGTGTAGGTGTCCAATTATAGGCCATGCGCCCTTTGCCTTCGGTGGTTCACTCTTCTTCCYTCTAATTGCCTTCTTTCTCTTCAAGATTTGCAGAACAAAAGCCACTACAATAACAGAAATGATGGTTGTAGTTGAAAATGAGATATGGAACTCCATTTCTTCTTTTTTTTTCAAACA
>NC_037530.1:28251253-28256046 GCF_001531365.2 Cynara cardunculus var. scolymus
ATATAAATTAAAATATACAAAAAATATAAATAATTTACTAGGACAAATTAGTTTTTTTATTATATTCTGATATTTTTTCAAAAAATGCTGAACAAATTAATATTTCATTTTATTATATCTAGATATTAAAAATACCCTTAAATGTTATTTATAACATTGGGGACCATTGGGTACCTGATCTTCTTGAATTTATCATATAGTCGTCTTGAAAATAGAAGGCAAGATGTTGTGCTACGAATCTATATAAAATAATATATCTCTTTCGAAAAGGGTCAACTTCCATTTATTTATTATTATTAAAATCAACGGATAATACTTTTAGAAATGTTTTCTAGATTGAAGTAATGAATGCTTATCTTAATTCATTAATTTACATTAAAGTGTTTAATTTAAATTTAATATTAAAATATTAACTAGGCATATTAAGTTAACTCATCTATACTATATTATAAAGTGTTTGATAAAAAAACTCTTGAAAATCATTTTTTATGTATAAAGTACTGTTTATTAATGCATATTACTTCAAATTCAAGGTTACAAACAAAATGTGTAAGTACAATTTATTAAAACTTTATGTTTGAATTCATGTAACTAAATGCAAATAATTTTAATCAAATACAAGATAAACGTTTCATTTCAAATATAATCAGACTCGTGAACCTCTTCAAGGAAATGATAGCAACGTTAGAAAGAAGCGGTTCATGTTTTAGTTGATGAGACATATGTATTTGTCGTTAATTTGTTTTGTCCAATAACAAATAGTCAAATTTTTGTTATATGAAACAAATTCACTTGTTTTTCATATATATTATTAATAATAAATTAACTATTATAATTTTTATTATTGTTGTTTTTATCATATAAACCATGACCGGTTCATGATGCAAGTGAAGTTATATGAAATTTACAAGAAAAAGAATACTGATACGGGAAAAAAACTGATGTGACAAAATCGTAAACTTATAAACAGATTATATTTGCAAATGATGTTAGTGCATACAGTTCTGGGACCTCCCGCCAAAGATGCGGCCCCTATGTTAATGCAATAGGTATGGAGCCCTTGACCGTCATTTTATGGGGATTTAGCTTATAGGGATTTATAATCAACATCACCTAGCTAGCTCATACTAAAATTTAACCCTAAACACCATTGATCTCATGTTAATTATCATTACACCAAAAATGTTTTATAATACTGAAATCACCGAGAATAGGTTGTGCATAACCCTTATTTGTTATGTTTAAGGATGAAGATGTATTTAAGTGAAAAACTACAAGATGCAAAATTTTCAGAAAAATGTAGTTTACAGTGATTATTTCAATTTTTATTAACAAATTAGATAGACAAGAAATGGAATAAACTGATCGAAATAGGACGAGTACTTAATATATAACAGCTTTTACAGTTGTTTTACTAAAAAACTAACTTGTTCTGTTAACTAGATTATTATTTTAACAAAATAACATTTACCGTCATTTTTATAGTTATTTATAAAATTAGAAAAACTTGACGATATATATATTAATATGTTTGTTTAAAGCCGAGCCAACCTATGTTGAAAGTTACCAATTTTTGATCCAATAATTCAATACGTGAACAGTGTGTCTGTACTAAAAATCAATATTGGCTGCTAATGTTTCACCTTTAAAGCAAAACCAAAAAAAAGAAAACTATGGTGGCGTTTGGTTCGTAGAATGTTTTTAGATGGAATGGAATCTGTCAAAGGAATTTGACTTTGAAGGAATTAGAATGGAGTGTTATCAGGTTTGACCACCTGTTTGGTTGACAGAATTGGAATGAAATCTATTAAAGGAATTGGAATATGTCTGTTTGGTTCACAGAATGTAACTTTGGAATTGGAATGAAATTCTGGTAAATGACTAAAATACCCTTTTTTGATAAATTAATTTTTTTAAACTTAAAATTAATTACTTTAATTTTTTTAACTAGAAATACTTTAATAAAATAATAATTAAATATTCTAGTGTGTAAAACAATATAAAAATACACAACTCAAATATAACCATAAACCAAATGACGTTACTTAATATTAAAATACACAACTCAACTCATATCTTGCCTCCTGCTSGCCAACGCCCTCAATTAAAGAAGCCCACATGGATTATCATATTGGTTTCTTTGCATGTTCAGTTGTTGTTTATGTTCATCCACCTCAAGATTCTACTGCCTGCTATATCTTTTCTTCTTCTAGTTGTAAGACCATTTACTCTACAGCTAATGCCCTCTTTACATATTACTCTATAGCTAATGCCCTCTCTACAACTCAAATATAACCATAAATCAAATGACGTTACTTAATATTAAAATTGCTTCAAAATCCATCAAACTTGTTCAAAATAATTACATGCCACTAAAGCATGTTTAAATACATGTTCCAAAAGCCATTAAACATCAATAGTTTTAAAAAAGAGCTAAACCATCAAGCACAATCATTCTTGCAAAATGTACCTCACAAACTCTTCTCGAGCTTCTCCTTCATAGTTCCAAAAGCTTAACACGGATTCTGGTTCACGTGTTATTTTTCTCAGTGCTTTAAACTTTTCCATTGAAGTAAAATTCATTTTGGCGAGTTCAGAACCAACCGTGGAAGTCTTTTGATGTAAATCTATCTCAACTTGCACCAACTTGTCTGATGATTTTAAAAGTCTATCTCCAAGTATGGTAGCCGCATTATTTATTGCATCAACAACAGGATCACCTCGACCCTTGCGCTTTCTATTACCTTGAGATGTACACTCTTTACTTGGCATTTGGCTATCTTCTGTCGGATAGTCCAAGTTTTCATCAGATTCTTGTTCTTAAAAGGGCATTTGGCCATCTTCCATGTCAGCATTTTCTTCTAAACCATCATAGTCTCTTACTTGATTTCCATGAGCACGATCTTTTCTAAAAACATAAGACAAGTCTTCATAATGAGGGAATGGTTTGTTTCTTCATTTTTAAGCCTCTTTGTGTTTTGCAAAAGACATAGAAACGTTGAAAAAACAATTCTTAACATGGTAATATGTAATACATAGTAATACGTACCTGCAAGTAAGACTCCCAAACTGACGCCTCGGCAGTCACACACGTTTTAGAACTATCATAACCAAAGCCACTTGTGTTCGTACCATGTAGTATATCGTGTACGATTTGCCAGTCCTTTTTCATGGTTTTTATTCTTGACTCGATGTGTGGTTTACCTAATAAATTAGAACCAGGAAGCGACACTTTCAATGCTTGTTCCAAATGTTGCAAGTATCCGGATTTAAAGCCATTATCAGCTTTATATCCTCCAACATTGACCATATTCACCAATGCATCAACAAGTTTTCCATCTTCGATTTTTGACCAATYATGATACTTACGCCCATTGATTTTATCCGCCATACCTAATATTAAAAAATCAAATTGTACCATTATATTTAATAACGATAAAGATGTAATTATACCATTAAAATTAATAACGATAAATATAAAATTGTACCTAACATATATAATTTAAAATTGCARTCATTATATGCCAAATAGAGTGATTAAATGAAAACAAATTGYAGATTCTTGAAAGGAARACTCCACCCAGTCATGGCAGACAATTTCTATTTTAGTTTTACATTAAATGATAAAGCATTCCATAAGTAAGATTTCAAAGGACATCCACATCATTATCAATATCATCCACATCATTGTAAGATTTCTTATGCACCTACATTTGAACTAACCACACACAGGGTCTGTTTCACATTCACCTGTTTGTTCACAATAATAAAGAACAAACTCATGGTTCACCCTGTTTCACATACTTAATATTTAAGAGCAAATCGTACCATTATATTTAATAACGATAAAAGATCAAATTGTACCATTAAAACTAGTAACGATAAAGATGAAATTGTACCATTACAAACCATAAAAATGAAATTGTACTATTACAAACCATAAAAATAAAATTGTACTATTACAAACCATAAAAATTAAGTAGAAGCATTCCAATCATTAAACATACTTTGAGCCAAATTATTTCTAAATTCAGTCCACTCGGTAGAAGCACCTACGGAAGTGATATTATCTTGGTTTTCATTGTCTTCGGTTTCATTCRAGCAAGGTATGTTTTCAAACGGATCAATTGGCATTTCTTGTCTTATAAAATTATGAAGAAGACAACATGCCATTATGACCTTAACTTTGAGTTCAACAGGGTAGTATGAATTATCTTTTAAAATTCCCCACCTTGCTTTCAAAATACCGAAGCATCGTTCTATAACATTTCTTGCAGAAGAATGTCTCATGTTGAAAAATTCTTTTGGCGTAGTTGGTTGGTGTCCATCATGCCACTCATTTAAATGATACATTTGATCTCTATAAGGGGCAAGAAAACCCTCTCCATTTGTATACCCACCATCAACCAAGTAATAATACGGCTTTGGCACCTTCAACCCATTAGGCCTAAGAAGAGCATCTCGAAGGACTCTACTATCAGCGGTTGACCCCTCCCATCTTGCCAAGACATAGATAAACTGCATATCTTGTGAACACACCCCTAACACGTTTGTGGCGATATCATTCTTTCGTGTTCTGTATCTAGGCTTGTCTTCAAGTGGCACTAGGCACTTTATGTATGTTCCATCTAAAGCACCTAGACAGTTCTAGAACCAAAAAAGAAACAGTCGTTACACATTTTTAATTTACTACATGAACACCAAAAAAAGTTTTAATTGTATTTACCTTGAACCATTTCCATCTTCGATCAGTAGAGTCCTCACGAACAGGTTCGGGTTTCTTAAGTAAATGT
>NC_037530.1:28256376-28267951 GCF_001531365.2 Cynara cardunculus var. scolymus
ATAGCTTCTTCCAGAAACAATCGTAGAATCCTACGTTTTCGTGTCGTGAGACTAATTTGGACCATTTCCTATTTTAAAGAAACATGAATATTGAATACAACTTGTTAAACCCAGAACATATTTGTTGATGAAAGGGTGATTCACTTCCCTGCCAACTACAATACCTCTTGAAACATTGAGCAACAGTAATATTGAGCAAGCAGAGAGAAACAGTAATATTGAAATATATGAATGGTAAGAATGACATATATGTAATCCAACAAGCAGAGATAAATAGAAAATCGAGCAAAACAGGAATATTGAGCAACAGTAATCGAGCAAAACAGCAACAAGCAGAGAATCAAAACCGTAGTAATAGAAACAAATAGGGGTGAACGCGGGTTGGGTTTGGCGGTTTACAACAATTTTACAACCCAATCCAATTATGGCGGTTTGGAAAATCTCAACCCAACCCAACCCATTCAAAAGTATAACCCAACCCAATCCTTGCGGGTTGAGGCGGGTTGGGTTGGGCTGGCGGGTTAGTAGTTACATAATTTGACGAATGAAATAATTCATAAATGTTAAGTTTATAGACCATACTATAAAGTGTCCTATCTAAAAATGTTGCAATAGGTTTATAAGACGATTTTTAACGTTTCAACAAGTGTTTTAGAATGATCTTTAAATAAAATGTCGTATTAGTTATTTTATAGAAACATTTTGAGAAGTGTCTCGTAAACTCATCTATTTATAGGACACCTATGCTCATATGACATTTTTTTCAAGTCGTGTTGTATAAAATAACTAATACGACATTTTATTTTAAAAGCATCATAGAATTTGTTAAGACGTCCAAAACCATCCTATAAACATATTGAAACTCTTTTAGATAAGACATATTTCTAATGTAACTCTTTAAAAGCGTCATAGATTGATGGATTCGTCCATCAAATATCTATCAATATCATTCATATTTTCCAACATATCGGTTTGTTGTTGCTGCAGAAAAAAATCAATAATTTTCCTTATTAATTARATTATTTGTCATCATTCTTTGATCGTGAATCTCTTTGGTAACCTATACGTTTAGTTAAAATGAAACAAAATATAATATCAATAAAAATTATATAAAATTTATACATTATTAATATATATATATATATATATGAATGTATATAATTTTATAAAAATTATATATTAGCGGCGGGTTGACGGGTTGGGCGGGTTGAGCTAGACTCAACCCAATTTCAACCCTCCTAATTTGCGGGTGGGCGGTTTGGCGGGTAGACGGGTTGGGTTTAATTGGGTTGTTAGCGGGTTGGGTTGGACGGGTTTCGCGGGTTGACGGTTTTTTGTTCACCCCTAGAAACAAAGATCGAGCAAAACAGGAATCAAAACCGAGCAGAAACAAAATCGAGCAGCAACAGTAATCGAGCATGGAGAAACAAAATTGTGCATGGAAAATCAAAATTGTAGTAGCAGAAAAAAAATCGAGCAGGGAGAAATCGAAATATTAAAAAGAAATCAAACCTGTTAGCGAGTTGGTATTCGTTGGAGAAGCAATCGATCCGAAAATGGTGTTCGATGAAGAAGCAATCGAGCCGAAATGGTGTTCTATAGAGAAGAAATCGAGCAGAAATGGAGAAATGGTGTTCGATGGAGAAGAGGCTGATGTCGGCTGTTTGTGAGATTAGGGCATTATAAGATGGGATGAGGGTATATTGGGTATTATGAAAATAAGAAATTTCATTCCATTAAAATCTCATCTATTTGTCAAGGAATGTTAAAATCCTTTAATCATGGAATTCATAGGAATATGAAGATTCCTTCCGTTGAAAAGAATGAACCAAACGAAGAAAATGAATCTGGTCAAAGGATTCAACATTCCAATTCCTTCAGATTCCTTCAGAATCTGCGAACCAAACGCCACCTATGACTTTTGTCATGTTTTTGATTTTGGGCTAAACAAGTCATGATATAAGTTATCAAATCGTTTACTTTTTATGTATTATTCACTACCAAATAGGGGAACTTTTTCGGCGGTCAAATCCGTCGGAAATTCTTATTACCGGCGGATTTGGCCGCCATAAAAGTTGGCGGCTTGGCGCCGGTGATTAGTTTAACGGCGGGTTTACCGGCAGATGCTTTATTTTACCGGCATATTCCGACCGCCGAAAACAGTTCGCCGGTTTAATTAAGAAATATTGGCTTACTTAATTAAAAATTTAAGAATTTTTTTAAAATTGATTTAATTTACCGGCGGAATATTCCACCGGAAATCCGTCACTAATATTTTTTGACCGGAAAAACGAATTTAATAAAGTTAATTTTTGTAAAAACTATTTAAATATTACTGGCGGAAATCCGCCACAAATATTTAATACATTTATTTATTTTTTAAATATTATAATTTTTTTAAATATTATCGGCGGATATATCCGCCGGAACTATAATTAAAATATTAGTTTTAGAATATTTTTACAATAAATATTTAAAACCTGTAAATCTGTAAAAATATTGAAAAAACTAAAAAAATGAAATGCAACCAAATATCATAYATTAAACTAAACAATTGTTACAAACAAATGATATTCAATTTAAAATATCACACAATTGTTACAAACAAACTAAATTATTTCAAATAAACAAATGACATTCAATTCGGTGGCGGTGGGAATTGTTGTGATTGATGGAGTTGGTTAAACAAAGTAGTCATATCTTGAATTTGTTTTTCTTGTCGCTCCTCCACCATCCGTCGGCGCTGGTTTTCTTTTTCTAAATCCATAATCTTGGTCTTTAAGGTTTGAATTTCCTATAAAATAAATAAAACGTTATAATATTTAATATGAATTATAAACTAAGTCGATAAACATCATCAAAGAAAAAGAGACACATACCCGATTATCTGAATACGATGAACCACCTTCCGTCAAGTTCCCGGTCAARACCCAATTGGGATCTTGGTTGTACCCAGACCCAAATAGATGGTCTTTCTTGCTTCCCCCAACCGCATGCTCCCACAACTCTTTATCAACTAAGGGATAGGTGGAGGGATCATCGTCAGGTGAGATCCGTTGAATAGTCATCCTATATATGGTTTTAAAAAGTTTGCAAGCCAATTTTGACAGCATGACGGCTGTAAATGGGACGTTCCAGGCAAAACAATAGTGATAGATATGAAAATTGTACCCAAAACAATCCTAACGTTTGCCCAACAAATGGCAACACATACTAAATAATGATATATACGTAATTTCTAACTTAAACAATCATAATGTTTGCCCAACAAATGGCAACCCAAACTAGATTTTAAGTTAAACGACTCGAACGTTTGATCAACCTAGATAGATAGATAGTTACGTATCCAATTATAATAGATAGATATACTTACCATGACTTGGCTACACTTAGAGGTCACGTACCCCCCTAGAATCCGTAGATACGGCATCTCCACCCGACCTCTTCTTATGGGTATAATCGAACAATTCCACAATGGTCGGAGGCACGCCATCTTTTGCGCGTGTCTACAAATGTCAAATAATACGAACTTGTGTTAATTATAACATATTAAAAATCAAGATACTAAATTAATGGGTTTTAGGTCCTACCAGACAAACACCATGCTCCGAAAATGGTATCGATCCACCGGTGTGTAGCGTAACTTGGCTATCACGGTTCTCACGTGCCATACCAAAAATAGCCTTCCAATTTTCATTGTTCCAACAATCGACCATCTGGATCCACACATCTGAAGATATCCAGCTAGGGGGAAATTCTTCAACACACTCATATCCCAGTGGGGGTTCGTTTCATCGTATTGAGGATACTCATTCCTCTTTGTTTTTTCCGCCAGCTTTCTTCTTCGCGGCACTCATGTTGTCATTATATAGCTTGGCCGAATTTCTCTCCCATGTCTCCAGGATCTGGGCATCCAAAGCCGGATCCCAAGTGTAATAGCACTATATGTAAAAGTTTAGACGATTCTTAGGTTCAAAACAATATAAAAAATATAATAAGTTGAATATATATAACACAAACTTGGAACCGCTCCCACATTCGGCGTCTCACGTCCCTTAGGTTTTTTTTCCCAACTGATCCATGTGTCGTCAAGTAGCTCTCAGTTGATCTTGGTGATCCGACGAATCACTTTGGTATAACTGAAACTATATAATTACGAATTGAATTAGCATCAATACAAAAAATATATTTTTATCAATTAAAAGATGTAAATGTATTTACTCTTTGCCACGGATGCCAATAACCATCCGCTGTTATAGAAGCGGCTCCAGAGCAGCACTACCACGACCAGACTCTATCTCCTCCGGGTGTGCCGAAGCAGTACTAGATCCTCTACCCGTACCGTGGCTAGGTGTACTGCCACTAGCTTGACGGTAATCCGAGTATGCGGCATTATCGATTTTTTACAAAGCAACGTTAAAAAAACATACAACAATAATACACGTATATACTAAATATTCCACACAATAACAAATGTTGAACAATGGTTTACTAAGATTTAAAAATGGAAATAATAAAAATTTAAAACAACTACACAAAGTTTACTAAGACTAAAATTTACAAATGAATTTAATCATCTGATGAGTGATCAGACAAGTCAAGTTCTTCGTCCTCAGAGTCACTATCCGAGTATTGGAACTCCTCTTCTTCGTCATTACTCTCATCAATGTGCCAGTTGTCGCGACGATCGTTGGCAACTTCGATGTTGTCYTCCCCTATGACAAGATGGATTGGTTCTTGAGCATCTWCGTTTCCCTCATGTTAGGTTATTCTATCATTTTYCAGGAAAAACTRTTCATCRTCTATATTYTCATCCGACCGGACTTCAGGGGTACTYKATGCTAAGTCATAGACCCCTTTTGGTTTTGTCTTCACCACAGACCACCAACATGCCTGAAYGAGTGTCTGATTGGCAGAAACTTGAGGTGACAGTCAAACCAACACGACTTCCCTCCACTTTACAACTGGAACGCACATGCATTACCCATGCAAYATGGGCAAGCTAACTTGYCATGCGTGCTCCAACCAGACAGCATGGCATAAGCAGGGAAGTCACTAAYCATCCACAATAATACAACTTTCATTGTGAAATKCGTTYGTCGATGAGCATCATAGGTTATGACACCGTCAAAGTAAAACATCTTCAACTCGTCGATCAAGGGCCGAAGAAACACATCCAAGTTYTGTCCAGGGCTCTTCTTGCCAGGAATCAGCAAAGCCAGGTGGACATTTCAGTATTTGATGCACATCCAAGGTGGTAGATTGTAGTTTGTWAGAAAAACAGGCCMTAATGAGTATGGATTTGAGTTGGAGTTATTGGGATTGAAACCATTTGTACATAATCCCAAACGAACATACCCAATCTTTTGAGCAAAATCGGGATGCATCCTGTCAAAATGTTTCCAAGCCTCCCCATCACTCGGATGTACCATCTTTCCCGTCTCAGTTTGATGATCATGGTGTCAAGTCATCTCCTTTGCTATTTTTTACACAAATACCACCGTTGTAATCTGGGTGTAATTGGCAAATACGTCAACATCAAATTAGGCACCTTGTTGTTTCGGCCGGTTGTCTTATAACGAGACTCCCCACATACTAAACAACTATTATGATCAACAAATTCCTTATAAAATAACATGCAATGGTTCTTGCAAGCATGCATCTTTTCTTTCGGAAGACCAAGCTCCTTCAACATCTTCTTTGTCTCGTAAAAGCTACCAACCAGTTGTTCACTGTCAGGTAACATTTCTTTTACCATAGAAAGGTTACGATTGAAGGTTGTCTCTGGTACATTGCAATCTTCCTTCCAATTCAAAAACCTTGCCGCTGCTTGTAACTTTGAAAATCTCTAGCATCCCTCCCACAACGGCTCGTTGCAGCTTGTAACATATAATAGAAACGTTGTGCGTGTTGATTTGGTTMTTGCTCGTCCCACGTACTTAATGTACCGGGAACATTTTGATCCATCACCATTTGTTCAACACCATCAAACTCATTATAATCTTCGTCCACTATTGTTTGTTGTGGTTGTTGAAGTTCGGGTTCTAATTCACCGTGTGCATRCCAGTGACTATAWTTGATCATGAAYCCTTTTCTTAACAAGTCTATATGAATCTCGTCTCTATTTCTAAACTTTTGAAGTTGACACTTCTTATAAGGGCATCTTGCCGTAGATCGCTCATTAGAGAAAGCAAAATCCAAAAATCCAACTATTTCGACTTGGAAAACTGGATTTATAGTCTCGTTCCTATTTATTCGCTTATACATCCATCCTCTGTCAGCATTAGTCGACATAGCTACAAATTTACGAATATATATATATATATATAAACACATACATATACATATATACATACATACATAATATAAACATACTTACATATACATATATACATACATAATATAAACATACACACATAAATATANGTAGACGGGTTGGGTTTAATTGGGTTGTTAGCGGGTTGGGTTGGGCGGGTTTCGCGGGTTGACGGTTTTTTGTTCACCCCTAGAAACAAAGATCGAGCAAAACAGCAGAAACCAAATCGAGCAGCAACAGTAATCGAGCATGGAGAAACAAAATCGTGCATGGAAAATCAAAACTGTAGTAGCAGAAAAAAAATCGAGCAGGGAGAAATTGAAATATTAAAAAGAAATCAAACCTGTTAGCGAGTTGGTATTCGTTGGAGAAGCAATCGATCCGAAAATGGTTTTCGATGAAGAAGCAATCGAGCCGAAATGGTGTTCTATAGAGAAGAAATCGAGCAGAAATGGAGAAATGGTGTTCGATGGAGAAGAGGCTGATGTCGGCTGTTTGTGAGATTAGGGCATTATAAGATGGGATGAGGGTACATTAGGTATTATGAAAATAAGAAATTTCATTCCATTAAAATCTCATCTATTTGTCAAGGAATGTTAAAATCCTTTATCCATGGAATTCATAGGAATATGAAGATTCCTTCCGTTGAAAAGAATGAACCAAACGAAGAAAATGAATCTGGTCAAAGGAATTCAACATTCCAATTCCTTCAGATTCCTCCAGAATCTGCGAACCAAACGCCACCTATGACTTTTGTCATGTTTTTGATTTTGGGCTAAACAAGTCATGATATAAGTTATCAAATCGTTTACTTTTTATGTATTATTCACTACCAAATAGGGGAACTTTTTCGGCGGTCAAATCCGTCGGAAATTCTTATTACCGGCGGATTTGGCCGCCATAAAAGTTGGCGGCTTGGCGCMGGTGATTAGTTTAACGGCGGGTTTACCGGCAGATGCTTTATTTTACCGGCATATTCCAACCGCCGAAAACAGTTCGCCGGTTTAATTAAGAAATATTGGTTTACTTAATTAAAAATTTAAGAATTTTTTTAAAATTGATTTAATTTACCGGCGGAATATTCCGCTGGAAATCCGTCACTAATATTTTTTGACCGGAAAAACGAATTTAATAAAATTAATTTTTTTAAAAACTATTTAAATATTACCGGCGGAAATCCGCCACAAATATTTAATGCATTTATTTATTTTTTAAATATTATAATTTTTTTAAATATTACCGGCGGATATATCCGCCGGAACTATAATTAAAATATTAGTTTAAGAATATTTTTACAATAAATATTTAAAACCTGTAAATCTGTAAAAATATTGAAAAAACTAAAAAAATGAAATGCAACCAAATATCATACATTAAACTAAACAATTGTTACAAACAAATGATATTCAATTTAAAATATCACACAATTGTTACAAACAAACTAAATTATTTCAAATAAACAAACGACATTCAATTCGGTGGCGGTGGGAATTGTTGTGATTGATGGAGTTGGTTAAACAAAGTAGTCATATCTTGAATTTGTTTTTCTTGTCGCTCCTCCACCATCCGTCGGCGCTGGTTTTCTTTTTCTAAATCCATAATCTTGGTCTTTAAGGTTTGAATTTCCTATAAAATAAATAAAACGTTATAATATTTAATATGAATTATAAACTAAGTCGATAAACATCATCAAAGAAAAAGAGACACATACCCGATTATCTGAATACGATGAACCACCTTCCGTCAAGTTCCCGGTCAARACCCAATTGGGATCTTGGTTGTACCCAGACCCAAATAGATGGTCTTTCTTGCTTCCCCCAACCGCATGCTCCCACAACTCTTTATCAACTAAGGGATAGGTGGAGGGATCATCGTCAGGTGAGATCCGTTGAATAGTCATCCTATATATGGTTTTAAAAAGTTTGCAAGCCAATTTTGACAGCATGACGGCTGTAAATGGGACGTTCCAGGCAAAACAATAGTGATAGATATGAAAATTGTACCCAAAACAATCCTAACGTTTGCCCAACAAATGGCAACACATACTAAATAATGATATATACGTAATTTCTAACTTAAACAATCATAATGTTTGCCCAACAAATGGCAACCCAAACTAGATTTTAAGTTAAACGACTCGAACGTTTGATCAACCTAGATAGATAGATAGTTACGTATCCAATTATAATAGATAGATATACTTACCATGACTTGGCTACACTTAGAGGTCACGTACCCCCCTAGAATCCGTAGATACGGCATCTCCACCCGACCTCTTCTTATGGGTATAATCGAACAATTCCACAATGGTCGGAGGCACGCCATCTTTTGCGCGTGTCTACAAATGTCAAATAATACGAACTTGTGTTAATTATAACATATTAAAAATCAAGATACTAAATTAATGGGTTTTAGGTCCTACCAGACAAACACCATGCTCCGAAAATGGTATCGATCCACCGGTGTGTAGCGTAACTTGGCTATCACGGTTCTCACGTGCCATACCAAAAATAGCCTTCCAATTTTCATTGTTCCAACAATCGACCATCTGGATCCACACATCTGAAGATATCCAGCTAGGGGGAAATTCTTCAACACACTCATATCCCAGTGGGGGTTCGTTTCATCGTATTGAGGATACTCATTCCTCTTTGTTTTTTCCGCCAGCTTTCTTCTTCGCGGCACTCATGTTGTCATTATATAGCTTGGCCGAATTTCTCTCCCATGTCTCCAGGATCTGGGCATCCAAAGCCGGATCCCAAGTGTAATAGCACTATATGTAAAAGTTTAGACGATTCTTAGGTTCAAAACAATATAAAAAATATAATAAGTTGAATATATATAACACAAACTTGGAACCGCTCCCACATTCGGCGTCTCACGTCCCTTAGGTTTTTTTTCCCAACTGATCCATGTGTCGTCAAGTAGCTCTCAGTTGATCTTGGTGATCCGACGGATCACTTTGGTATCACTGAAACTATATAATTACGAATTGAATTAGCATCAATACAAAAAATATATTTTTATCAATTAAAAGATGTAAATGTATTTACTCTTTGCCACGGATGCCAATAACCATCCGYTGTTATAGAAGCGGCTCCGGAGCAGCACTACCACGACCAGACTCTATCTCCTCCGGGTGTGCCGAAGCAGTACTAGATCCTCTACCCGTACCGTGGCTAGGTGTACTGCCACTAGCTTGACCGGTAATCCGAATACGCGGCATTATCGATTTTTTACAAAGCAACGTTAAAAAAACATACAACAATAATACAAGTATACACTAAATATTCCACACAATAACAAATGTTGAACAATGGTTTACTAAGATTTAAAAATGGAAATAATAAAAATTTAAAACAACTACACAAAGTTTACTAAGACTAAAATTTACAAATGAATTTAATCATCTGATGAGTGATCAGACAAGTCAAGTTCTTCGTCCTCAGAGTCACTATCCGAGTATTGGAACTCCTCTTCTTCGTCATTACTCTCATCAATGTGCCAGTTGTCGCGACGATCGTTGGCAACTTCGATGTTGTCYTCCCCTATGACAAGATGGATTGGTTCTTGAGCATCTWCGTTTCCCTCATGTTAGGTTATTCTATCATTTTYCAGGAAAAACTRTTCATCRTCTATATTYTCATCCGACCGGACTTCAGGGGTACTYKATGCTAAGTCATAGACCCCTTTTGGTTTTGTCTTCACCACAGACCACCAACATGCCTGAAYGAGTGTCTGATTGGCAGAAACTTGAGGTGACAGTCAAACCAACACGACTTCCCTCCACTTTACAACTGGAACGCACATGCATTACCCATGCAAYATGGGCAAGCTAACTTGYCATGCGTGCTCCAACCAGACAGCATGGCATAAGCAGGGAAGTCACTAAYCATCCACAATAATACAACTTTCATTGTGAAATKCGTTYGTCGATGAGCATCATAGGTTATGACACCGTCAAAGTAAAACATCTTCAACTCGTCGATCAAGGGCCGAAGAAACACATCCAAGTTYTGTCCAGGGCTCTTCTTGCCAGGAATCAGCAAAGCCAGGTGGACATTTCAGTATTTGATGCACATCCAAGGTGGTAGATTGTAGTTTGTWAGAAAAACAGGCCMTAATGAGTATGGATTTGAGTTGGAGTTATTGGGATTGAAACCATTTGTACATAATCCCAAACGAACATACCCAATCTTTTGAGCAAAATCGGGATGCATCCTGTCAAAATGTTTCCAAGCCTCCCCATCACTCGGATGTACCATCTTTCCCGTCTCAGTTTGATGATCATGGTGCCAAGTCATCTCCTTTGCTATTTTTTTACACAAATACCACCGTTGTAATCTGGGTGTAATTGGCAAATACGTCAACACCAAATTAGGCACCTTATTGTTTCGGCCGGTTGTCTTATAACGAGACTCCCCACATACTAAACAACTATTATGATCAGCAAATTTCTTATAAAATAACATGCAATGGTTCTTACAAACATGCATCTTTTCTTTCGAAAGACCAAGCTCCTTCAACATCTTCTTTGTCTCGTAAAAGCTACCAACCAGTTGTTCACCGTCAGGTAGCATTTCTTTTACCATAGAAAGGTTACGATTGAAGGTTGTCTCTGGTACATTGCAATCTTCCTTCCAATTCAAAAACCTTGCCGCTGCTTGTAACTTTGAAAATCTCTAGCATCCCTCCCACAACGGCTCGTTGCAGCTTGTAACATATAATAGAAACGTTGTGCGTGTTGATTTGGTTMTTGCTCGTCCCACGTACTTAATGTACCGGGAACATTTTGATCCATCACCATTTGTTCAACACCATCAAACTCATTATAATCTTCGTCCACTATTGTTTGTTGTGGTTGTTGAAGTTCGGGTTCTAATTCACCGTGTGCATGCCAGTGACTATATTTGATCATGAACCCTTTTCTTAACAAGTCTATATGAATCTCGTCTCTATTTCTAAACTTTTGAAGTTGACACTTCTTATAAGGGCATCTTGCCGTAGATCGCTCATTAGAGAAAGGAAAATCCAAAAATCCAACTATTTCGACTTGGAAAACTGGATTTATAGTCTTGTTCCTATTTATTCGCTTATACATCCATCCTCTGTCAGCATTAGTCGACATAGCTACAAATTTACGAATATATATATATATATATAAACACATACATATACATATATACATACATACATAATATAAACATACTTACATATACATATATACATACATAATATAAACATACACACATAAATATA
>NC_037530.1:28268095-28273724 GCF_001531365.2 Cynara cardunculus var. scolymus
GCGGTAGTCGATGCGGCTGTGAGGGGTGGTCGGCGGCAGTCGAGGTGGCCGGCCGCAGGAGGGGAGGTCGGTGGCAAGGGAAAGTGGTGTGCATTGGGTAATCGTCGATAGGGTTTCGAAGGATCAATCGTCGATTTGAGAATTGGTATGGATGGCGGTTATCGATCTAAGGAAGAGGGTAGGTTTTATGTTAAGCGATTACCGGAGAAATATTTTAAATATTTTGAAAAACCGGTTTTCCATGAAAATTTTGAAAAACTCGATTTCTGACGGAAAATTCCGCCGGTAATACGCCGGTGTTCTTTTATTATTATTATTATCATTATCATTATCATTATTATTACAATTATTACTTTTATTATTATTATTATTATCATCATCATCATTAACAGCTCAATACGACCAAATAAACCCAATATATCTATTAAATCCCAGTAGATCCTTAACAACCCAATACGACCAAATAAAGCTCAACATATCTATTGAATTTAATTAAATCCATTAAAGCCCAATAAAACCGTTAAAGCCCAACTAACATTCATTAAAGCCTAGTAGATCAACTAAAGCCCAATAATACCAAATAATGCCAATATATCCATTAAATCTCAATTAGATCCATTATAGCCAATAGAACCGTTAAAGCCCAACTAACATTTATTAAAGCCCGATAGATCCATTGAAACCCAATATGATCAAATAAAATCCAATATATCCATAACAGCCCAATACGACCAAATAAATCCAATAGATCCATTATAAAGCCCAATAGATCAAGTAAAAACTCAATAAGAACCATTAAAATCCAATAGAACCATTAAAGTCCAACTAACATCCATTAAAGTTACAAACGACCAAATAAAGACCAATAGATCCATTAAAGTCCAATAGGTCTATTAAAAACTCAATAAGAACCATTAAAATCCAATAGAACCATTAAAGTCCAACTAACATCCATTAAAGTTACAAACGACCAAATAAAGACCAATAGATCCATTAAAGTCCAATAGGTCTATTAAAAACTCAATAAGAACCATTAAAACCCAATAAATCCATTAAAAACTCAATAAAAACCATTAAAAGCCCAATACGTGTTTGTGATAATTGCACATGAGCATGTGGTGTTTATTGGGTTCAACTAAGATACGTTAAAACCAAATAAGACTTTTTTAATAGTTATTAAAGTCCAATAATAACAGTGACATCGGATTATGTGTTTGTGTATAGGTATGTATTGCATAGATGTATGTGTGTGTGTGTTGGACTCGATAACAGAATTTATTATTCACTATACATACCATGTGGAATATATGTAATATTTTACATATATATATATAAAACATAAATTATGAAAAACGAGAAAAAAAATCAAATATCTGTCGGCAATCTGCCGGAAATCCGCCAGAAAAAAAGCCCTGCTATCGCCGGAAAACAATAATATTTCTTTTAAAAAAAATCTTAAAGAATTTATTATTTTAAATCACCTACGGATTATCGGCGGCCACTGGCATCCGCCGGTAATCTAAAATAATAAATTTTAATCTTTAATTATTTTTCGGCAGATTACTGGCGGACGTTAATCTTAAAACATCAATCAAAAATCCGTCGGTAACTTATTGTAATTAGAGTTAATAATTTCATAAATATTTAATTTGTATAATCCGCCGGAAATAATGTCGAAATAGAAATAGCAACGCATTTCCGGCGGAAATCAACGGAAGTTGACTTTTTTGATGTCAGCCGGAAATCCATCGGAAATTTGCCGCTATTTTTCCGCAGAAAATAGTTAGTTTTCTAGTAGTGCCATAGAAAAGTACTACAAGGAAAATCTTTGCAATATCCTCAACATGTATGTATGCATGTCACGTTTTGCTTGGCTGACCATGGCAATTCGACAACAATGTCACTTACAAATGATATTTTGCTTGGTTGTTTATGTTACCCATTTCTTGGTTCGAGTAGTCAAGATAAATTATCTCCTAAGTCGGTTCCGTGTCTTTTTCTTGTGTATGCTCATCATCATAAAGGGTACGTTTGCTATGATCTTCATACGTCTACTGTATACACTTCTCGTCATGTACAATTTTATGAGATCCATTTTCCTTCAATAAACACATCTTCTAATTCATTATCTACTGCGTCTTTACCGTCTTTTTCATCTATTACACTCTCTCCGAACACTTTTGTTGATTAGCGTCCTGTTACTTCCTCCATGTCATCTGATTTTGCACCTTTAGAATCTTCTTCTTCACCTGTTCCACCTACTCTTCCTGTTCATCATATGGATATGGTCACGAGAAATCATGATCATACTCGATGTTCAAAACAGTTTCTTGACCATTTTCTCTATGAAGCTCAATCTAAGTTTGTTTCAGATTTTGAACCACATATCTTTAATTTTCTCAAGCACAAAAATGGAGGTTATTTTCTATAAAATTAGCTCTTACAATAAGTCTGACATTGGTCATGCATCCTAGCAAAAATGTTACATCTATAGAGTAAAGGGATTTTATTATCTGGTATTCAGAAAGACAACCTCAAATAGATGGATACCTTTGGAAATACCCCTGTTTTTGTCCAACAACTTTACACCAACTTTCACACTAAATCAGACCATGATAGCTCCGGATAAAAAGTGCATATTGGTTCGTTATCTGTACAAAGAATCTGAAATCACCTTCTTTGGAGCTCAAACGAATAAGATATGATCTATGTACCACAATTGCACAAATCTGTCCAACAGCTTCGCATCAGCACATTGCTGTCCACTTCAACGATGCATATGACCCCTCTACTCTTCGAATCTTTGAATTATCAAAACATGAAACTTCTTAATCCATCTGTTTTCTATCCAAGGCCTTTTGAATCGCCTCAGTTGGTGCCTTCATGAGTGAGATATGATCAATTTATTACAGCTTCATAAATCTATCAGTATGCTGATGAATTAGGAATAAAAAGACAGAAAGTTAGTTTTTAACTACAGAATTCCTATTGAACGTATGAATAAATGAGTTAGCAATGTCGGTAATGTTCGAGTTCAACTGTTTTCTTTCTATTTATGGTGTTATTGACATGCTTCTAATGTTCGAGTTCAACTGTTTTGTTTCTATTTATGGTGTTTTTAACATGCATTATTTTATCATATATTTACATTTGTATCTTGTAGTCCCTTTTTTCACATTTAGCATGTTCTGTTTTCCATGGTCCTATCTGGGTAGGCCACATGATCTGGCTCACTGCTTTCAATATACTTTATGTTGCTACAAGTAGTAGTTGTGGCTCAAGTCTAAAGCTTCCATGACTGAGAAGCTAAGCCTATTAATATTATTAAAAAGACAAAGGGCAAGATTTAAAAGCTTCAAAATCTTCTTAGAGCTTGACCAAAAAATCATAGGCCAATGCATCGTGTTAGAAAAGTTACAGCAATTTTAATTATGCGGGTGCAGAATGAAAAAAGTTATATTAAATTAAATATTAAGATCACAATTATCCTTCTTGAAAAAAGTTATATATGAAATGCATCAATGAATGTTTTAAGTATCATCTTCTTAATTGTTCATCAATTGTCCAGTAAGAAATTTACCAGGTGATCTTCTAAAACCAATTTTGTTGTATAATTAATCATCGACGTTATAGACAAATGTGGAGCAAAGTACGTAGCTTCTGTCCAACACCCATCTACAAACTTTGACACATAGTAAGTCGTATCTGCACATTGAATTTGAGAAAACTCAAAATCTCAAAGATGTAGATATATGTTTTATCGTTCCAATGCCACTGGAATCATGAATTTTGGAGCTTCGAGGTTTGTATTATTTATAAAAATAATAAATAAGGTAGTGTTTTAGAATGCGTTTTGGAATTTCCACTTTCTCCAACATAGAAAAAGGTAATTTACCCTTTTGTTGTCCTGTTGTAGGTGGTTTCAAGAGACGGGTTTCATGTTGGCAATGGAATCAATTGGAAAGGGTAGGTTTTCTCAAAGATGCGTAACCACCCTATTCCATGATTGTTGCATCTAATCAAGAAAATGATAGATTTTGATTTTATAAATCTTGTTAATTGGTAGAGTGTTGGAAATACACTACGGAGACGATATAAAACCTATCTTCTGGAATACGAATTGGCACAGGATGACGTAGATGGGGAGTGTTGCTTATTGTGTCACATGTAACTATAATTCCTTTCGTTTGCTTTGCTAGTGTAAACATAGTTGGTTGGTTGGTTGTTGAGTGTGCGTTTTATGTTAAAAACAAACAGTAGCGTAACGGGGGATTTGGTAAACTGTAGGATATCTGGGTAATGGGCGCATTTCGGTTGTGACAGAAGACAGGGTCTTGGTGCCTTTAAGGTATGCATGCAAACTCCTCCTTTCCGTTCCATTCCATTCCATTCCTAGGGTAAAGTAGTTCCTTAGCTAGATAAACACTTCCGTAGTTGATCACTGGACGTTCTTATTCATTATGATTCATTTCCCTTTGATCCAACTTGGGGAATATGGAGTTGATGGGKTCAAGTTTAATCATTTATCTTACAAGATTATTATGGAGCATAATAAAATCTTATAATCTTGTTCTTCAATCACGTTTTTGTAGGTTGAGGATGTTGTTCATCATAAAGGAGGGAAAGTTTGGTTAGAGCTAGCATATGGATTGTTTATTACAATTGAAGACGCTATTGGAGCAACAATCGCATAGGTTTGCCCTTTCACTTTGGTATGTTAATCTTTTAACACTTGTGAGTTTTAGCAAGTGAAGAATTTTTTTTATTACATAACTTCAAGCTCATATATATGTTTTTTAATTGTAGATTGTGCATGACGAAGATTGATATCTCTCGTTTGTAGGACACGATAAATTTTTTTGTATTTGCGTAATTCTTGTTTAGTACTTAGTTTTGTCATGATACAACTTTGTGGTGGATACATAGCTTGGTAGTTGGTACTCATATAAGTACTTGTACAACTTCGAATTTTGTTCTATCAAATCAATTCGTAAAACTGTCATATGTGCTTCTAAATGTAATATTACAGAAGAATTTTATAAATCGATGATGTGTCTCGCATTATAGTCATTTAGGACGCTTTTAGTGTTAATTATTATCTATACTATATTATAAAGCATTTGATAAAAACTCTTAATTAAAAACCATTTTTTGTGCATGAAGTACTGTTTATTGATGCATATTACTTAAAATTTAAAATTACAAGTAATTTTGTGTAAGTACAACTTATTAAAGCTTCATTTTTAAATTCATGTAAATAATTGCCGATAAACAAAATCAAATATAGGATAACCTTTAGAAAATATAAAATATAATTAAGATAATCATTGATTTCTAACAGAATGTTTAATTATTATCTATACTATATTATAAAACATTTGACAAAAACTCTTAAAAACTATTTTTTATGCATGAAGTACTGTTTATTGATGCTTATTACTTAAAATTTAATATTACAAGTAAATTGTACATAAGTACAACTTATTACAGCTCCATATTTGAATTCGTCTAACTAACTGGAGATAAACATAATCAAATATTGAATAAACATCACATTTTAAATATAAAAAATCTAGAATATAATTAGGATAATCATTGAGTTCTAACAGAATACTTAATTATTATCTTT
>NC_037530.1:28273780-28280182 GCF_001531365.2 Cynara cardunculus var. scolymus
AATTAAGAAAATTATACCAAAAACAAGAATTTTTAAAAAGGTTAATTTGATACTAATATATATATATATATATATATATTAAATTTTATAATATTTTCAAATTTATATTTTATTCAAAAATAAAAACATCATCGCGTTCTCAAAATCACATAAAACCGTATTATATCGACATAAAAAAAGAACAAAATGAAACACTGAAAACGAGATGTGTCTCAATGCATTGCACGAGTACCCTTCTAGTAGCCTATTAGGACACTTTTTTAGTATTACTTAGTTCATTTTATTGGACTCTAAAATTTGTTTCATAATTATATAACTTATTAAGACACATATTTTGGTACTATATAATTGTTTTAGCGACATTGAATTTCGTCCTACAAAAGCATTTTTGGGACGCCCATATTTGTTTTTAAATATAAACATTTTGTGACAGCATAAAGTGTCCTATATTATAGTCTATTAGAACACTTTTTAGTGTTACTTAAGCCATTTTATAGGACTATGGAATTTGTATCATAATCCTAGAGTTTTTTAGGACATTCAAATTCATCCCATTAACCTAATACAACACCTTTAGATGAGACACACATATTTTTTGTCCTATAAACTTAAAAGTCTTATTAACTACCTTATTAGGACACTAATGAGGGTCCTATAAACACTTTTTTGTTGTAGTGGACAATGGAAGTAGAAAAGGAAGAACCTTGACAGCATGAATCACTGCTTGGTATATACGGCTTGACGGTACCAATCTTGAGAATTTGAATTTTGAATTTTGAATTTGGGGTGGGTTGGAGATTTATCATATTGGTTTGAATTCATAGAAAAGGAAAAGGCAGAGAGCGTAGAAGATGTGAGACATGAAATAGGGAAGAAGAAAGCTATAGGGAAGAAAGCTTTGTCTGAAACGACCATTTTCGGAGGTGGCGTGGAATGGAACGGGTATGAAAACAGAAACGTAAAAAAAGTTAGCTGTCAACCTAATCTTGATGAAAGTTATTTGAAGAGTCACCATGAATAGAATTAATGGCATCAAGAACTTGTACACAATGCATAAAAAGTAGTAATTAAGAAATTTCAAGATTTCAATATTTAATTTGTTGTATATCATGCATCAAATGTTGTAATTAAGACTTTGATGTTAATGAATATTAAAGTAGTATAGATAGTTCATATGTGAATTACATAGGTTCATATATGAACCCGTTTGTCCAATGACGGATCTAGAAACTATTATGGCTGGGAGCACACTTAGGAAGGTCGAAATTTTTTTGAAACCGAACAATTTGTCCGAACCAAAAAAGGTTTCGGGTTTTCATTTTCAGCTTAACTGTTCGGTTAACCGAATAAATATAACTGATGCGGTTGAAGTAAGTTAGGCATTGACTCTACAATTTATATTTGTTGAGTGAATATGACTTGTATATTTACCTTTTCATGTGTGGTACTGAGTATCCTGCTTACTGAAATGCAATGATGTGGTGGAGAGTGACTTCTAAGGCTTATGTTTTAATCTTTTAGTACTCTTCTTAAGATGAGCAGCAATGGAGACCTACCAACTAGGAATTATTCCTTCTGCCTGATCATATAATTCACAAATAACACTTGGATCTTTAATTGTCTTGTATCCTGCTTTTCATGCTGAAGAAGAAGCAGGCAAGCAGCTTAGTGCTTAGCAGCCAGGTAAGAAGCAGGACAGCAGGCAAACTGGGCAAGCAGGCAACAACGATGTAATGGAATGGGTGAAATGAAATCGTTCGTGAATCATGAGTTCGTGACTGTGATTGCGATTTGTGAAGGAGGGAAATGGAATGGGTGGGGCCTTCATACTTATCTTGTTGGGGCCCAAACCAAATTAAGTTAAAAACTATAAATAAAAAAATAAATTGGGCCTTCTACACTTTATTTTGTTGGGGGCCGAGGACCCCAATCAAGTCTATATGCATCTGCCCCTGCGTTTGTCTCCTATTTGTAAAAGTTATGAAACTACCATCTCTATTTTTCGCATACTCGTAATTTTTTACTAGTCAAATCCGATTTTAACCATATGAAGGGGTAGGATTACTTCTTTACTTTTCAAATAATTATCACTTTTCAAAATAACCTTTGAAAATATATATACCACTATTCCATAACCTTCTCTGAGTATATCTTTTAGTGACTTTTAAGACTGTCGGTATATATACCTTTAAAAAATGGTTATTTTTTAAAATAGGGAACATTTAGTTGGTATTTGGTTTACATAATGGAATTTGTTGGAATCAGAATTGTCAAAGGAACTAGAATCTGAAGGAATTGAAATGAAATTAAATCATTTTTGACCATGTGTTTCATTGGTAGAAATTAGATTGAAATTTGTTAGAAGAATCTAAATCTATTTGTTTGTTTGTTGAATATGCAACGGCGACGATGTGACATCCATCATTGTGGAATTAGGTATGAGAATGAGACTCACCCTATTGGAATCTGGTGTACCCACCCTGACGTGGTTGCCATTACTTGCAAGACCAGTGACCGAGGAGGCGACGAGGATCTTTGAAAGTTTAAAAGCGGGAATGAGGACAGGGCTGTATAACGTGATCCATGATAGCTGGGATTTTTAGGCATATTACTTAAATTGATGTTAATTAAAATCATGATCTTCTCATGTATGTAAAGTCATTTTTGGTTAGACAAACAATGGGGTCATGGATCTAACTAAATGATCAGGTCATATCCCTAAATGACCTCAATTCGTCTCATCCCCAGATATTAAATTTATTATATATTATATATTAATTATTAAATATATTGTATATTTCTTATTAATATATTGCATATTTATTATTAAAATAAATTATTTATAAAGAATTAGATTTAATATTTTTCAGATTTATAAAATATATTTTGACATTTCTTCTTATATACATTTTCCCTAAATTGTTTTTTTTTAAATAAAGAACATGGAGGGTCAAAAACATTTTATCAAACAATTATGAATGATATTGTGATTTTGTTAACACGTGAATATTTAAAAGCAAATTTTTTGGAAATATATGAGTTTTAAACACGGATCATACGAGTATGGTGTTTAACACATTTGATTTAAAATAGATCACTAAAAAATCCCTGATTCCCCGTTGGGGATCCCTGATCCCGTCGAGGACGGGAATAGGAATATGATTATATTCTCTGATGAGAACGGGGAGAGGGACGAGATGGGGAAGAAAATTGGAGATCAGGGACAGGGATGGGGATGTGTCTTATTCCCATAGCTAGGTGGGATGGAATGAAATTGAATTAGAATTCTTTGCTAGAACCTAAGGAATTTACATCCCACCACATGTAGAGTTCAAATTCCTTATTAAAACTCAATGAATTAATAAATGTAATGGAATTAGCCATTTTAATTCCTTCAAATTCCACGGGATTCTAACGAACCAAACATCACCTTAGAAACTTAAAAGCATATATGTATAAAGGCCGATAAAAATGCCCATAAAATTTATGGATAACTTCAGAAAAACCAATGTACTTTTCCATTTTGAATGATTAAGTCGCTGAATATTTTTTTGAATAAATAAACCATTGATCTTTTAGAAATTTGTTACCTATATTCTTTTAACCTAGAAAAATATGTGTAACTAGCTAGAAATTTTTATAAGTAAAAAAATCTAAACAAGTTGTACCACTCCCAAACTGTACGCCATCCAAACCTCTCGAGCCTAATGTCATCGCTCCCTCTTGCAGACACATGGTCATCCGCTCTCCGTCACCGTCCATTGCCTTGTTAGCCCTGCCATCGATCTCCCTTCTTTATCTCTTTTTTTGATTTGTCTACATGTACTCCATTTAATTTGTTGGAAAATTAAGAAAGAGAATAGAAAGGAAAAAAATAGATGAGGTCGATCGCAAGGGCAACGATGGTGATGGGCGGTGATGGAGAGCGGACGATGATGGGGCGGGCAAAAGATAGCGATGCCTCTGGGTGCGAAGTGTTTGAATGGTATAGAGTTTCAAAATAGTAAAATTAACTTCATTTAAAATATTCCTAGCCAATTACATATAGATATTTTGGGTTAAAAGAATGTATGTATCCAATTCTTAAAGTTCAATCGTTTATTAATTAAAAAAAATGTTCCACGGATTTAATCATACAAAATAGAAAAGTGCAATGGTCTTCGTATTTAAAAAAAATTCATGAACTTAATGATTCAAAATCAAAAAATTTATCGGATTTTTCTAATCTTTCCTAAAATTGAAGTTTAACATTTTAGAGTTTTGGTTACAAAAGCATTGGTGGTTCAAACTTCAGGGATGGTCGGTGAATGCTAAGAGAGGGTGACCGGAGGCTTATGTCGTATGCTAGCACCTGACAACGAGGGTTTTCGATGATGGTAGTGTCGACCAGAATGGCCTGTCAAGGCTTTAAGGGAATACGATTTTCAAATTTTTGGTACTTTATTGATTTATATTTCATTTGATAAACAATAACATGGGTCATGACAAAAATGGACCATTTTTATTATTTTTAATCGGGAAATAAATACAGAGAGAAAAACCAAAAAGTAGAGAGTACAATCAATCATAACATCGAATAAGAAAATAGCCATCCAAATAAATCAATAAAAAGGAATGAAAGGACAAAATTAATAATTTAGAGAAATATAAAATATCTCGAAGGATAATATTAAAATATGCAAATCGATCGATGCCAAAAATCAACTTAATCAAATACAGATGACAACCATTCATAAATGACGATAGATTTGATATAAGTTAGAAAATTGTAAGCACCTTTTTCCACCTTTACTACATAAATTACAATACACTACAACAAAATTGAATTTATAGGACACTCTTAATCTCTAAGCGTCCCAATAGACTGCTTTATAAGACTTAAGTTATAAGACCAAAATATAAAGCGTTCTATCTAAAGATGTTGTAATAAGTTTATATGACGTTTTTGGACGTCTTAACAAGTTTTTTAAGATATTTTTAATACAAAGTGTCGTATTAGACATCGAATAAGAAAATAGCCATGGAAATAAATCAATAAAAAAGAATGAAAGGACAAAATTAATAATTTAGAGAAATAAAATATCTCGAAGGATAATATTAGATAACTTCAATACTATGACATCGACATAGTAGTCAAAAGGTTCATAACTAGGTGCCAAGGACGACTTTGTATGCTTCATCCAAGCAATCTTGGCAGTTGCATATGTCGTACCAACAATGTTGGTCAAGAGGAGTGAATAAGTTCGTGGCAAGCTTAGGCTAGTCATAAATTATCAACCCCTCAACCAATTCTTGGCTGATGACAAGTTTCCTATGTAAATCGACGGATGCCAGAAATCAACTTAATCAAATATAGATAACAGCCATTCATAAATGACTGATAGATTTGATATAAGTTAGAAAATAGTAAGCACCTTTTTTCACCTTTACTACATAAATTACAATACATTACAACAAAATTGACTTTATAAGACATCCTCAATCTCTAAACATCCCAATAGACTGTTTTATAGGACTTAATTTATAGGACCAAAATATAAAGCGTTCTATCAAAAGATGTTGTAATAAGTTTATATGACGCTTTTGGACGTCTTAACAAGTTTTTTAGGACATTTTTAATACAAGGTGTCGCATTAGCAACTTTATAGGACACTTTTGAGAAAGTGTCCTATAAATAGGGATGGCAACGGGGCGGGGATGGGGCGGGGTTTGCAATCCCCGGCCCCGGCCCCGGTTTGTGTACAGATTCCCCGGCCCCGGCCCCGTCCCCGGTCAACTCTCGGTCAACCCCGGTCAAACCCCGGTCAACCCCGATCAACCCCGGTCAACCCCGGTCAATTTAAAATTAATAAGTTTTTTCTAACCATGATCAAAATAACAACATAATTAGTTAATTACATCACTCACATCTAGTCTTTACTCTTTAAAAACAATAAAATTGTAAAATTAACAATAATCCAAGAAGATGGAACATTTAAAACAAGTGTTTTCCAAACATTCAAGCAACACATAAATTGTAAAATTAACAATACTCCAATCCCTCATCAATCGACATCTTCATCGTATCCAATCGTTTGATCAAATCCTTTTGGTTCTCCGTGTTTTTGATCTGAAATAAAAGAATTAAGAATGCAAGTCAGAATAATTACATAATTATTACAACAAACAATTTATATAATTATTACCTTCAATTTCTTTCCTTAGCCAACTTTGGCTGCACATCAAAGCCCCAATTGTTTGCGATTTTAGTCGACTTCGTTGTTTCGTTACCTTGTTTCCACTCATGCTAAAAGCCGATTCCGAAGCTACTGTTGAAATAGGAATGGCCAACACATCCCTTGCAATCCGCTGCATGATAGGAAACTTGACACCGTTGGACTTCCACCATGTTAATATATCAAA
>NC_037530.1:28282072-28314033 GCF_001531365.2 Cynara cardunculus var. scolymus
ATAGAAAACCTATAGATGTTACCTATAGATCGGTAAATTACTAAACTACGCATATCAAATTAAAACATAATACCCGTTCATAAATTCTTTCACCTGCCTACCTTGTCCCGTGCTGTCAATAAAAAAAAATCTGCATACACACGGACCAGTTGACCACACAGTAAAGCAGACCCAAAAAAAAACACAAACCAAATCAAGTTCATCCAGGGAAGTATCAAATGCCAAAGGGGATCTGAGTTCAAACTTTCTAGGACTAGGCTAGTGAGTAGTTTACATCACAGCAAACATTCAATATAGGCTGAAAACAATGTAATCATCACAGCAAACATTAACAAATATAGGCTGAAAACAATGTAATCATCACAGCAAACATTAACAAATATAGGCTGAAAACAATGTAATCATCACAGCAAACATTAACAAATATATGTACATCACAGCAAACATTAAAGTAAAGTAATGTAATCATAGAAATAAAGCTATAGAAGATGTTATGAATGGAAATAAAATTATGACCTAGAAAGACATTGAAAAATTGGCAATTGGGTTTAACTTTTTAAGCCCTGACCTCGATGGCAGAGACGGAGAAGAGCAAGATGATAGATGAGACGAGGGATGTCCGGACGGTGACTCACTGTCGAGTGCCGGCTGGAGTGGTGGTGCCTGGTGACGGTGACAAGCCGCAGGCGTGAGGGTCTGTGTTGTGGAGAAGTCGAGACGGTGACAGGCCACAGGCGTGAGTGACCACGACGAGGTGGTCGAGGTCGACGGTCGACCGGCTGAGTGGCTGACGGGCGAGTGGCGACGGTCTTCGTGGTCGTGGTCTTCGTGGTCGTGGTCTCGTGGATGATGATGTGAGAAGTGAGAAYTGAGAATTGAGATTGTGAAATGTGAATTTGGGATTGGGACTTGGGAGRCGGGAGCACTCTGCTGCCGGTTATCCTTATTGCCTTAGCCCAAGTAAAAGCCCAATTATATAATATAAATCAGCCCAAATAATAAAAATATTTAATATTTATAATTTTATATATATACCGGGTACGGGGCGGGTCGGGGGATACAATACCCGGCCCCGGCCCCAACCCCGGTTTGCCTCTACCGGGGATCCCCGGCCCCGGCCCCGGTACCCGTTTTAGCGGGGAATCCCCGTCCCCGTCCGGGTCGGGTGAACCGGGTTCCCCACCGGGTCGGGCCAAATCACCATCCCTACCTATAAACTCAATTTTTTGTAAGACATTTGTTTTTATAGGATAGTTTTTCAAATAGTGTCCTATAAAGTTGCTAATGGGACGCTTTATATTAGAAGTGTCCTAAAAAACTTATTATGACGTCAAAAAACGTCATATAAACTTATTACAACACATTTAGATAGGATATTTTATGTTTTTGGTCCTATACATTAAGTCCTATAAAGAGGTTTATTAGGACCCTTAAAAATTGGAAGTATCCTATAAACCCAATTTTATTGTAATGATAATGAATATATATTCCATTAAACAAACTAAGAGCATCCGTACATGGTCGACCAGAAAACCTTGAAGATCATTACACCATTGATATCTATTGGAAATAGCTTCCTGAAACATATTCCTTCATATACATTTATTCATCAAATAAAAGATGGCAGCCTTGGCACAATTTGAACTTCAAGCGGAGATGCCTTATCATTTATTAACCCTGGACTCTCAGTCATATCGACTGCTTCATCATTGGGAGTAGAAATGTCGAAATTTTGCAACAAAGTAGCTAAAACGATATGCAAGATTTGAAGTGCTAAACCTATTCCTGGACAGTATCTTCTTCCGGCACCGAACGGGATCAGCTCAAAGTTTCTGCCCTTAACATCTACATGCATATGAGTCTCATCAAGGAACCTCTCAGGTCTAAACTCATATGGGTCTGACCAGATTTCTGGGTCATGTTGGAGCTTCCATATATTCACCATCAACCATGTGCCTTTAGGGACATGATAGCCAGCTAAAGTGCAATCTTCAGAAAATTGTCTTGGAGCTGCAAGTGGTGCTGCTGGGTATAACCTCAGCGTCTCCTTTACAATAGCTTGGAGGTAGACTAGTTTGTTGATGTCTGAATCATCAACTTGCCTTTCGTTTCCAACATGTTTATCGATTTCCTCTTGAGCCTTTTGAAGAGCATGGGGGTTGTTCAATAGCAGTGAAAGTGTCCATGTTAACATGACAGTAAGGGTATCTGCACTGCTAGCAAGTATATCCTACAAGATACAAAGTGTTAGACAGCAAAATCAAGAAAATCTTTACCTACTTTAAATTTTATGTTAGCAGATTTGAAGGTAAAATTTATATATAGCATCAGAACGAACCAAGCATGTAGACTTGATAATCGCATCAGCATCATGAGCTCCCAAGCCTCCAGTTTTTACAGCCGATATCATTACATCCATGAAGTCCCTTTCTTCAATGGCCTGACTGGAATCTCTCTTCATCCTGTGCTCATCCAACCACTTTCCGATTATACAATCAATATCTTTGGCAACTCTTTTCATGGCCTTCTCATGACCACCCAAATCTAACCACCTTAGGAAAGGAAGTGCATCTCCCACCACAAAAAGGCCGAGGAATTGAAAAAACTCCCTCATCACTCGACGACACCTATTCATCTCTTTCTCTTCTTCACTGTTTGTAGCACCACTAAGCCGTTTTCCAGCAACCATTCTAATCATCACGTTCATATCTAATTCCCCAAACCATTTCTTCATATCCACCAACACTTTCCCCTGCCCATCTCCCTTCTCTCTCCATAGCTCATACATGTTTCTGATAGAGCTCTCCAGTTCAGAGACAAGGATATGCTTATACTGCTCAAGGCGTCGGCTTGATAACAGCTCGGTGGAGGCAATCTTACGCATTTCTCGCCAATATGGACCATAAGGTGCAATTCCAAACATGGCATAGTTATATCCCAAAATTTTAGCTGCTGTAAAGCTGGGACGAGAGGAGACGATTGCGTCATGGATGGTGAAAATCTCCTTAGCGATCTTCCAATTATTCACTACCAAGATTCTGTTTACCCCAAGACGAACAGTAAATATGGGTCCATATTTGACAGCCATGGATCCTAATGCTATGTGGGGAGGATTTGATGATCCTCCAAAGAGCTTTAAGTGGCCTGTTATAGGCGAAGCACCACCTGCTTCAGGTGCAGCATGATTTTTTCTAGTTTCAAAGACGAATGATGAGAAATAAAACACCAAAGCTACAACTACAGCTCCTAGAAAGAGAGCATAATTTTGCTGGAACCAAACGAAATCCATGGGAAGATGGATGCTTTTATGGATCACTTAGTTTTTTTTTATGAATAGAGAGAGAAATATGCGTGAAGAAGCAAATGGGAATATGATTTTCTTGATAATCAAAAAGGATGTAAACCTACTCTTTATATTGCAGAGAGAGACACTAACAGAGGCTTCTAGAAGACTAGAATAACCACCACTAAGGGTGCGTTTGGTGCGCAGACAGGACTGGACAGGACAGGACAGGATGGGACAGGACAGGACACGACAGGACAGCTGTTCAGCGTTTGGTAAGACAGGACAGGACATGACATAACTGGTTAAAATGACCAATTTACCCCTAGTGAGCTGTTTAGTGTTTTTTTCACTACGAAATGCAGGGGCAGTGGGTTCATCATCTTCATCCACAATATCAAACACATTTACCAAAATTCAAGTTAAAGTCACAAACGGTTCCTTAGTTCATCCACAATATCAATCACATAAACGGTTCCTTAGTTCATTACCAAACCAAAATTCAAACACAAATTGATGCAAGGAAGACACTGTTAATTGAACACAAATTCATTACCAAACCAAAATACAAACACAAATACATTACCAAACCAAAATAAAAACACAAATTCATTACCAAACCAAAGGGAAGACAGAACTCGATTTGGTAAGAAGGTAGATAAACATTGATGGGCTTTAGCAAAGTGAGCTTGCCTGAGCTCATACAGACTATGGGAGGAGATCGATTCAGGGAACTTGACTATGATACAACAAATCATAGTCGTAAAAATTGACAGAGGGAGATTTGGGAGGAGATCGATTCACGGAAATACCTGATTGTTGTGAGACAGAAGATAGACAGATGTAGAGATGGTGGAGGCGACAACCGGCGACGGAGGAGACGGAGACGGTGGAGGCGACAACCGGCGACGGAGGAGACGGAGACGGTGGAGGCGACCGGCGATGGAGACGGTGGAGGTGACCGGCGATGGCGAAGCTGTGGAATGCGACGTGAAGGCGACGTGAACTCGGGAGAGGCAGCAACTCATGGGAGACGATGAGATCGATTGGAAGGAGCAGCGGGCTGTTGCCTGTTGAAAGGTCGCCGTCGATGGGAGGAGCAGCGGGCTGTTGCCTGTTGAAGGTCCCCATCGATGGTCTTGTGAAGGCAGAACTCGTGTGTAGGGGAAGAAGGGGTAATGAGGGAAAAAGACTTCTGTTCCACTTAGTTCCAGGGTTAATGGTGGAACACGCTTGTCCCATGCTTGTACAAGTTAGTTCCACTTAGTTCCACATTTAGTCACATCAAACGTAGGACAAATGTGTTCTGTCCTGTCCTGTCCCACCCTGTCCAGCGTACCAAACGCACCCTAAAGTAATAATATTAATGACGTAACTGCCCTTTTTCTAATAACTGATCCCTCAAGATGGGCATGAGTAGATGTTCTTCAACGCCATCTTGGATAACAATGATGAAAGCTTGCATGAAGACTATGGCCTGGTAAAAATATTCACGAATCGATGTGTGGATTGAATTGGCACCAGACGAAGGCCATTTGCACTCATTTTTTCTCAAACATAGTGATAATCGGTGTCAATATGTTTAGTACGCTCATGGGATGACGAGTTAGTTGCAATTTGTCTAGCCGATTTATTATCAGAAAACATTGAAATCGACTGCATATGCTTCAACAATTGTTTGAGCCAAACTAATTGACAAGTGGTGGATCACATAGCTCGGTATTCAGCTTCCGTTGATGGTTGAGAAACGGTTGGTTATTCCTTTGGCTTGCACGATATCAAGGATTGCCCCAAGAATACACAAAAACCAATGACCGATCTCCTAGTATCTTTAAACTTTCTCCAATCGGAACACAATAAGTTTGCAAATAGACTTAGATTTTTACGAGAAAAACAACCCACTTTCCGGTTGCTGCTTCAAGTATTGAACCAAGTGACAAGCGGCTATGTAATGTCACTACAACAAAATTGGGTTTATAGGACACCCCCAATCTCTAAGCTTTCTAATAGACCATTTTATATAATTTAATTTATAGGACCAAAATATAAAACGTCTTATTTAAAGGTGTTGTAATAAGTTTATATGACGCTTTTGGGCGTCTTAACAAGTTTTTTAGGACATTTTTAATACAAAGTGTCGCGTCAGCAACTTTATAGAACATTTTTGAGAAAATGTCCTATAAACTCAATTTTTTATAAGACATTTGTTTTTATAGGACAGTTTTTCAAATAGTGTCCTATAAAGTTGCTAATGGGACGCTTTATATTAAAAGTGTCCTAAAAAACTTATTACAACATCAAAAAACGTTATATAAACTTATTACAACGTCTTTACATTGGACACTTTATGTTTTTGGTCCTATAAACCAAGTCTTATAAAGAGGTCTATTAGGACTCTTAGAAATTGGGAGTGTCCTATAAACCCGATTTTGTTGTAGTGTGTGAAACTCTTGGATTTGCCATGAATTGAGATAAATTCTGCACGACAAAAGATATGTTTGGTCATGTAATTTTTAGATACAATACTCTTCCAATCAATTGACGATATTGAGTTGTATCTTTAAGCAATTCACCATCTTTCTCATTCAAAGAGACATTCAAATCCATAGGCACATTAGGTGGTCCTCATCCTATTAGACCCATACATTCCAATATTTTTAAAGTATAATGCCTTGGAGATATTGAAATCCTTTTTGATCTTGCAATCTTCAATCCAAGAAAATATTTCAGGTGTCCAAGAGCCTTAAGTTTGAAAGCAGTACTCAATTGTTACTTAAGTAAGCTGATACCTGAGGTAGAAGCATCGGTGATGATGATATCATCCAAGTACAGAAGTAACGCAACAAAATTTTCTCCATTGCCTTTATTAAATAGGGAGTAATTGGCTTGGGATTGACAAAAACCAACGGGTGTCATGTAAGGCCAGTAAATTATGACATCTAGTTCGCTTATGGATATCTCTATCGTTATGATAGATCTATTAAGGATTCAGATCCGTTAACAAGGTTGTTAATATTGGTTTTAATTTTGTAGTTAAAGGTGATCAAAGCAAAATTTGAAGTGCAGAACATTGACTCATGCGGGTAGCCCCACGGCCTAACCCGTGGCAAAAGCGTGTAGCACGGGTGACTTTCATCGTGGCCTTAGCCGCCGAAGAAACCGCACGAAAAGTTCTAGGAGACTTAAATGCCTGATTTTTGGTCTAGGGTTTCATTTCTTCACTTTCTTCTTCTTCTCTCTTCATTCAAACCGGTAGGAGACATTTATTGATGCATTTAAGGAGCTTCTGAAAGATCTTAAACTAGAGATTCAAGTATGGGTCAAGATTGATAATTCATCTTCCTCATTTAGAGATCTTGGTTTCTAGGTTTTGTCTAGAAACCACCAAGGTGAGTTCCTTCCCCATTTTTAAAGCTTATTACATGTATAAATGACTATTACCTTCATAGTCTAATGTATGCTTCATGGATTTCGTTATGTAACAAGTGTAGGTCAGTTCTGATGACATTAATGGTGTTTTATTTTGTGGAAATGGCCTCGTTTTCAATATGAGAATTTTGCAATCTAATATTGATTTAAGACTTCTTCAAAGTAAATATGAGCTTATATTTGTTGAAATAAGATGTTTTGAATTTATGAAATAACTTGACACAAGGATTTACCTTTTCAAGGATAAATAGCTAATTTGGGATCTTCCTAAAGTCTTGGATAATATTCCCTAAATGCATGAAAGCTATGGATTTGCCTCACTAATGGTTTGATTATATTAATTACTCTTATATGTTGATTTTTACCTACACTCTTTTGGGGCCATAGTATGGAGATTTATTGGTGAAAAATACCTATTAAGTCTTTAATGCAAGTATGTTTTATCTCTAGTGTCTTGTTGCATTGATTCATATTCATTGTTCCTATTATGTCAAGAAAAGAGTTTTGATGTCCTCTTCTTAGTGTCATTGGTTCGGGACAAGGGAGGATTTTTGATGTTCTCACCCTAAAGACTTTGATTGTAGGCATGTGAGGAGTTTTGAGGTTATTGCCTTAGCCCCAAGTAGAGTATCACTACGACACACATGCTTAGGTGTGATCTACTCGTCAACATATTAATGTGGCTTTAGTGTTCCGCCACTTAATGGAATTGGGTCTCCCCGTTATTGACAGATATATTAATTGTACCACATCTTACTGATTAACATGGTTTTAGAAATGGACTATGGTCCCTTACTTTTCCCCAACATTTATTTATTTTAATGGAAGTAAGCCTTTTTGTCTTATCTTGCGGTTAAATTCGGCAATTCATTATTTTGTGAAATGATTGAGCTCACTAGGCATTAGCCTAACACTTCTTCTTAACTACCTTGCTTTAGCATCGCATAATAAGGAGGGGGAAATGATCTAGAGCTATGGAGTGCCATTTAGAGGCACAGACAGGGATAACATTTCTAGAGATCTCACACTTTTAGAATCCGATAGGAGTCTTTAGTACTCTAAGACAAAACATTGTTTTTGTGTTATCTTGTAAACTTTAATGCCCTTTTGGGTAAATACTTTTATTTTGTGTGTTTAATCGGTTTTTCTCCGAAGTTCAAATTTTTTGCTATTTTTAAATTTTGGGGGTGTTAGAAGTTGGTATCAGCTTAAATTTAAGTGAACTAGGTATAATATAGGGTACCTACACTTAAGCTAGTTTGAGATAAGCTATGACTATACGAAAATTGGGTAGAATCCTAAGTCGTGTTAGCCCTAAGGTTGTCGGAAGCACTGTTACCAAATGTTGTGATGATAGTGACGAGGATTTTCATGTGTCATATGTTCAGAATTTCAGTTGGCCAATGTTATTATGAATATATTATTGCTTGAATATGCTCATAATTACTATTATTATGATGCTTGCTAATAATGGTATTACGAATGAGTTTGTTAATCTTTTAAAGAATTAACAAATGTTGTTTGTCATGGATATGACAGATAAGGATGGTAAATACCCGTAGCCTCAAATATTTCCTGAAGATGGACAAGAAGCTAGTGTGTTGGCACCAAATCTGATGAGGGAACAACTTAATACAGTGCCACCTCCTCTAACCACAATGGACTAATGTTTTAGGAGGATGACCATAGCACATTCCCCAGGTAAATTTGGGAAGATCCAATCCTATAATTCAATAGGTCAACCCATAAACTGAAATGATGTCCCAATAGTTCGAATGATAAAAGATGCCATGGAGCAACAATGAGAACTGACGATCAAGAAGATGGAAGAGAGAAAGGCGGCATACCTTAGGCACGGAACGGTAGGAGAGAAAGATGTAAAAGGTTCCGGTGGAACCAAGAATGTTGTAAGGAGTGACAAAACCCCATGGCAGGAGACAAACAGGGGAAGAGGAAATGGTCCTACAAGAATTTTCTTTGCAACAAGTCGCCAGAATTCTCTGAAACTACCAATCCAGTTGCTTGCATGAACCGGATACATGAAGTAGAGCATGCGTTCTAGTCTAGCGAACGTGAGGATCAGCAAAAGGTGAAGTTTGCCTCACAAATGTTAAGGGAAAGGCATTGAGTTGGTGGAATGTTATGCGCTCTGCTCTTGGGCCGCAATTGTGAAATTTTGACTTGGAGATATTCAGGGACAAGATAATGCACAAGTATTGCAATGAGAAGGCGATTGATATTGAAGATGAATTTTGGACCCTCAAGAAGGGAAGCAAGACGATAGCCGATTAATCAAGTTCCTTTTTGGAAAAGTTGTAGCTAGTGCGGCATTTGGCTCAGGATGAAAAATCGTAAGTGAAGTGGTACCTTAAGGGCCTCTCGGATGACATGAAGACTTGCGTTAGAAATCCCAAGGTGTACGTTGCAAGAAGCTATTGAAGAATCACAATTGGTGAGGATGATCCATCTCATAAGAAGGAGGAGTTCATTGGTAGCGATAAGAAAAGAAAAACAGGAGCCGCATGCAGGGCCAAATAAAAGGGCCTAAGAGTTTTTCAAGCAAGAGAAATTTGATTCCCGCAATGAAGTCAAGTGGTGATTTAGGTGTCGAAACAAACAATGCTCATGGATTAATCAGTTCTATTGTTTATTGTTTATTTATTCAAAAAACAATGCTCATGGATTAATCATTTAAAACAAAAATTTTTTAATGATTTACATGTTCAGAAAAAAGTTTTAAGGAACAAATTCATTGGTTTTATCTAGACTTTTCCTTAAAATTTAACTTATTTTTTAGACTTTTGGGTAGAAAACTATTGGTGGTTCACACTTCAGGTATGGTGGCCGGTGGGTGAATGATTAGAGAGGGAGGCCGGAGGCTTATGTCGTATACAACGAGCCAACGAGGGGTTCAATGACGGTAGTGAGGAACAATTGACATGGGAATGGGTTGGCCAAGGCTGTAAGGGTGCTTAGGGTATAGGGTTTTCAATTTTATGACTTTATTAATTTATATTTCATTATATAAAAAATTAGTATTTTTATTATTTTTTATCAAGAAATAATTGAGTGAGAAAAACAAAAATTACTAGTAATCAAGCATAATTAATATTGAATAAGCAAATCGCAATCGAATCAAATCAATAATAAAGAATGAAAGGTAAAATCAATAATTTAGAGAAACATAAAAGATGCGGACAGATGATGTTATATATTCAAATCAATATAGATAATAAAAGGCTATATAATTAAATCATATATAATAGTCCTCCATAAAACATAGATTTGATATAAATAAGAAAATGACAAAACACCTTTTTTAACATCTATTTCATAAATTCCAACAACTCAAATTCATGATTCAATCAAGGATACGAATCTATGATTTTGATCCTCTACATTATTCTTGTAATATTTATTTTGTTTATAATTATTTTTATCAATATTTTTTATTAGTTTTTATCAGGTTGATTTGTTTCCTTCTTAATGAGATGTAAATATGTGTACAGATAGTCTCCAGTGTCGGCCTTGGCCATAGGCCCAGGGGGTGACGGCCCAGGGCAGCAAAAACCTAAGGGCATCAATCTTCTGTAGTCCAATATACATGTATAGGTTGAATTTTGATTTGGGCCTAAAAAAATGTTACCATTACCAGTCCACTAATCTCAAGTGGCCTTGATTCGTCCTCCTCCTCCCTCGACTTTCGCAGTCTCGCCTTGCTCTGTCGCTCACAGTCACGGAGGAAGAGTTTTCTCTAATAAGTGAATCACCACTCTTTTGAACTCACGATTCACGAATCATGAATCGAAATCTCGCTCTCTGCCTCTCTCGAGTCTCAACTCTCGACCGTCTCTCGGCCTCTTGCTCGCCTCATCTATCGATTCACGGCTAAACCTAGACGAAATCCTCTCACGAATCTCGCATTTGAAATCTTGATTCACGGTTAGWYACTAGTAATTAGTTTTASTATTGTTGATGTTTTAATAACAAGTACATAGAGGCTTAGATGATTTTTGATTAGGTATTTAAGATTTTAGGTTTATATATATGATTAATCATTATTTTTGTAAATTTAGGAAATAGAAGAGTAAAATATGATTTTTGATTTAGTGTTTTTCCAATTCCAATTTTTGTAAATATATGTGTGTGTGTATAACGGGAGGTTCAATAAGAATGCTAAATATTCGTGAGAAGGTAAGATCTAAGAAGTGAAGGTTCCTATGTGAATCATTATAAAAATTCATTTGAAGATGCATATGTGAACCCATATGAATAATATGTAATGTTGGTTCACATATGCACTTTGAAACATATTTTTTTCGGATTTTTCTAGTGGATTACATATTAACCTTTCCCTTCTTATCTTCTCACAATATTTAGCCTTCATATTTGAACCTGTCACTATATATGGTTTCAGTTGTTTAAGTTATGATCACATAAGTATTTGTCTCCATATTCTACCTCGTGTAAGTGACCTTGGCAATTTTTTTAGCGGAGTGCTTTGAGTTTACCATTTTCATGAAGATAGACCTTGAAACATCTTGATCAAATCAGCGTGGGGATTAGCCGCCTAGCTTGACCAAACCCCTTAAATAATGTGTTTTGTTTGCTGTTTTTTATATACTTGGGGCATTTTTTTTGGCTTTTTGCCATGGGCATCAGAAACGTCAGGACCGGCCCTAATAGTCTCCATAGTTGTTAACAAGATTCATCATAGCCTTTTCATCTCTTACATGGTATCAAAGCATTGATCAATTTTACTCCCATCCAATTTCTCATCATGGCAAGGAATGACAACACCACCACCTCCAACATCCTTCCCACCCTAAACACCACCACCAACAACCGCACCTCAAAACCTTATCTTTGTAAGTGTCAATGGTGTCTTCATGAGGGTCACGTCATTTATTAATGTCGCGTCTTCAAACAACTCTTCCCTAACATAGTTTTTCCACATCTCCCCTCGATCCAAATCCAACCTGAGTCTCTTGCTCGACTCTTCAAACTAATGTTGCTACCTTTGCTAATTTCCCTTCCCCTTCATGGCTCATGGACAACGGTGCCACTAACCATGTCACAACTGATTTGGCAAACCTAGCTTTACATTCCTCTTATGACAGCTTCCATGATCTCATCATTGGTGATGGCTCCTCTTTGCCGATTTTTCATATTGGTTCTTTCTCTCTCTCTACTTCTCATAAATTATTCAAATTATCCAAAATGTTATTTGTACCATCTATATCTCAATTCCGCATGGAAAGTAATGCTCTTGTTGAATTCTTACCTACCTCTTTTTGTATTAAGGATCAATCGAAGGGCCTCACTCTCTTCCAAGGGCCAACTAATGGGGGCATCTATGAATGAAGCCTATCACCTCCTCTCATTCACTCAAGCATGGTGGTTCCTACCACCAATTGGCATCACCGTTTGGATCATCCCTTTATCAGTATTATTGAAACCCAACGAAGTCAAGTGCCATTATATCTTCCTGCATTTCAGCCTAGTTGTAATTCTTGCAGTATCTATAAAAGTCATAAACTACCCTTCTCCAAATCTACTCTTACTTCTATTGCTCCGTTTGAAATAATATTTACGGACGTTTGGATGGCTCCTATTCTTTCTTGAGAATTCTAAATACTATGTCATTTTCATTGACCATTTTACAAATATATTTGGTTATACCTCCTCAAACAAAAATCTGACACTGTGTCAACTTTTCAACGCTTCAGTGCTCTTGTTGAAAAATTCTTTCAATCGTCCTATGATTCAATTATTCTTCGACAATAGCAGAGAATACCTCAAACTTACTCCTAATCTCTTAACTAATGGCATCTCTTATCTCACCTCCCTACCCATACACCTGAACATAATGAGTACGTCGAACGACGACATCTTCACATCATTGAAACGGGTCTCACACTTTTATCACATGCCAATTTCACTCTTAATTTTTGGCCTCATGCTTTTACAATGACTATATATCTAATCAATTATCTCCCAACACCTACTTTCCAAAATTTCTCTCCCTACCTCAAACTATTTAATACCACTCCTAATTACACCACACTTCGAAGTTTTGGTTGTCTTTGTTATTTGCGATTAAAACCATACAACACCTACGAAATGCAACCTAAGTCCACCCCTTGTATATTTGGTGGTTATTCTCCCACTCAAAGTGCCTATTATTGTCTCAATCCAAAAACCAACAAAGTTTACACCTCTTGGCATGTTAAAATTTATTGAGTCACAATTTTCTTATTCTACCCTATGCTCCACACCATCATCCTCTCCCGATATAAATTCTCGTGAGTGATGCACCCTTTCTCTACCTCTTATTCACAACAATATTGTCTCCTCAACTAACCCCCCAACACCACCTTCTAACATTGCCTCACCCTCACATAATTCTACGTCCTCTCCTTCCATTCTGTGCAAACCACACCATCCCATCAAAGTACACCATCTTCCTCCATCACCTCCTCACCTACATCTTCCTCTCCACCAACATCACCTCAACCAACTAGTACCATTATCATTCATCTCATATATAACATCATCAAACGCAATCCTAAATACCTTAACCATGTCTCTTTCCCTCCTCCTCATGCACCTACAAGTGCCACAAAAGCTCTCAAAGACCCAACATAGCGTCAAGCCATGCATCTTGAATTTGATGCTCTTACCTGTGTTCCTCCTCATGCTTCTTAAAATATCGTTGGTTGTAAATGGGTATTTCCATCAAATATAATCCAAGGCTCCATTGGACGATGCAAAGCCTGACTTGTTGCAAAGGGCTCTCACCAATCCCCCGGCATTAACTACTCTGAAACCTTTAACCCAGTTGTAAAGCCTACCACTATTCTCCTTATTATATCCCTAGCCGTTCATGGTTGATCTCTTCGCCAACTCAACATTAACAATGCATTTCTTCAAGGCATTCTTATTGAGAGTGTTCATATGTCTCAACCCATATGATTTATCGACAAAGAACATTCCTCCCATGTTTGTAAACTTAACAAAGCTATTTACGACCTTAAACAATCCCCAAGATCTTTATGACATCCGTCAAAATAGAATTCAGGTCAGTTCTAGATTTAACCATCTTATAATAACAACTATAGACTCATCACATTCTGAATTTAGAAATTAGAAGCTAAATCATGACTCCACTAGAAAATTTAAAATTATCCCTAGTTTTTCACTTAGATGAGTGAATTGCTTAATTAATTTATAAATGTCAAATTTAACTAACATAACTTATTACTATATATAAGTATGATTTTTTTTTTAAATAAACTAGACAATTATTTCATCAAGTTTTTATTTTAAATAAAACACATAAATATAATTAAATAAATACCTACTTTTTCTAAAACTCTCATCATCACACATACAACCCAACACCACCCCTTAACATGGCCGGCCACACCTCACCCCCTCCTTTTTTAAACCCTTAAAACTCTTTTTCCCCTCATTTGAAACTTATAATTTCACACCCACTCCTCTCTCTAACATCTCTCTAGATTTCTCTCCATTTTTCTCTCTATTCTCTCTCAAAAATCTAGCCATTAAACTCCATTTTCAGGAGTTTAGAAGGTGTTTTTGAAGGTAAGCGTTCATTGTAAAGTGTTTTAAAAACTCACCTCATATAGTTCATAGCTTTCATTTCTTGCATTTTGTGTTTTTCTTCTTCTATTTTGATTTTTTTTTAAATAAGCTTATTATTGCTAGAACTACTTCTTGATTATTAATGTTTGTAGATTTTCACCAAAAACATGTTGCATGTTCTAAAATGGTGATAATCCATGATCAAACCAAGTTAAGATCAAAGAAAAAACTTTTGGAAGTTTTAACTAGCATTAAAGTGTTTATTCAAACTTCTACCACTTAGGTTATAAAAATGTGGTATAAAAATCTTTTTACTCATCAAATACCTATTTTAAACTTCATACATGTGATTAAATTTCATATTTCATGTGCTAAAACTCGAGCCCAAAGCTTGGATTTCAAAGGCTTTCTCAATAAGAACTTATGATGGTCATTTCTCGGGTTTTTGGCCAGATAACTTTGTTTATCCTGGTGCATGCATGTTTTAATGAGTAAATCTAGTTCCACATCATAATATTTTTTTGATATAAAGTTGATAAATCATGATCTAAGCAAAGGAAAATAAAGGATGTGTAAGAATCAAGAGTTAGAACACAATTTCTTGATATTTATTTTCTACCGCAATCTGGCAAATTTCAACACCTGATTTTGGAGGACCATAACTTCTAAAATACTTAACCAAATGAGGTGAAATTTCAAACCCAAGTGGTCTCACTTAAAACACTAAGATGGCGTTTGGTTCACAGATTCTGGAGGAATCTGATGGAATTGGAGTGTTGAATTTCATTGACCAAATTACATTCCCTTGTTTGGTTCATTCTTTTTCACGAAAGGAATCTTCAAAATCCTACAAATTCCACAAATAAAGAAATTTAACATTTCTTAGCAACTACATGGTATTTTGATGGAATGGAATCTCTATCTTCATTATACCAAATATGCCCTTAAACTAATATACTCTAATTTCATAAAACTCAATATGACTATCATCGACCACCTCTCGACCATTATTGATCTGAACCACCACCGATCACCACCGCCGACCACCACTCTGAACCACCGCCGACTACCACCATCGATCACCATCGCTGACTACCATCGATCTGAAACACCGCTGACTACCACCCATCTGAACCACCATTGCCGACAACCATTGATCTGAACCGTCGTCGACCACCACCACTGACTACCACCGATCTGAACCACCGTCGTCCATCACTGATCTGAACCACCGCTGACCACCACCACCGACTACCACTAATCTGAACCACCGCCGACCACCACCGATCTGAACGACCGACTACCACCGATCTGAACCGCCGCCGATCTGAGCCACCACTGATCTGATTCACCGTCAATTTGAACCACCGCTGATAACCGCTATCTGAACCACCATGAACCACCACCGATCTGAACCACCGCTGACCACCACCACCGACTACCACCGATCTAAACCATCATCGACTACCACCGATCTGAACCACCGTCGACCACCACCACTAATTACCAGCGATCTGAACCACCGCCGATCTAAGCCACCACTAATCTGAAACACCACCGATCTGAGCCACCACTAATCTGAAACACCGTCAATCTGAACCACAGCCGACAACCGGCATCTGAACCACCATAGACCACCACCGACTACCATTAATCTGAACCACCGCTGACCACCTCCATCTGAACCACTACGGACCACCATCGATTTGAATCACTATGGAGGACCAGCATCTGAACCACTGTGGACCACCACCGATCTGAACCACCGCCGATTTAGTAATGTCGTTTGTCTTATCATTATATTTGGGTTGTGTATTTTTATATTGTTTTACATATTAAATAATTATTTTATTAAAGTATTTTTTGTTTTAAAAAAATAAAATTTTCAAAAAAGGGCATTTTGGTCATTTACCAATATTTTATTCCAATTCTAAAGCTACATTCTGTGAACCAAACAGACAGATTTCAATTCCTTAACAGATTCCATTCTAATGTCTGCCAACCAAACAGGTGGTCAAACCTGACAACATTCTATTCCAATTCCTTCAAAGTCAAATTCATTTAACAGATTTCATTTCATCTAAAAACATTTTGCGAACCAAATGTCACCTAAGATTTCAACCTTCAAACAGTCGTCATAAAACAAGTGTGCAAGCAGCTAAACCTTCTGGATAGCTGGTCTTGTGAGACCTATTTGAAGGACCTATCCTTCTTCAAAAACTATTATTTTTATGCCAAAAGCTTCCTAACACAGTATGTTAACTGGGGTAAAAACCCTCTAACCAAAATAATTTTGGAAGACAAATAAAAAGTTATATAAAGTGACTCAAAATCTAAACAACAAAATCTAAAAATAAAAATAAGGTTTTCATCCCTAAAACTTTATTTACCCCTCTTTTCATAAAAGAAATATCAAGATAATAAAAGCTAATATTTTTTTATATAAATATTTATAATACGTCGAGTAAAAATTCAATTATACTTAAGGCATTTTGTAATATTAAGCACTGCCCGTAACCTTAAGATCTAGGCTCGAAATATTACTAGTATTCTTACATTTCGTAGGATTGGGGTAGGATCGGACTTCGATTGCATTCGGTGGATCATTTGAGCTTGTCACCGCATATCAACGTGAGTTTTCATAACCCCTTTTACTATTTTCGTATTTTGGGGGAAAAGCATGCTACTATTTTAAGCACAAATTATACTGCTTTCATGAAATTACTTAACTTTGAGTTGATACAGTTATGCACTTTGGTATGTATGCTTATGTTAGTTTGCTTGAGTTACTATCATGCTTAAGTCCCCGTATTCCCTCACACAACCTATTAACTCATTTATTGAGTTGTTGGTAATTATGGATAGCGCTATTTGATTGATACCCCACTTACACTGTACGTGAGTGCATAATTATTGTTCCATATACTCATGTTAGCGATAGAACATGCAGCCTTAGGACATTCAGTCATTAGGTTTGGTAGTGGGCTCATGGCTTTAGCAGTTTGCATACAATCTACTTTGTGCATTACTAACAACCGGTTACTTATCAATTTTACGGATTAAACTGATTTTCGACTTAAACTCTTATTGTCATCTTAAAACCTGTGAACTCACCAACTATTTCAGTAGTTGATCTTCTTAATCAGCATGCTTTTCAGGTGTTCGTCAGTAAGATTGGCATTTTAGGAAAGCATCCTGTATTTTGTCAAATTGTTATTTCCCTTTGAAAAGTTATAGTTTTAAGACATATTGTAAACCTTCGTACTTTTTATATTACTATGGTTGGTGTTATCTTGTACCTTATGCTGTGAAACCCTTAAGTTGGTGCATCTCGTGTTTCCGCTTTAGCAGGGTGTGACAATCTTGGTATACAAAACTTAAAACTTTGCTTTTATTTTCCGGATTATGAAACTCCATTTCCGATCCATCCCTATTTCTATACCCAACATGGTACTATCATTATCTACCTCTTAGTATACGTTGATGATATTCTTGTCACTGCCCTCTCTTATTCTCTAGGTGTTGAAATCATCCCTAATTCCCATGATCTTTTTCAAACCAAACCAAATACATTCATGACATGCAAGTGAAGTATAACATGTATGACTTTAAACCAGTATCCACTCCCCTAGCTCTAAATTTGCCCCTCACTTGTGCCATGAACCCACCCATTCCTAACCATACTGAATATCGAGCCATTCTTGGAAGCTTAAAATACCTATCTCTCACTCGTCCAGATGATGCCTATGTTGTCAACAAACTATTACAATATATGCACATTGACTTGATCTTAATCGATTATTACGATACTTAAATGGTATTTCTCACTGTGATCTTCAACTCTACCATAATTCTTCATAAAGACTCCATGCCTGGAGATTGGGCTCGGGACACGGATAACTACATTTCTACCGCTGGTTACTTAGTCTATCTTGATCGTAATCCAATTTCATGGAGCTCCAAGAAGCAACGGTCCTTGGCCCGTTCATCCACTAAGACGGAATTTCGAGCAATTAATTGCTGACACAATAGTTGAAGTACTTTGGCTACATTCCTTGCTTACAGGGCTTGGGATTGCACCAACACATCAACCTGATATGCTATCTACTGTGATAATTTTGGTGTCACTCCACCGATCCTGTTTTTTACTCCCGCATGAAACATCTCGCATTGGCCTTTCACTTTGTTCGTGAACAAGTATAATTCGGCACAGTACGAATCCAACATATTCCCATTGATAATTAGTTCGCTTCTATATGCTACTTGCCAAGATTGGACTTTCCCAAAGGACGTCCATCTTGAGTGTGATAAGGATAATATCTCTACCTAAATTCATGATTTAATCAAGGACACCAATCTCTGATTTTGATTCTCTACATTATTGTTGTAATATTTCTTTAGTTTAAAATTATTCTTATCAATTTTCTATTTAATAGTCTTAATTAGGTTGATTTGTTTTCTCTCTCGAAGGGATAGTACTAAAAAAATAGGGGTTTTCAGACGGCAATATCCCTCGGAAATCCGTCGGAAAAACAAGTTTCCATCGGATTTCTGAAGCATATCGCCGTCAGAAAAACCCCACCGCTAAATGCAATTTCCCGCAGAATTTCTAACGGATTTGTTTTTTCAGCGGAAAAACCCTAACTATTTTGTAGGATACAAATATTGAAAAAGAAACATTTAGATAAAACAAATATTTTCTTATCCTACATCCCTAACTATTTTCATGTTAGGAGTCATCAACCAATTCGGTCTAAATCGAAAATCAAATTTTCATTCATATTTCCAATTAAACAAATTAACCAAACACTATACTAAAACCAATTAACCACAGTTCATTGGTTGAAATTGTTAAAATATGGCAGATTTTCTATAATAATATAAACGGAATTGAGAACGTGATAATCACTATCCTTAAAGAATATTAGCCCCCACTATTTACGCTGGTGGTTTGAGACTAATTTCTTCCCAGGATTCAATCTCAAATATCAGAAATTTATGTAGAGTACATAAAGTTCATATGAACATCAAACGATTGCAATTTTGTATGTATTGAAAGTGTATCAGATTGTGTTGTGCATTCATACAACCATATACACCCTTATATAGCAGTTAAAACGAACCAACATGACTCTTTATGAATCAACACACCTTTTGGAAAGTCAACTGCCAAAAAATAATTAACATAATAATTATTTTTTTCCCTCCAAAAATAATTGTCATTAACAGAATTAATTATGTATAAAAATAACGACGAAATTATTTTAAAAGGATGCAATTGTGCAAAGTGCTAAGTGTTAAGTCTTTGATTAATTAATATATTATAAACCAAATTAATCATCCACCAATTCCCTCCAAAAACCTCGTAAAAAACTTTCAAACATTTGAGTGGAATAGTACTTATTAACACACTTTCACTTTTCTCACCCACCTATGTGGGATACATAATATACAAAATTGTAGATAAAACCCATAAGTTTCAACAGAAATGAATCAATTTAATCCAATGTTTGTTGTAAAATCAATTGATTAATCCCAAGACAACAGAGCCCAATAAAATGAAAGCTAAACTGTGGAATAAAACATAAAGCTAATGAAAACATTAAAATTAATCTAAAAAACTATAAAGATCAATCCAAGGAGTGTCACTCTCAAACAATCGTTTCTAACATAAGAAAAACAATTAAACTAAACTAAAATATAAAATTAAAAGGATAAAAGAGAAGAATATTGTACAACGTTTGAGAATCCGTAAAGCTTCAACTTCATCTTCATCCACCGAAAACATTACATCTTCATCACATCTCGAAAGGCTCAAGGAAGGAACGAGGGATTACAAATAAATGAAAAACAAAACTAAACCTAAAATTTGAACTGAAGAAAATCGGATAGTAAAGAAAACTTTAAACCAAATGTAAAACAAAGAAGAGGAAAAGATGAAGAAAAAAACCTAAATTAAATCATATATTTATTTAATGAATTTTCAAAACGCCCTCTCTAACTTTGCTGCTCTTTTAAAGATGCAGTTTCTGTTTTTTATTCCAAAATTTCTTCGTTGAATTGTTTTCTTCCAAATCTGATGCAACGTCTTGCCATCATTCTTGAATTGGTCCACTGCATTAAAATTGATCAAATTCATCATAAATCACCATCACCCAAGACCATGTTTCAATGCAAAATACCTATCAAACCCGATCAGGCCCGGCCCTGGGCATGTGCAGCCCGTGCAACTGCACAGGGCATCAAAGCCCAAAGGGGCATCAAATTTTTATATAATATTAGTTTCGAGTTTTGGGGTTTAATAATTTGAGACTTGGACTTTAATTATAAACAGAGACCCAACTGATCAGACTTGTTAATAACAAACCCAATGACTTGAATCGGTTACAATGGGATAGATGGATCACAATTCAGAAGACGATTGACTTTGATGATTTGAAATTGACGATTTCTATTGCTCTTTGAATGTTCGAGTTTTTCGATTTTCGATTTTTGATTTTCAACGATGATGTTCCAGTTTTAGAGGAAGACGATTAATGGTGACGAGTCTAACGATGTCCATGGGACGATGGATCGATCTTGATGATTGGTCGATGCATTGCCGACTGCCCGTATATTTACTCGAATACATGAATGTCGATTAAACTCTCAAATCTCAATCCTTCATTCTTTCTCAAATCTCAATCCTTCAAATCTAGATACAGTCGAATGCATTTGTATTTCTTCAAATCTGGATTCTGGAAGTGGAACTGTGGAAGTCGATTGCATTGTTTCTAAAACCAAGGTATGATTTTGTTTCTAAATTCTAACATAGTAACATTTAATTGATCAATTTTGACATTATGCATTCATTGTATTTCCAATTAATACAAGCTCTCTTATCATCTTATGATAATGGTAGCTGACTTGCTGAATGTTGAATATGAAAAAGTAATTGATATTTTTGCTTCAAGAAATGCACGAAGACATCGTTTTAGTTGATATACTTATATTTGTAATTTGGGGTTTTGGTTTTTATGTTCTCCTTTGTATTTTTCATKCTAATTAATAAAATTCGGCGTAAGGTTGAGCTGCCTAGCTTGACTAGGTTCCAAACCCTTTAGTAAAATCGCATTTTTCATCGTTTCATTTGCTTAAAATATAGACATAGGGGCATTTTTTAGTATCTTCGCACGGGGCATCAAAAACCTCAGGAACGGCACTGAACCCGATAAAAACCACAAAAAAAAGGAAAGGAATATCCCCAACAAAGATCACAAAGAAACTAACTAAAAATCAATAAAACTATATGCAAACGACTAAACAAAGGAGGGCTTTTCGAGTCAATCATACTTCTAGAGCATGTTTTTGCATAAACATGGGTTTAAATGTGTTTTATGCTTACGATTAATTTTTTATTTGAGTAGTCAATAAATGTGGTCTTATAGGCTTGATTTTGGTCCATTTGAGTTTTGAGGACATTTTTTTGGCTTAATTTGCTCATTGATTGAGCTTGGACTTGATTTGCATTTATTGTGTCTTTATTTGAGAATTAAATGCTTTGAGTCATTGGTTATTTAACTAGGGTCATGAAATTATGACTGTAGTCATGGTTCTAAAAAACACCAAAGGCACGCCTCAAGAGCGGTGCGGTCCAAAAATGAATATGCGGCGCTGCCTCAGGTATCCAGTAGGGACGTGCGCTTTGGTGGTGTGAGGCAGGCAGTGGGGTGTCGAGGCGGTTCCAAGGCGTGCGTTTCCTTCCCAGAGAAAATCCCCCCTTTTATTATTTAAGGAAATAACTAGAAATTAGAAAACCCTAATATTATAAGGAAGCCCATTGGCCTCTTTCCTGTGTAGCCTAATTTCTTTTCTTTTGTCGGTAAACTAAATGTAAAACTTCTCTCAAAAGTCAATGGATCAACACAACAATGTTTTTCACTATTGTCGAATCCTTCTCGTCCCTGGCTCTCTCTTCTAGAGTACTTCTTATCTCTCCAACGGCTTGTACCTGCTAGTTGTAGGCTTGTAGCTTCACTACTTATAAGCAGTTTCTCTTCTTTTCTTTTGTATGCGTATTTTAGTTTCTGCGTACTTTATATAGTATCAATATTTATATTTTTGTAAGAATTTGCATGTTCTTTTGTGTGTAAAGGCTTTTTTCTATAATCTATGTGTGTGTAGATATATTGTTGGTCTAGAAGGATCTACAAGAGTTTATAGGTAACAATTTGTGGAGGAGAGATGAATATAAATACACAGTTTTGACTGTTTAAAATCCTTTATTAATATGAGAAGATCAATACATAATTTACAGATTGTTTGCGGAAGAAGATAAGATACAAAACTTATCTAAACAATTTAGGAAACACACAAGATAGAGAAAAGCTAAAGAGAAAATGTTTGCTTGAGAAAATGCTATAACTTTGCTTGAGAGTAAGCTTAGTTTTGCATATATGTATTGTTCTTCGCTTTGTGGAGAAGAGAGTGTCCTTAGATATTTATATCCATTGCATTCAATGCAAGTCAGGGGGTACAAAGTACGTGGCAAACTTCTAGAGGAGATCTTGTCCTTTGTCTTCAGATATACAGGCTTTTGACCGTATATGAACACTAATCTTTCATAAAGTAGGTATGAACGCTTGGAGGTAATAGAGTGACTCCGTACATGTGCTTTATTGTGTGAGGTATGAGGTTGTTTTTTGTGTGCAGGAGGATAAGACAAAAACTAATCGTGTAGAGCAAGATTTATTTGATCGTTGAAACTGGCATAACTCTAGAGTTTCTTCAGTATTTGTTGAATCCTGAACAGACTTCACACTTGATTCTAGACAATGTTTTTATTACTAAAACCGCTTCAGATCACGAACTGTTTGTCTCTATCTTCAGCTATATCTTCGACATTGCTTAAGGTTTCTTTGGTATGAGTTTTGTATTCCTGAAGAATACTTGTCATTAGAAAAGTTTACAATACATGTTCAACGATCACTAACAGACTTAGTAATGATCGTTGAAACTGAATAAAATAAAACTAGGTATTTGTTACTAAGTATAAAGGATCATAATCAAATTATTGAGAGAGTTTGGATATATATATATATATACACACATATTCTGATTTACGTGCATATTTTGTTTTTATGTATATGATATATTTTTATGTGCATGTTCTGTTTTTGTTTTGTATATATGATGTTTTCATGTAAATATTTTGTTTTTATGTATAATTTGATTTAATGTAGAGTATATATTATGTTTTTTGTGTGTTATGTGTTAATGAATTTTCTTGTCTTAATTTTTGGGGCTTAGCCTCACGTACCTAAGGGTAAAATGCCTCGAGGTTCGTTTCCATTTTTTAAAACTTTGATTGTAATGCATTGGATCCATATACATGTGATAAATCGTTTGAAAAATGAGGAGATTTGATATTCTCATTATGAGATCAATGCTCAAGTAAGAATGATGGTCATGTCAGTATTGTGAAGATGGACTGTATATGGTTGGACTCCAGGATCGCAAATATTGTAGAGATAGACTCATGTAGATTTAGACTCCAGGACCCATGAGTTGTCGGTGTCATTTGGTATTGTAAAGGTAAGCTTGTTTAGAGTCGGACTCCAAGACCAATGGGACAATGTTTATTATTCTAAGTGAGAAGTTTGATGTTCTCACTATAATTCTTATCTAGCTAGTGATCACCCAGTCACAGTTCTGAGAGCTTGTGGTAGAACCCTATTGGGTCGTATACAGAGCTAGTAGCCTATGGTGGTACTCTATTGAGTCGTATATGGGGCTAGGTCTTGCAGTGGTGCTTGTTGATGTCATAAACTAAGACCGATGACTTTTGTAGTAAGACTCATCTAGAGGACAAGTAGAAATCTTAGTTACCCTCAGGGCTTATGGTGGTACTTATTAGAGTTGTATACGAATTCAGGTCTTGTGATTGTACTCGGTAGAGTCGTATACGTAGTGCAATGACCTTGAGAAAAACTTGGTAACATTGATAAATGACTTACTTTGTGTTTCACCATGATTGATAGAAACGGGTCTTCTCTGTCACTGAAAAAGTGTTGTTTTGTGTTTGAGTATGATCCATGTTTTCAATGACTTTTTTGGTATGGAGTGTTTTCCATGATTTATGGTTTTGGTATAATTGAACCTTATCCATGTTTCTGGGTATTTTGAATATTAGAGTTTTATACAAGTTTCAGTATTTGAACATTGAACTTTTCCACGTTTTAAGTGAGTATTGAGTTTTGAGTTCATATTTGAATGGGTGTTTTGATTTAGATTTTTCATCATGAAAATGGTGGATTCGGAAAGATGTTGTGTTTATGATAAATACATTTCATTGGAGAAATTATTAGTCTTTCATTTTTACCGTTTTATATAAATGTTAAAAACTATTTCGAACTCACTAGGTGTTAAGTCTAACCTTTTTTTATTTGTCAACATATGCATCAAGTCCTTGTTGGAAATGTACTAGCGTTACTGAGAAGTTGAGTGCTAGATAAAGACACGTGGACGATTTAGCCATTCGGGGACGTCTTCCGTATTTTGGTGATAACGACCGCCATTGGAATTTAATAACACCCATCTCTAACCTATACTTTGCGTAAAGTTTCATTTATCATTTGTTAGTGTTAAATCTTAAATTGTCATTGTAGGTAATCAACTATTATCATTTAAAAATGTGTTATTTCCTTATTTGATGTTTATTAATAAAAATTGAAATTGGTCGCTCTTTTTGGGTGTTAAAATTTCTTTAAGCATTTGTCTAAACAAGACACATATCTATATTTGATAAAAACTCTTAAAAACTAATTTTTATACGTAAAATACTGTTTATTAATGTATATTACTTAAAACTTAAGATTGCAAGTAGATTGTGCGTAAGTACAACTTATTAAAGCTCCAAATCTGAATTCGTGTAATTAATTGCAGATAAACATAATCAAATACAGGATAAATATATCATTTTAAATATAAAAAATCTAAAATATAATTAGGATAATCATTGAGTTATAACAGAATACTTAATTATTATCTATTATTAAACCAAAAATAAATTATTTTGTTATTAAACTTAAATTAAATTATAATAAAAAAATAAATTAAAGAAATTACATAAAAATGAGAACTTTTAAATAGTTAATTTGATATTAACATTGATATATTTTTTTTCAAATTTTTATGATATCTTCAAATTTATATTTTATTCAAAAATAAAATCATTAATGCACATAAAATCGTATTATAACATCGACAGAGACAAATAATAAAATAAAACATTAAAACTAAGATGTGTTTTGCTGTATTGTACGGATACTTTTCTAGTCAATTTTTTAAGAGTGGTTATGTTTGTCCAAGAGTTGGTATAGAAGTCAAAGATGTTTATATTGGAAAACCACAAACTTTTTTGTAAGGACTTGGTTTTTTATTTTATTTTTTTGGTTGAGACAACTCTATTAATAAAGGCGTGCACGAAAAAACTATATTAGAAATCTCTATCATTGTAGATTCCATCAATCTCCTTTCTCCAATATTTGTTTATAAAATGATAATTTGTAACAAATTTTATATAAAATAATATCTTCCAACAATTTTTTTATGTTTCATCAATTGTTTATACAACCATTAACATTTATGTTTTAGTGGAAGTATATTAAAATTTAGAGATTTTTACGACGTTTATCCTCTTTTCTTTATTTTAACATACATGATGGTACAATTGGTAGAGTAAAATAATTGCTAAAATCTCTCTTCTCCATATTAATATGTTGTTAGAGATGCTCGAATAACTTATTATCATAATCATATTTTATTAAGTATATATATATATATATATAAGGTTTATGAAACCTTAAATAAACTGAAAAACTAAGAAACACCATGATAACCGTTTGTTTGTACGGTATGCACCATGTGCTACAAGTAATTGAAAATATTTCTTGTATAATGCTCATGTGCATGTTACTCACATGATAAATTACTTGTATGCACTGGTCAATACCATATAGATAAATGGTTACTAGGGCATTCCTCAGTTTTTCAGTTTTTTACGATTTTCCCCTAAACCTCTTCCTATATATATGGGGCAAAATACTTATAGATACTTTTCACTTTTGATTAGATTTGAATCATTGACGTCATGGAGTATGACTTCTTCCAATAATCCGGATGTTGATAGCCAATGACGCTTCATTCTCCCGATTGTTCCTATTCACATCCAGAGCCGTCCCTGAGGGAGGGCGGGCCGGGCATACGCCCAGGTTCCATAAAAATTAGGGGCTTAAATTTTTATAATATATATAATAGTAGTTCAAAAAAATTAGTAAATATAAGACACATAAAAAAAATTAGTATCTAATATGACAAGAAAAGATTTTGGTACTACATTAACTATTAAAAACCCAAACAAGTATGGATTAAATATATTGGAGAAAAAAATACATAAAGAGGTTAATCTGTCAAGAGGTTTATCTGTCGTTCATTGTATAATATTATTTAATGTTTTTCTAAGTTTTTTTTTTATCTAAACCTGACGTCTAAAACTAGTTGCTTCAAAAACTTTGATATATTCTCCATAATTTATCTCCCATCGACTCTTTTGATTGTTCCATTCTCGTGTGAATTCTATTTTTATATTAGAATTATGATAGATTTTCTTGTTATTAGTTAACAAAACCCTAATCTTTTGAAAAAATTACCAACTATATAAGACAGTATAACTTATATCTATATTTAGAATAATAAAACTATAATTGTTTTTTCATAGTTATTCTTTATAATCTAATATTGAGTGTATAAATCGTATGTAATATTCTATCTCTGAAAGAAGAATAAAATCTTAAACTATCACCAACACAAGTTTTTTAATTTATATAATTGATGATTACAGAAAAGTTTGTTTTAACCTTAACCTTATGTTCTTGAATCTTCTTTTACGTAGGAAAGAGATGAAAGTAAATAGGGGATGAAAATTATTATGTTCTCGAGATTTTTTAAGGAAAAGGAAAAAAATTATATCAAATTTTATTTTTACTTCATTATTTTTTTCTTCCGCTCTCTTTTCTATTAAAAACACAAATAAAAAACTTTAATTTTCTTTCTTTCTTTTATTTTCTTTTCCTTTCTGATTTTTTTCTTTCCTTCCCAAATTCGAAACCATAATATAAAAGTTTAAAATTGTGTTAATCTTTTCAAATTCGAAAACATAATATAAAAGTTTAAAATGATGTTAAAAAACATTAACATGAAGACGTGGAAAACCAACCTATTTACGTAGTGTCACTCGGAAATCAGAAGAATTGACTTTGTGACCTCAAATGATGTCATTCTATGTACCAAAAATATATCATAGAATGTTTTTGATGATGAAACAAATTACAAATACTACATAAAAATGTTCTAGTAGATAATATTATATTAGAAACTAGTACTTATTGATTTTGCGGCAGGAATACTCGGAAAAACGGTTTTATATGAATTCAATGTTATTTCTGATGATAAAAACAATATATTAAAAAAAAATATCGTACTTATCGAGGACCCCTTTTTATATCTCGCCCGGGGCCTAAAAAATGTCAAGAACGGGCCTGTTCTCATCTATTAAACCTCAATGTGATTGAACCTAAACCCTCGGCTTCCTCATCGTCGTATCCCTCATCGTCTCACTAATCAAAGATGGTAAACCTATGTGGTTTTTTCTATAAGTAATCATCCTTCTATATTCAATTTTTTATTTTTTTGATTGAGAGTGTAGTGATTTCCATTCCTTAGATATTGGGTCATTTTATTAAGTTATATATGAGGTTTTCAAATATTTTCTAAAAGGGGTATTTTTTTGATTGAGATTGCTATGATTTCCATTCCTTATAATTAATCACATGCTCTTGTTTCAACATCTCCATGTTAGAAGATAAATATATCCACTTAGGGGTGCAAATGATGTGAATCTAGCTCGATTATTAGTATACTCGACTCCAACTTGATAGTCATTTTTCAAGCTCGAACTCGAATCGAAAACTCGCAAATCGTTAAAAACTAAAATCAACTCGAACTTGATTGCAATTTTTTACTTGAACTCGAGCTTGAACACGTTTGAAGCTCGAACAAATCTCAAACTCAAATTCGAATAAAAATCGAACTAGAACTTAAATCAAGCTCGAACAAAGCTCACTCATCGAAATTTATGAAATTTTAGGGTATTCTCTTTTTTTGTGAAGAGAAGGGTATTCTTTTATAAATTTAAAAAACTTAGAGGTATCCTATTCAATTTTATAAAACTCAAGGATGCACCTCAAATATCAATAGCAAAGTAACAAAGTTACAAACTCCAATCACCTCCCACTCTTTTTATAAAACCTCTTCACCCTTTCGTTAGTATCTCTCTTCAAATGTGGGACAATTTCACCATTTGGTATCTCTCTTTCAATGTATGACAAGTTCACCAACATTTTTGTTGTTTTTTTTTTTTTGTCTTTTCTTAATTATGATTTTAATAAATAAAAATTGATTAACCTTTATTGTTAAAAAATGTACAACTTTGTTCAAATATCTAACATATATGGCATTTTTTTCTTTTTATTGGTAAGTTTATTAAATAATTTTTTATAATATAAGAATTTCTTAGGAATCCTACAAGATCCGTTCATTCTTTTTTCTCTGACAGATGGTCAAAACGGGAAGTGTTGTTTCCAGTGGCGCGGACGGGTGAGTAGCGCGTAAGAACCTACCCTTGGGAGGATGAGAGGTTGGAAGATGGTGTCGTAGCTTTCTTCAACCTGCATTACTAGCAAACTGACATTTGCATTGATGGTTGTAGCAGCTAGCTGAAGTCTTGTTAATGAGATTTGACTTTGGCTTTTCAGCTATGGTCAGGAAGGAGATCTATGGTAGTTGTTTTTATGGCGAACCTCCTAAAAGAATTAGTTAGAAGGGTCAGTGACTCGTCAAACTCTGAAAGATTAGCGTCTGTCAAGTCCTTAGAGTTAAAAGAATCTAACTCAGTGATAGAAACAAAAGAGGAGGGAATATAAGAAATATAAGGGTCAGCTGAAGGGCTATCAGAGATTAAAGCTAACAGAGAGCTATTCATTTCCCTGGAGTCTTTGAGAATATTCTTCTTTAGCTGATAGGATTGCTCATGATTAAGCAATATCTCATAAAGAGAACTGAGATAAAGGTAGGACATGTCCTTGAACATCTTGAGACACATGGTATAATTATCCCATGATTCTGGCAAACATGTAAGAAAATTTGTCAGTGTCTCTGAGTTGGAATATTCTCTTCCAACTGTCCCCAAATCAATAAGAAGACAATTAATCATTCATGTACTTCAGACAAAGATTCAGATTTTCCACAAGAAAACTTTCATATCGTCTTACTAGATTAATTTTTCTCGATTCTTGTACTTCAAAAGTATCTTCATATTGAACACAAAGAGTGTCCCACATGGTTTTTCGAGGTTTTAAGCTTCATCACAAAGTGATAGACCTCGCCAGGAAGAGCCATGTCTATTATAGATCTCACACGAGTATCTAAAGACATCTTCTTCTTGTCTTCATCACTCCACTGATGGGGGAGCTTTGGAATCTGTCGCTCATTAATCGCGACAATACAGGAACTATTAGAGAGATTGCGAACGGAATATAAGGTCTGCTCTCAATGTAGTATGGAATCTCAAGATCCACACATTCCAAGAAGAGAGACATCTGGTTCTTCTAGAGAGTTTTGGCAAGAGAGCCATTGTCGTAAAAGTTTGTGCTGGTGTTTTGCAAAGCCATTTTGAAAGGAATAAATTATCTATAAAAGAAGAGATAATAAAACAACAATACAACACAAAAACAAACACTGCTTTGACCACTTGTTGGTCCTAGCCGGATCTACAAGAGTTTATAGGTAACAGTTTGTAGAATGGGGGGATGAATACAAACACAACAGCTTTCACTTTTAAAAAATATATATTAATAAAGAAAATCAATACAAATTTTTACAGATTGTTTGAGGAAGAGATATGATACATAACTTATCTAAACAATCAAAGATACACACAACATTACAGATAGCAATAAAAAAGGCCTTGCTACAAGAAATAAGATAAGAAGAAATGTGTTCTTACTAGATGAAGGGCTAGGATCATATTCTTTATTTCTTAAATATTTATTATTTCTCAAATGAACCTTTCCATATATATATATATATATATATATATATATATATATATATATATATATATGTGTGTGTGTGTAAAGGTGTGTAAAGGGTAGGAAACTTGCCACCAAGGCACCAAGGTTGGCAAAAGTCAACTAAACATAAGCCCTTGTCTTCATTTTCCCATTTGAGGATTCAACCCAATCAAGCCCAAAAATTTATCCCAATGCAGTTCCTGCACCTTCTCATAAGATTTCCAGCTTGACAACCTCCTCATAATCCTCCAACATTTCATAGGAAAGGCCAAAAGTTAATCAGAATGGTTTTAAGGCCCAATTAGAATAGAAATTTAACTAAATATTTAAAGACTTAGAAATGACTCAAAAAGTGTGAAATCAAAAACTAAAAAGACTCAAATGGCTAATATGGGCAAATAAAAGATTTACGAAAGATATAAAAAGCAGGGTTTTGGGGGTCAATCAACACCTATCATATATGTATCTATGGGTTTAATCAAATGAGAACTTCAAATATCATGAGAACTATGGAATTTAACTTGAACCAATCATTTTAGGTAATTAACGCTTCATTTTTAATTAATTTACAAATGATGTTTTAGTAATTGTCTAAATTAAATAACAACTTAGCAAATTTATTATTTTTATTTTAGTGTTATCCTTAACTATTGTCAAGTTCAGTTATTGCTAGATCAGAGAGCTTTGTCATGTTGGATCAGAGAAGACTACCAAAGAAACAGCTAAATGTGAAGGCCAGTCAGAGTTTTCGAATTAGGCAATCAGATCTCTGATTGTGAAGATCCAAAGATCTGGATGGGGTATCTCCAAGTCTAATCCAACCTTCCAAACTTAAGTTCTTAACGAAAAACCATATGTATGATCCTATGCAAGCTGAGAAGATTTTACTTATCCAAAGGATTTAAAGATATTGGTCTACGTGGTAGTTTAGTATTAATTTATGTTCTAACTTTATTAACCGCCATGTAATTTTAGATATTACTTAAAGAGTATAAACAGGTGATGAATCCAATAGAATCAAGTGTGTAATTGTAATAGAATTTCTCATACTGCTGAGAAATTCCCTTTCTATATTTCTTCTTTCTCAAACTTGTAACCATTGTTCATTGAGGGTGCGTTTGGTACACAAGACATAACAGTTAAAGGATAATTGTTTCATATTTGGCAGGACTTTTATAAAGAACAAACAGAAACATAGTGGAACAAAGTGGAACATGCATGTTCCACCCCCAACCGTATGAAACAACCTGGAATAGATTTATGTTTTACCAATATAACCTCAAAATAAAACTTTATTCTCTTCCAAAACATCAAATATACTTTCCTTCTTATGTTCTTTTTTTAATTTTATTTGTTGTATTTTATGCTCTTTAAACATTCACTTTATTATCCTCACAATATTATCTTTATATATATATATATATATATATATATTTTTATTAGTTTGTGCAACTTATTAAAATATTTATAAT
>NC_037530.1:28315098-28318658 GCF_001531365.2 Cynara cardunculus var. scolymus
ACATAGAAATGATTAGAAGAGGAGAGAGGATCCTTGATCTTTTTCCAAAGGGGGTTTAAAGGTTTAGGTGAGGGTTGGGTAAAGATGGGTGGGCGGGGGGGGATTAGCAACTGGGGAGGAGCTAGCTGGAGGAGAAGGCTTCTTCTGGATAGGGCGGTACTCTTTGCGAGGGGGGGCCTTCGCATTAGTCATTTTAGAGGCAGTTATGTTCTTTTAGAATTCTTACCTTTGATGGTTTGGAAACCATCCTTATCAGTAGTAGGCGCAAGTTTAGCAATAACATTCTAATTACTGGTTTTTACAACAATACTATTCATTTGAGGATTAGCATGAGAGCATATAGTATCAGAATGACCAAACACCAAGCAGTGTGAACACATAGAGGGCTTCCATTCATATTCCACACAAAGAGAGTGCAGAGTCATTTTAAGGGAATCAGGATTTGGGATACGTACGTACCTTAACAACATCAATCCAGCTTTTTCTAACCATAACTTCAAGTAAAACCCTAGCAAAGGTAGACTTTCCTGCAGCATATTTGCACTTATTTGCGGTCCAAGAGTCTATAGCTAGGGGCTTACCAATTTTGCTAGCGATATAGCTTAGACCCTCATCATTCCACACATCATAACGAATATCATGAATTTTAATTCACAGAGGAATACTATCATGCATGTTAGAATTAAGATCAAGACCAGGTCTCCATTTTTGAAGAAAAATAGGAACATTTTTAAGCTTTTAATCATCACTTATATATATATATATATATATATATATATATATAGGGGCCTAATCAAATGAGAACTAATTAGTTTATGGTAACCATGAGGTCCAATACGAGTCAATCATTTTATGATATTAATTGTATTACTTTAATTAATAGGTAAATGGCGTTTTACTAAAATGATTTAATTATAATTTAAATATTTTTCTTATTTAATAGTTATCAAATTCGGTTTCCTTAATTATCTCAACAAAATTGTATCACAGTCGTGTATCACATTGTAGTTGTGTGTGGTGCCTAAAACTCAGATCATATTTATCATCAACTCATGTTCAAAACGTTTTCACAGTGGTATCACACTGTGTAACACAATTGGTTTTGTGTCTTATTGTTATAAATTCTTGGGTATCACAGCGTATATCATATTTGTTTTGTATTTTATTGTTAGAAATTCTTGATGAGAGAGAGAGAGAGGAGGAGAGAGGAGAGACATTTAAAAAAGACTAATTTACCCCTATATATTATCAGTAAATTTAAATTATTTGAAAATTAATGAATAATTACCAAAATTAATATGTTTAATAATAACCATTGATTATTAATAATGTGTGGTTGAGATTAGATCTTATAGTTATCACAAACAATCGAGTTATTCCTTGATTGGACCCATATATATATATATATATAGAGAGAGAGAGAGAGAGAGAGAGAGTTTGTTTCAAATACAACCTATCGTATTTGTACAACCAATGCAACCCAATAAATTGAAATATTTATGGAAATGATGAGAGTTCATTTATTATGATTTAAATATTTATAGAATATGAATACGGTTCATTAATTATAATTAATATTTTATATTAGGAAATAATCAAAACTTTTATAAATTACATATTCGTCAAATTAAATGGACGGTTGAGATTGAGTTGTATTGGTTGTACAAATGTAAGAGGTTGTATAATAATCCACCTCTCTCTATATATATATATATATAGAGAGAGAGAGAGAGAGAGAGAGAAAGAGAGAGAGATAGATGTGGGTTATTATACAATCTTTTGCATTTGTACAACCAATACAACCCAATTTCAACCGTCCATTTAACTTGATGAATATGTTATTTCATAGAAGTTTTGATTGTTTCCTAATATAAAGTATTGATCATAATTAATGAATCTTATTCATCTTAGATAAATATTCAAATCATAATAAATGAACTCCCATCATTTCTATTAATATCTCAATTAATTGGGTTGCATTGGTTATACAAATGGACATGGTTGTATTTGAAATATACCCTATATATATATATATATATATATATATATATGATCCGGTTAGACATTTTATAATTCAAACTGTTACTTTATTTATTTATTTATTTTCATAGCCTTTTTATCCCTTAAATCCCTGTTATTCGCTTATCTCTCTACCACGCCTCCATCTCTTACCGGTTCTTATCTCTGCCTCCGCCTCAAATCCAAATCCATCGTCCCATATTTTTTCCCCATACTCTGCCTCAACCTCATCCCTCTTCCTTTTCTTCTTCTTCTTCTCATCAATAATTTCAGTCTTTAAAACCCCCATCTTTTTCTTCAGTCATTTTCTCATGCATCCTTCTTCTGTACCTCTTAAATCCACTTATGTTGATTCCCAATAAGGTAGGTAAGAACGGTGACTTTTGTTATTAAGCGTTTATCCGATAAACATTAAAATGTATTCCAAGGAGTACACTCCCAAGGTAGTTCTAATGATCTCACTGATATGAAATAACAAAAAGCTAAAATTGAAAAAAGTTTTTGGAGATTCCGAGACCGCCATGCGGCAGGTGATAAATAAGAAAATTTGTGTTTTCAACATTCACAACAATCGCTACCATTTCATCTCCATGGCAAGAAATTGAGAGAAATAGATGAAATGGGGTTGAATCCGATCCTCCAACCCATTCAGGCTCCCTATTGGATCATTGGATTTGGGGTCAAAGACGCCATACCCACCAGGAGTACTCATGGGTTGGGTTGATCGGCTTGAAGACATTTGAACAATCCAACCCAATGCTTGCGATTTGAAAGATCTTAACTCAACCCAAACCAAAGTGCAACTCAACCCAACCTAAACCGTATGCGTTGATCGGGTTAGTCGGGTTGATACTTTGGTACATTAAAATATTGTTCTAACCTTAAATATGTTATTTCTCTACTCATAATTTATTTTTTCATCATCAACCATTTGATACAACTTATACATACTTTTTAAATCTTACGTATATCACATTCAATTAATTTTTTCAATTTACATATATATGTTTACAATTACTGAACATATTTACGAATGAGTTATATAGAGATGAGAGAATTGATTGAAAATATGTATATATAAAGGGGGTACACAATAATGTAATTATATGATTTATAAATTAATAGAAAATCAACAATAATATTAAGGGCAAAATGCACAAAATAGCAATCTACTTTTATATTTTTTTTTATTATTGCATTGTACTTCCAGTTTTTCTTATTACATCAATGTACTTTCAAACTATTTTTTATTAGAACATTGTACCTTGAAAATTTTACCCATTATAACATTGGGTAACCTTTTGATTAAAATTTACCCATTGTACCAGGTTTCCATGCCACCTTATTATCAACGTAGGTTGTCCACATGTACTATAGTGACGTGACTTTCTTATTACAACATTATACTTTCAAAATTATTTTATTATAACATCTACTAGTTCTTATTAAACAATGTACTTTTAATTTTAATATTTAGATATTTTATATGTTATTTAATAAATATATTAAATAAATTAAAAAAATTCTAAATTATTCATTAA
>NC_037530.1:28318668-28336532 GCF_001531365.2 Cynara cardunculus var. scolymus
CTTATCTCTCTAATATTTAAAAAAAAATATGTTTTTTTAAAAGAAAATAAGAATGGTTCTTTTTTTACCAACAAATATTATCTTTTAAAGAATATATTATATTTGTTCAAAAACTTTTACTTGACGTATAAATATATTAAATTAATTTGATTTTTTTGAATTATTTACTAATATAACAATATTAAAAATTATAGAACACAATTTATTTTATTAACATTTTACAGAGAACTTTAAAAGATATGTATTTTTTTGAACAACATAAAATAAGATGTGTTACTTTTTTTACAAACAAAATATATCTAAAAAATAATGTAGCATATTTATTTAAGAAAAATATTTTACTCTATAATATTTAATTTGCATGTAACTTAATAAGAAAAAATCAAAAAATTAAATATTTTTTTAAATTATAGCAATAAAAAATAAAAATCACTAACAATAATTTGAAATAAGTTTTTATTTTTATTTTAGTTAAGTCATCAAAATGACGTGTTATCCACCTCACCTCATTAAAGCCATACAAGCAAAAAAAAATCAAGGGTTAACCAGTTCTAAAAATAATAGATTACCCGTTGCTCTAATGAGTAGATTTTTTAAAATACGAGAAAAAACAAAAATAAAATACTATAATAAAAAAATTATGAAAGTATGATACTAAACCCTATCAAGTTCTGGTTGAGTTAGATTCAAATAATTTTAGAACATCCGATTGCTGCGAGTTATTATGGTATTTCGTGGTGGATTGGATTTGTTGGTCGGGTTTTTGAGCAAAATATTCCGACTTTGCTGAAACGGTTTTACTTGTTACACATCTTTCTTTTACAAACTCCGGCGACTGTTCTGGAACCCCTTTTGGTGTTTCCTTTCCTCGTCAATACTTGCAGAAGTAAGGTTTGAATCCCTTTATCTTTCAACCTATGAAATTTTAATTTAGTATATCTGATTGATTTAGATATTACACTACAAAACTCGACTACAATCTCTCTACTCTTCACCTTACAGTTCGTTCTGTTTCGTGTACTTTGTTGTTAATTTCAGTATAGAACTACAAATGTACGAAACTCTCTCAAATCTTTCTATCGGTCTTATGATTCTTCTTCTGCTTCAGTTCGTATTTGATTAATTTCAGTATGAGACTGCAAAACCCAATGAAAATCTTTCCATTTTTACCCTGTGATTCTAATCTGCCATATGTATTGGATCAATTTCGGTGTAAGACTACGAAACCTAATTCAGATCGTTACATTTTTCACCTTATGCTCCTTCTGTTGCATATATGTTTGAATAATTTCAATATAAGAATACCAGAACCCTATTCAAATTTATGTTTTCAGCCTTACTGTTCTTTTGCTTCATATTGTTATTTGGTTTGGTGTTTTTTGGTTACGAACTGAAATTCTATTCTTTGTGCTTTTCTCCAGATTATACGCCTTTTGCAATGAACATCATAACAAGACCCTAAATTTAACCAAGTCTATTCTCAATCCATTACAAAAATGATGTATATTTGTCTTTTGATGTCAAATTCAAAATTGACATGGACCCTGTTGTAATTTTTGTATCGAATTTTGTAGCTGTATTAAATTTAGTGTAATTATGGTTTCATATATGATGTATTTAAATGATTTATCTCAAATTTTAAGTTAAAAGTATTCTGCTTATCTTGAAAAATTAATATGTATTGTTTTCAACCGAGTATATAAAAGCCAAAGGGGTTTTATGGTTTCTGAAGGGAATATATCCATTCATTTCAATTATCTATATGTAAGTCGAACTTCATTACTAGTTGAACAATAGGGAGAATATGAGGATTGCAATCAGAAGTCACAAATGTGGTTAAATTATTGTGTTCTCCTGTGCAGATATCTCAGTTTTCAAGTTTGCATTTATTTTGGATTTAGTAATAACGGATATGGGAACCAAGAATATTATTTGGAACGTGTGTAAGAAGTATCTAACTATCGGGCTTGTGGGCATCACTTTAACAGACCGTTATGCTGGAGTATGCCCTATCCGAGGTTCATCTATGTCTCCAACGTTTAATCCTTCTTTGGGATCATTTACAGGTGGTTTTTGTAGAGCAAAATATTTCTAATCAGTGTTCCGGATGGTACATGTGGCACATTAATGATTAATATCCCTGCAGATGATTATGTTTTCTTGGAGAAATTTTGCCTTGACAAATACAAGTTCTCACATGGTGATGTAGTAATTTTCAGGTATGTATTCTCTCTTTCTTGGCTTTTCACCTAGCATTTTTAGCTTCATGAAGGAACAATATTGTTGTATGGATTTGGCATTTTTTAGACCTTCAATAGATCGTATTCTTGCAGATACTATAGGAGACATCTAGAATGTTGCTATGTTTCCTAAGAAGCAAGGATCAAAGGTTAAATGGTTAAAGATTCTTATAAATGTTAATGGAAAGAAGCTGGGTAAGATGTGCAACAATTGCTTGTTTTTCTGCACCTGCCTATACTTGTTTGTTGTTGTTTACTCGTAACTAGCTTTTCAAAGTTTATCTTATATGCATTTCTCCCTTTCACACTCTTTTCACAAGTCGGAGATGTTCACGGGATCAGCCGCTCTACTATTGAGGTAGAGACCAGATCTGCATACAGCTTACCCCTCACAGACCCCACCTCTGGTGGGATATTGTGCTCGTTGGTTTATTGTACTGTATATATCCTGTTTGTAGCAGCCTTCCAGAATGAAAAAAGTAAGAAAAGGTTTCTCTTTGCTTCTCGCTTTTTCATGGTATCAAGGCCTTGAATCGTCTTTTTCCTCACGAGTTAATATTCCTATCTGTAACATGTAACACCAGGTCTAGGGTTTTCTTCCAGAATCGCTCAATGATGGCACCACAAACTGATAAGACTCACACCTCCATAGAGTCATTGATACACATCTCATGATCTCATCTTCTTCAAAGTTTCCCTTTCCTTTCCTAAATCAACCTTTCGCGGTCAAAATGATCCAAAGTACTTTGACGTTACACCAGAAAAAACAACTTATAAATGTTATTAACTATTTATTGCTCAAGGTCTAGAAGAATACCTAGATGGACCCAAGTCACAACCTCCGAAACTCATCAACAAATCTTCATCTGAGATTGACTAACTACATCCAATGGCATCAACCTATTTTGACCTAAATTTGTCACCTACAACACAACAACTCATGATTCATGAGATCTGGTCAGCACTTACCCAGATCTACTCTTCAACTTTTATCGCACGGTTGACAAGAATTCGCACTTCTGTTCAATCTCTGAAGATGGGAATCTGGAATAGTTTGGCATAGGAGAGCCAGTGTTAACTGTCAAGAGAGGACCATCTAAGAGCATCTCCAACAACTATGCTATAATTTTTTTTAAAATAGAGTATCAAAAGTTAAAATGTCTAAAAATAACACATTGAACTCCAACAACTACTCCATTTTAGCAATTTTATCATTAACTATATTATTAAAATATTCAATATATTTAATAAAATATTATTTCTCTCTCCTAAACACTTGATTTCAATGTCTCCTATTGGTGAGAAAGAATTCAATATTATTTCTCTCTTTTAAATATGAAGTTGTAGGGGCCGTTTGGTTTGGTGGAATGGTTTTGAGGATTGGGATTTCGTGGAAGGATTTGGAATTGGAATCTTTTGTGTGTTTGGTTTGTAGGATTTGGAATGGAATTGAATTCCATTCTTTAAAAATAATATATAAAAACAAATTATAAATAATTAAATTATTTTTTATTAAGGGATTATTGAAAAATGTTTTTAACATATTTTCAAACATTATTACATACAAATCTTACGAAATCCCGTCAAATACCAACCACCCCCTTGGGATTTCAAAATCCCTTGTTTTGGAATTTCATTTGAATCCCGGGATTTCAAATCCTAGAAATCCTTTAAACCAAACATGGGATCTGAATGGAATTCAATTCCTAATCCCTCCAAATCCATTCCAATCCTTCAAACCGAACGGGACCTTAGAGATTTCTCCAAATTTGGAGATTTCTACCATCTCTCTCTTTGTTTTCTCTATTTTAGCATATGTTATAGCATAGCCGTTGGAGCAAAAATACACCCTAAATCTCCAAAATCTCTATTATAGATAGCTTTTAGAGATGCTCTAAGATATTTGTTTGGAGGACCTGTAAGAGCATATAACCCTTTGTTTGCTTTTGTTTATAATTAGTCTAACAAGCCTTCAATTGAAGAGGTACCCATTCTTTTAATGAGTTATGATTTTCAAATTGAGAGCCAATATGTTGTTGAGCAACTTGATCTAACCCAAGCAAACCTTTACACATTCATCTCAACCTTTCCCCGTTAAAAAACAATTTAGGCGCAACAACTCACAAAGGTTTTGATCACTATTTCACAGCCTAGCGTGTTAGGCAAGCCCCTTAGGTAACCCCCTCCCCTGGTTATCCTAACTCCGTGCCTTGGCGTTCCCGTCCATCTTACCTGTCGCACTTCTCAAATCAACAAAAACACTGTGTCATACTTGTACAAAGACGTGATACGACCACCCTCCATTGTTATCACTGAACCAACCGATCTTCACCCTCAAAACCTTAGCACTTATGATGCACCACCATCATATCCCTATATCTCATCCACCTACCATGTGATCGTTCCCCATGTTTCTAGACTCGGGAGCCACTCATCACTTTACACTTGACTATCATACCTTGGATTTAGCTTCATATTATCATGGATATGAGCATGTGACAGTTGGAAATGGTTAGCGACTTTCAATTTCTCATGTTGGTTGTAAAAGTTTAATCACCAATTCGAATTCCCTACTTCTTAACACCATCTTGCATTCTCCTTCTCTATCACATAATCTCATTAGTGTTACCAACTTTGCCATAACAATATGATATTTTCTTGAGTTTCACCCGATTTCTTTCTTGTGGAGGATCATGTTAGCAAGAAAATCCCCCTCCAATGACTTCTTGAGGCTTACATAGAGTATCTTTCGATCTCTCTCTTTCAGCTTCATGTCATCCATTAGTGTCACCTCAAACTTTCTTCACATACTCCACTGAATCAAATATTTGGCATCAGAGATTGGGCGATCTTGCACTTCCACTTCCAGTTGTTGATGACGTTCTCCGAACATGCAAAATTACTGCACCTCGCTCTTCTAAGTTTAATTTATGTAATTCCTACCATCTAGCAAAAAATCATAGAATCCCTTTTCAATTGGCTCGTTCTCAAGTCTTAGCTCCTTTCGAGTTAATACATATCAACTTGTGGAGGTGCATCTCCTCTTATTTTTGTGAATGGTTATCGTTGTTTCTTGTTGCTTGTTGATGAGAACACTAGGTTTAATTGGTTATATTTGTTGAAAGCCAAAGATGAATTTCTTTCAAAATTCCTTTTATTAAGCAAATGGTGAGCACACAATTTGATTCCAAAAGTTAAACTGGTTCAATGAGAATGGAGTGGGGAATTTAGGCTGTTATAGAAAATTCTTGTGTCTTTCAAAATGTTGCATAGATTGTCATGCACTTACACAAAATAGTAGAGTAGAAAAGAAAATCAGACATGTAGTTGAAGTAGGGTGAACTATCACTTTACTGTTTCTGTAAATTTTTGGTCCTATGCCTTCTAGTCTGCCATATATTTGAGAAATCGTTCCCAACTTCATTTCTAGCCATAAAATCTTATAAGAATTCAATGAGAGAAAAGATGTCTATTCCAACATGAATACAATGTACATATTTTTACACAAGCAAAACTGTAATGGCTCTTATAAATCAACCTCTAAAATATAATACAAATCTGTCTAATAAATGGAGAATTAATAATTAGATAATTGATTCCCTAAGAATCAGCACAAAGATTATGTGATATCTCTAACTTGATTTTCTACAAATATTCCAACACTCTGCCTCAAGTTGGCGTGTATATATCAATCATGCAAAACTTGCAACTAAGATATTAGAATAATCTCCTTGTAAGGTCTTTTGTCAGTATGTCGGCTACTTGCTGTGTTGTGGGTAAGTAAATCATGCACACTCTTTCGGAGTCAAGTTTTTTTGATGAAATTCCGATCTACTTCCGCGTGCTTATTTCGGTCATGGTGAACAGGATTGTGAGCTATGCTTACTGCTGCTTTATATCGTCGTACAACTTCATAGGGGATTTGAACGGTAAATGTAGCTTCTCCATTCGTCGTTGCAGCCATATTCTTTCGCATATACAATGTGCCATTGCTCTGAATTCTGACTCAACAATGCTTCGAGACACAATGTAATTGCAATATCCGCTGGTATAGCGTTCGTCTGTGGCAGCGTCTACCCAGTCAGCATCTGTGAATAATTCAATAAACCTGTTTTGTCCTTTCTTAAAGTGCAGTCCTTTCCAGGGATCCCCTTTCAGTACCTCAATGCTCTATAGGCTGCTGTCATGTGTCTCTCCTTTGGGGAGTGCATAAATTGGCTGATAACACTAAAAACAAAAGTGATATCAAGCCTTGTGTGAGAGAGATAGATGAGTTTTCCTACTGGTCTTTGATATCTCTCTTTGTCAACCTCTGGGCTTATCTTCCTCAGCTCCCAGTTTCTTGGGTTCCATTGGGGCGCTAGCAGGTTTACATCCCATCATTTCTGTCTCTGCTAGTAAAGTGAAATGGAGATCCCTTCTTGGCTTCTTGCAACTTCCATTCCTAGGAAGTATTTGAGTGGTCTAAGGGCTTTCATTTCGAATTCCGAGCTGAGGTAGGTTTTTAGTTGGTTGATTTCCTCCAAGTCATCTCCTGTCATGATTATGTCATCAAAGTATACGATAAGAATTAAGATCTTACCATTTTCTGAGTGCTTGAAGAACACCAAGTGATCTGCCTGTCCTTGACTGTATCCTCTACTTGTTACCGCTTGAGTGAATTGGCTAAATTATGCCCTCGGTGATTGTTTTAGCGCGTAAAGTGATTTCTTTAGTCTGCACACTTTCCCTTTGGGTTTTCAAAACCAGGGGGAAAATTCATATAAACTTCCTCCTTGAGTTCGCCACTTAGGAACACATTTTTAACGTCCAACTGCATTAGAGGCCAATCAAGGTTAGCTGCCAGGGAGAGTAAAACTCTAACAATATTTGTTTTGCAACAGGGGCAAAAGTCTCTTGATAGTCAATGTCAAACGTTTCAGTGTAGCCCTAGATACAAGTCTTGCCTCGTACCTGTTTATGCTACCATCACTGTTGTATTTGGTGGTGAACAACCATTTGCATCCCACAGTCTTCTTCCTTGTTGAAAGGTCACTTAGTCTTTATGTTCCATTATATTTCAAGGCTGTTAGTTCTTCCAAGAAGGCACTCTTCCATTTTGAGGATTGAAGAGCGTCATTTATGTTTTTTGGAGTTTCATCCTGATCCAAATGAGTGATGAATGCTCTATGTGTAGTAGACAACTTCTCATAGGACACAAAGCTGGAAATAGGGTGCTTTGTACATGATCAGACTCCCTTTCGAAGGACAATTGGGAGATTTTCATGACCTGTGGTGTCCGAGACAGCAATTAATGGTTGTTCATTTTCAAAATAGTTTTCGGGAACAACTTCTTGGCAATCCAAAGTCGTTGATATATGCATTCTGGTAGAGCGATGTCTCCTCAAATAAACAAGCAAATCAGGTCCATCAAATTCAGGGACATTCGGGGACAGGTGTGGTGTTTCTAGGAACGAATTTTCTGGGATGGGAACTATTAGAGCATTGTGTTGGATTTCCTGATTTTCAACACCTTCAATGTTGAGGAGACCATTTAAGGACTCATGGTCTCCCTCTGAAGATGAGGCCTGGGAAAATAGGGCTCAAATTCGTAAAAGGTGACGTCTTTAGAGACAAAGATTTGTTGCAAGGTTGGTGAGAAACACGTCTATCCTTTCTGTGTTGATGAATAGCCAATAAAGGCACATTTCAATGAAGGCAGAGTTGTGAACAAAGCCTGTTTCAATGATTTAACGGCGACCCAAGCCCATTCCACAGTTTAATTATGCCTAAGCCTGGGCCAAACTTGAAGCGACCTTTCAACTTTTCTACAGGGTCGGTATTGATCACTGATTCTCAGTGTATGGGGTGATGGGTGCAAGTGACAATCTTAGGAAATTGCCACCTCTGCTATCACCAACGCTGCAGAGGCCACCGTTGCCCAAACCACGACAGCCACCACCACCACTTGTGGTAAATCGATTGATACTTAATGGCAAGAGGCTGCAGAGTCACGAGAATAAACAATCATTTACCATGGTAGATGGAAAACCTAATCCGGTAGGACCAGGAAATAACAAGTTTAGAAATAAGGCAGTTATAATGAGTAGCAACACAACTCTAGTAGTTTCTGCGAATACATGTATCCAACTTGCTAGCTTTGATGCACAAGATATGCCCCAGTTTGCGACTAACATCTTTGGAGGGCCTTCAAAAAGCATAATAAGAGGGAGGGGTAGTGGAGTGTTAAAGTTAGATACTACACATGTGGAATCATCTTCAAATGTGGTTGTCGGTGCATTGATGACCACCGATGCACACAGTTCTGTGGTGCCGTTCAAGACATGCATCTGCTTTAGGCTCTTATTCACCACCTTCAACTATGGCAAGTGGTAAGGTACGAATTTTTGCGTTACCTACGCAGTCGAAATCATCCATTAAAGAGCAGCCTCATACCACCTATAGGGATCGGGCTGTCAAACTGTGGAGTTTGTAAGTGCTTGCTAAGAATTTCAATTGCACAGTTTTCTTTTGGGAATTGTCTATCTACTCTTGGGGTTAGGAATCCAAATCAAGTCTTAGGGGGTGTTTGGTTCATGGAATTTGGTGGAATTGGAATGGCCAAATCTTTGACCAAATTCCAAATCCCATGTTTGGTTCACATAATAGATGTGAAGGAATCCTTCCAATTCCATCCAATTCGTTATTTCATTGATTTCACAATTCCACCGCATATACCACGGATTTCAAATTCCAATCCGACAAATTTCTTATCCTCATCCATTCATCGACGCTGTATCTCGATTTGCTCTGTTCTGCTATGCTCGATCTCCTTTGCTCGACCTCGTTTAAAACTAAGAATGACAATGGGCCAGGTTTGGGACGGTTATTGGTATCCTCGTGACCGTCCTGATCCCCGTCGGGGATCTTATCGGGTTCTGCGGTTTCCCCGATCCCCGTTGGGGAATTCGTGAAGGTAAAAATCCTCTTTTTACCGTTCACCGTTGGTTGTAACCGAACCCGAAACCAAAACCCGAAACAGAAACCCGAAACAGATCTAAAAATCCCCGTTAAAATCTCCGAATTTAATATATTATATATATGTAAATATATATATATATTTATATAAATTAAAATTAATATATACACACATATCAAGCCGGGCCGGGCCGATGATCACCGTCTCCGCCCCCGTCCCCGTTAAAATCCCCGAATTTGTCCCCGATCCCTGCCCCGTCCCCGATAAGATGTCCCCAAACCCAGCCCGAAAGTTTCGGTTTCAGTTTTTTTTGCCTGTAATTTTCTCGTTGAATTCCGTGAACGAAACAAAAAAATTCCAATTCGGTTAAGAATTCCATTCCAATTCCATCCAACCAAACGCAATCAAAAGACATGGTCAAATTCCATCAAATTCCCTCAAAGTCAAATTCATTTGATGAATTCCAATTCCATTGAATTCCATTCTACGAACCAAACGCCCCCTTAGTATTGAAAAGGGTGGTCAGATTGCCAATACTTCCAACTAAAAGGCTTGTCATTGGTAGTGATAGTGCAATATGTTAGTAGTGGTACAAGTAGGTATTGCTTACAGCGTACAAGTTGGTATTGCATATGCCCAAGTATAAATAAGTCGTGAGGGTCCAGTATGTGCGCATTCTATTTTGGTTAACACTTTTTGGGCGTGAGTCCTGTGGAGAGATTCTGGCCTCTCGAAAGCCAGAAACCCTATTGTAAGTATTCGATTGTGAGTAATACAACCAACCAGATTTATCATTGACTTTTACTGTTTTAGTCGGGTGTACATCAGTGTTCTTTCAGGCACTACATAGATTTTGATATAAGTTTAACACAAACATGTTCCTTTATCCTTGGTGATCATCATATTGTAGGGGCAATTGCTCCCTCGACCCAAAGGCCATGGGTGTGGGTGAAAAAAGTTGCGTCTTTATGAAATACAGGAGAAATGTTGTGTATAAAGATCTCCTTCCCCAACTTTCACGAAGCCAAGAAGCCTTGGTTTTTGGTAAAAATCTTCAAGAGAAGTTTGACATCTCATTAAACTCTACATGCTAAACATTGTAAATTTCCATATTTTGAAGTTTGCTTGAACTGGAGTCAAATGTATCTCCATTTAATTAAATACAAATGTTGTTATACTTTCTTTTGATAGCTTGATGTTTTGCTATTTAGTTTCATCCCTACATAGATGATGATTCCAAATGCCAATGTAGATCCTATTGTTTTGCAGCTCCCCAACTAATTACAAGGAGAGATGTGTGAAAAGAATAGTCGCCATGGAAGGTGACTATATCAGTAATGTGAATGGTGCTTCAAAGGTCCCTGAAGGACATTGCTGGGTTGAGGGAGATAATTCAGCTTCTAGCTTTGATTCAAGATCATTTGGCCCGGTATGTCAGCTTTATACTAACTTGATGCTTCATAATGCTACAATTCTATCACTACAAGTGAGTGCCATAGGGTATTAGATGGTTGCCATCTCTAGCTCCTTCCTCCATCTTTCAGCCATTTTTTAAAGGAGCGGTTAGCATTTCAAACCATGGCACATGAATCAAAATATGCAAAAGATAACTAGACCTCCAGTTGGCAGAAAATAACCAACTTAACTCTTGTACTGTTGTGTTATTTTTGCTATTTATGTCGAGTGTAGTGTTCATTTTGTTACTTTCTGCTTCACGTGAATCTTTTTATTGCATTTTCACAAATATGTTGGTTATTTAGAGACCGTGCCATTTATAATGGCCCAAAATGCTACTGCACTTTCTTTAACTCGTGGCGTGAAATTGCTCACCCTTTTTTGACTAATGCTCAACATTGAAGAAATTTTTGGACGATAAGAAAAATTGATGGTGTGAGGTGTCCCAAAGAAACATAGATGATTATGCTGACTGTTGAGCTCCACGGATTGGGGACGTGCGAGTCTAGAGCTAGTGGCCTCCTATGTTGTTCGTCTTAGGAGTAGCCTCTCACGATCAAGTTAGATGTCATTTAGAGGTAAAATGAGTATGTCTATATTGTCTGGGGCTACGTTGTGTGTGAAGATATGTAACTGATGCAAACAAACTTATATCATCAAAAAATTACATGCTACAGTGGTGGTGTGTGACAGGTGTTTTGTTACAATATAGAGTAGGGTCATCGTAGCTTCTACATGTAAGGTCCACTTGTAGAAACATGTGGGTGTGCCAGATATTTGGTTTTCGTATATTTTCTTTTCTTTTTGTTGGAACGGTGTATTGGTATCAGTGGTGTGCTACATTTCTCAAGCAGTTTGACTGCATTGGGTTTGTTCCTTGGATTCGGGTTCATCCTCCTGGGAGTCCATGGCTGTTGCACCCTTGCCATCCCTTTCATCTCAGAATGTTTGTAGGCATTAATCATGTGGCCGTGTTCCAGTGAGTGCCGATGAGAGCACCCAATTTGTTTTGATCCTTCCATTCATCAACTATATTCCTCCAATCAAAATGAGAACGATTATAGTTAGGTCTGCGTGGCTGAACGTGTTAGGAGCGAGATGGCCGAGACTGTCTTATCCCTTGTACCCTTTCATTTTTCTACCCACATATCAAACATAATAATAAGGAGCACGAAGATGGCATCATTGGAGAAGAAGATGATTTGACAGCAAGATTAAGATCCATCGCATGCCATAGTGTCAGTTAAGCATAACTGTGTTACAACTCTACCAGTTACTTGGGTGACGTCATAGGAGTTGCTCAACTGTCACCATGTTCCATAAGTGCATAGCGACGGAGTTGTGGAGTGAACCAATTCACATATAAACAGCTCACGACAGTGATACTCACAAACCAAACCAAACCAAACCAAACCAAGCCAAAATGACCAAGGTATATCTCACCAAGAGGTGGGGTGGGGATAAGATGTATTCTGAAGAGTAGAATGGTTCTTTCAATGAAGACCCCGGCTTGCGAAAAGTGTGTGAAAGAGAGATAGGTAGTCCAAAAAGATTGAGGAAATATAAAAAGGACAAGACTTGGAAGAAGATGAACTTGAGACAAGAAAGGCACATACGATAAATTTTGAAAAGCTATTAAGGAGTTAGCAACAATATTCAAACATAAAACATGTACAAGAAAACACAGCCTGTAAACCCTAGTCTGCTACTCTAGTCCCCATCTTCAAGAACTCCTATTAGAGGCCATGTCCTTGGAAATGCCTAAAGCCGCCATATACAAATTTTGTCGCTCATCCGACGTCCTCTTTGGCCTTCCTCGCCCCTCAACTGTCACACTTTCTATCCTTTTCATTGGAGTGTGAGCAAACCACTGCAATCTTTTCTCCATCAATTTGAGAGAGATATTTAAGATCCAATAAGTCGAAGCTTGTTACCTGGGTTACTGTTGCTGCCGCTGTTTGGATTGTTCCTCAGCCAGATCAGATTGCAAAGGCAAGTCGCCAGCCAGCCGCTGAACACCCCTAATAACGGTGTGATCGCCCCGTCCCATGAATTTGCAACAATTTTCATTTTAAATACCTTAGTGCTTTCCTTATGGCAGAATTGCCTATCATTATCATTACAAATGATTGATGGCATTCATATTGTTCCATTATAAGAGTTACCCATTTGAAGGGTATGTTTGACATTTCACTTTAGTCAAACCCATGTTAGATAACCTGTTGGGTTCATCGTGACAGTTTTCGTAGGACCAAGGGCATCTAGAGGATCGTAAATATGAGTTCCTAGTACCAACTCTGCTAAACTTTGTAAATTATTTCGCACTAATGCCTTACCTTGCTTATGTTTTTCTTGTATATTTTTGTATGTTATTACTTATAACGAGCTTCTCAAAGTCTCTCTCTCTCTTTCACACTTTTCACAAGCCCAGGTCATTCGGTTAAATGAACTTTTGCAAGATCCATAACGTTTGAGGACACCACCTTCATACATAAGAATCCTTAGAAACCTGTAAAAGAGTATAATACGGTTTACGTTTATTTTCAGATTCCGTTAGGATTGATTCATGGAAGAGTTACTCACGTGATCTGGCCGCCACAAAGAATGAGAAAAGTTGATAGAAGAATTCGTGAAGACGGACTTGCTTTCTGATCATGCGAATATCGTTGTGTCATTACATCTGTATTCATCTTATTGTTTGATCTTCAATTTTCTATTCCTGAAACTGAAATGCATAAACAATCAGTCTTGAACTTGTTTCTTGCAACTACAAAGCTCTGCTTTATTTTTGTTTCTGGTCTATATATCATTCAAGGTCAAGGGTATCTGAATCACAAGTTTTAAGGCCCAGACCTCAATAAATGAAATTATTTGAGAAGCATCTTTGTCTTTTCACAATAAATGAACAAACATTAGTTTTGAATTCAAATAGTGATAGCAATAAGCAATGAATTAATAAAATTAACACAAATATATAAATGATATGAAATAAATTTATTAAAAATTGTAATTAAATAGCAACGACTTCTTAAAACTTGCAAGTAATCATCTGATACTGATATCTGTAGTTAGGGGCCGTTTAACAAACACTTACCAAGTCACATTACCTCACCGGATGAATATGGTAAAGACCAAGAATCTTACCCAGTAAGAGCGAGACAAGGACCAAAGAGTCTTACCAGGTAAGTGAGGGGGGACGACTCTTATCACGGTAAGCATTTACCGGGTAAATTGTTGCATGCGATGTTTTAATTGATTAAAATCTTACCCAATAAGTAAATAATAGTGTTAAATTTTATTGGTAAGCAGTTACCGGGTAAGTATTTGTTAAACGGCCACTTAGTTAACAGAGTCGTTTCGATTCAATTTCTTAGGGATACCAATAAGAATCAATATGCAGATAATACAATCATGAAAGAGAGAGGTTACCAGAAGAAATCAAATACTTTTTGATTCGATCACTAGATTGGAAGCATAGTATTTTGAAATATATAACCGCGACTGTATTTCTTATTGATGAATGTAAAGACTCCACTTTTGGGTCAACTTGTAACAACTAAAAAGGGTTTCACTCTGGAATTCTTCCACTAGAAATTTCCAACAAATTTGCGACGGATCACTAGTGAACTACGGACGGATTTTTCCACTAGTGAACTACAATCTGGCGGTGAATCCATAGGTAATCACGATCACCGACCATTTTTTTTTCCGGTCGTGATATTTGTATGTAATCCGTTGATGATGGCTTTTTCTGACAGAATACCAACATATGTTTTTTTGTCGGTGAAGCCCCTTTGTTTTATAGTGCAAGTTTTTGAATAATGTTTTGGTAAGTGGGTGGATAATCAAATGAGAGGTCTCGGTTTTCAATTTTGGGCATAACCTACAAGTCAAAAGAATGCGATTTTCCTCTCCCATGATGACCATGGGACTAGTGGGGTGCTCCAAAGGGTGAAATGAGGCATGGAAGGGAGCCATTACGGAGAAGTTCCGAGAGGCTTCCATCGAAAAACTCATATGTCTGCAGAAAAATGGTATAAGGGTAAATGTATTCTAGCTATTTTCAAATAGACCCGAATATTGGACTAAACAAACAAGGGGAGTCAGTGAAGTTTCATCTGCGTATGTAAACTATAAGCTTGGAGATCATGCTTTCCAAAAGACGAGATATGAAGAAAATGTTTGATCAAGGGATGTTTAAGATTAACTTGGAGCCTTTACTATAACGAAGTAAATTCAAGTGATATCGGGTCCACTTTAAGTTGTTAAATACAAATAATTTAAATTAAAATAAATTTGAAAATTAAAGTTTGCCCAAATGTTGTTTTTGAAAATAAATGTAGAGTTTACTTTAACAGAAAGAGGTCATCACAAAATAAAGAAGTTTGGTTTTTTAAGTTTTGGTAGTTTAACTAGTAAGATATTAGGTTTGCGTGTTAGTTGTCAACGAGTCTTGTAGAGCCACTGGCCACTTGAGGTTTGTCTGTCATTAACTTTAGGATCCTATGAGATTATTAAAAAAATTAAAGATTAAGTAAGAAGTTGTCAATGGCTATATTACCATTCGAGAACCACCAAACTTGTGTAGGTCTTCCCCCCCCCCCCCCCCCCAAAAAAAAAAAAAAACCATAAACACATAGGGTCGGGTTTAGTGGAAAACCGTAAAAAATAAAAAATTAAAAAATTTCCTTGTAACCATTCATCAAGTATGGTATGCACATGTCAATACAAGTAATTTGTAAGTAATATTCTAGTATGCACATGTGCATAACATGCACACATGCATAAAAACCAAAAAACATCTTCAATTACTTGTATATACATATACATACTGTACAGATGAACCGTTATTAGGTGTTTTTCAGTTTTTCATTTAGAGGGGGGGGGGGGTCATATGCAATTTGTCCGGTATGCACATTTGCATAATATGCACCCGTGCATAAAAACCAAGAAACAACTTCAATTACTTGTATGTACATGTGCATATCATCCAGATGAATGATTATTAGCATGTTTCTCAGTTTTTCATTTTTGGGATTTTCCCCTGAACCTCCTTCTCTTTCTATACATACATACATACATACATACATACGTATATATATATATATATGTATATATATATATATGTATGTATAGGGTTCAAACGAGAACCCCTGTGATTTATGAGAACGTGAGAACAACCCAATAACCTCATATTGTGATAAAAAATAAAATTAAAAGATTTTTAAAATTAAAATTGAAATTGAAAAAGATTAAAAAAATTAAAATTAAAAGGGTAATAATGGAAATGATATCATCAAATCTTTTAAACACAATCATTATTATCATTAACCTTATCATTATCTAGTAAACAATTAAAAATTCAATGAGACTCATAACTTCAAATCATAAAACAACCGACCGAAGCAAACCTTGATCCACGGTGATCGACCAAGAACCCTAATCGAGAAGCCATTGCATGCAACAAGCGGACAACAAGAAGAAGTTTATTCAAGGTATCTTTCAAAATTACTCGTTTTGAATAAGTTTTTAGTCGATTAGTCGTGATACTCATGTGATATCAATGTCACTCGATTTGATCATGGTTTCAATTGGTTATGTTAGACATTATCACAACGATTTCGAATGGTTTCGATAGGTTAGGATTATACTAGGTGTGATAATCATGTGATATGGGTGTGATAATCATATAATAGAGGTGTGATATTCACCGTTATACATCACTTGGGTTATCGTTTTGGTTGATAAGTTAAATTTTTGGTGTAATCATGTGATATGAGTGTGATAATCATGTGATATGGATGTGATAATCATGTGATAGGGGTGTGATAATCACCGTTATACATCACTTGGGTTAAAGTTTTGGTTGATAAATTAAAATTTTGGTGTAATCATGTGATATGGGTGTGATAATCATGTAATATGGGTATGATAATCACCGTTATACATCACTTGGGTTATCGTTTTGGTTGATAAGTTAAATTTTTGGTGTAATCATGTGATATGGGTGTGATAATCACCGTTATACATCACTTGGGTTATCGTTTTGGTTGATAAGTTAAATTTTTGGTGTAATCATATGATATGGGTGTGATAATCATGTGAGATGGGTGTGATAATCACCATTATACATCACTTGGGTTATCGTTTTGGTTGATAAGTTAAATTTTTTGGTGTAATCATGTGATATGAGTGTGATAATCACCGTTATACATCACTTGGGTTATCGTTTTAGTTGATAAGTTAAATTTTTGGTGTGATAATCATGTGANCATGTGATATGAGTGTGATAATCACCGTTATACATCACTTGGGTTATCGTTTTAGTTGATAAGTTAAATTTTTGGTGTGATAATCATGTGATATGGGTGTGATAATCATCGTTATACAACATGAGTTATCGTTTTGGTTGATAAGTTAAATTTTTGGTGTAATCATGTGATATGGGTGTGATATGGAGAAGAAAAAAACTAACAAGAGTAAAACGTGGAAACGTGATAGGATAATTATGGTTAATTAAAAATAAAATAAAAATTACTTAATTACATTACTTCTTTTATTAAATTATTTATATATAATAAAAGTTAATTTATTAAATAAAAAAGTTTGAGGTTATTAGGTTGTTTTCGCGTTCTCGTAAATCATAGGGGTTCTTGTAAATCATAGGGGTTCTCGTTTGAACCTCCACCTATATACATATATAGAGGTTGGTTATTATACAACCCTTTACATTTGTACAACCAATACAACCCAATCTCAACCGTCCATTTAATTTGATGAATATGTGATTTCATAAAAGTTTTGATTGTTTCCTAATATAAAATATTGATCATAATTAATGAACCCTATTCATGTTTCATAAATATTCAAATCATAATAAATAAACTCTCATCATTTCTATAGATATTTCAATTAATTGGGTTGCATTGGTTGTACAAAAAGACATTGTTGCATTTGAAATATACCCTACATATATATATATATATATATAGAGGAGCGTTCAAATGAAAACCCTCTCCATTTGTGTAAACCGTGTAAACCAATTTCAACCATCCATTTTCTTGATCAATGGTCAAGATTTGTATGCTTTATTTATGGAAATTAAAAAAAAAATAAAAAATAAAAATTCAGTTTATTTCATCAATAAGGGTATAACGGTAAACAATCATTAACATTCATACTATGGAAATGTTTATTGAAATAAAAATTCA
>NC_037530.1:28337457-28342670 GCF_001531365.2 Cynara cardunculus var. scolymus
AATAAAAGTTTGAAACGTTACCATTTTTCATACTTTCTTCTATTAAATTTGCCTTAAATAAAATGTATTACTAACTTCCTTAATTATCAAAAAATTGTGTAAAATGACATAAATAACCTTATCAATTAAACTTAATTAAAAATAAATGGAATTTTCTTATTGGTCGAAATTGGTTTACACGGTTTTTAAGATTTGGATGGTTCGCATTTGAACCTTCCCCTATATATATATATATATATATATATATGTATATATATATATATATATACACAACAAATCAAATGAAAACCTTCTTAAATATTATAAACTTGCAAACCAATATTTATGGAAATGATGAACATTCATTTATTATGATATGAATATTTATGGAAGATTATTACAGTTCATTAATTACGATTAATGTTTTATATTATAATACAATCAATATACTTAGGAAACCAAATATTCATTAGGGTTAATATTAATCATTATAAACCTGCAAACCAATCTCAATCGTCCATCTAGTCTAATGGTTAGGAACCTAGGAACCCTATATATATATATATATATATATATATATATATATATATATATATATATATATATATATATATATATATATATATATATATATATATATATATAGGGGTGGGTTCAAATAAAACTACTCAATTTGTAAAAATCGTGAAAACCTCGTTCAACCAATCATAATTTTTTATTTTTTTCATTTTTTTGTAATTATGAGAGGTTGATTAACCATTTTTTTGTGGAGGGTGTTAATCATGGATATTATCATCTTCATTAATTTAATTTTAGAGAAATACATGAAACAGTTTATTAAAATTTCATTAAGTAGTATATGAAACAATTTCATAACCACATATGAAACAACTTCATCAAAAAAAAGTATTATATGAAACAATTTCACAAGATTAACAATTTCATGAAAAAATTTCATATGATTAACGACGGATGAGAGTAGTTTTTACGGTTTTTACAAATTGGAGTGGTTTTCATTTGATCGCTTATATATATATATATATATATATATATATATATATATATATAGGGACGTTTTGTTAGGAACCCAATATTGATTAGGTAGCCATGTTTGCCTCTTAAGGGTGAATATTAATCATCAATGGCACATTCATGATGAATATAAAAGTGTTATTTATCAATAATGACACATTCATGATGAATATGTATGTGTTATTCATAATGAATGTCACAATATTTATGATGAATAACACATCCATATTTTTAACGAATATGCCACATGTGGTGTTATAGGCGGTTCCCAACTTCCTAATCAATTTTAGGTTTCTAATAGAACCTGCCCATATATGACACATCTTTAGGTGGGTAGGGTAGGATGAGGCTAGAGAACTTGAGGAAATCACATTTGTAATGAGACTGACTTGTGGATGAATCATTGGAAGAACATAAAGGAATAAAAATGACATTTTGATAGAACTTGATTTGGTACCCATGAACTTGTAGAAATTGGTTTCATGGTTGATTTCTGTTTACATGACATAAAGTTTGTTGAAGCTGACCAGGGATTGAACCTTGTTTGAAATTTTTGTTTATAAACTAGTTACTATGATCGATTTTTGCAGCTATAAAAGAAAGAAATGAACAAATAGCACAGGTAAAATGATAACTTTATCAGTTAGACAGTTTATTCCACATAACAAACAAATTGTAGTTTAGTTTTATCCATGTATATAAATATCTTAATCCCTAGAAACAGTTTTATCTATACACAACTTAATGAAAAAAGAACCAAACAGCCCCATATTCTTCATGGTTTGTGCACATTATAATATATCACTCTATTCTTGTAGTTCAGATTTGTATTATTTAATATATCCTCGTAGTCTCATGAAAAGTGTGCACAACATGAAACATGTACCAATTGTTCTGAATTGTACGAGTACCAAGCCTTCAGATTTGTATAGGTACCAAGCATTCAATTTTGTGCAAATTGTGATATATATATATATATATATATATATATATATCCATTTAGAATATAGTTACACCATGTGGGTATGCACATTGTGACATCACCATTTAAAGGGAAAATAACTACACGTGTCTGCAAATTACATCTTTCATTCTATGAACATTGTATCATGAAAAGTGTGCACACCATGAAACATGTAGTTAATAAGTAATTAGAAATGAAAAGAATGATGTGTGCATATTGTGATAATGCCAATTTCTAGTTACACCATGCGGGTGTGCACATTGTGATACCAAGTGGGCCAACATGAAAACCTATTTGTTGTTTGTTTTTATTAAACCTGGATATCCAATCCGTTATGTGGGCCGACTAATCCCAGGGCGACCACCTGCTTTGCAGATAGTCCGGAGTCACCGTATTTGAACCTCCGTGGCCGCAAGGGGATTTTTATTTCTCCTGGATTTGAACCTGAGACCTCCTGGTACTTTTGACCTTTGGAGCCAAGCTCAAACCAATCAGGCACCACCCTTGTGGTTAAACCTATTTGTTGTTGTGATTAAGCATGTAATCAAGCTCATATTGTGAAACCCAAAATGTGCTAGTATAAATGTGTTTATGCGAACCATCAATATAGACACAAGTTCTTGGAAATAGAGAGAGGAGAGATGATAGGTAGGATAGAGGAGAGTGGATATACACCAGTTTTACAAAAAGACTATGTAACACCCTCAAATCTGGAAAAAAACGACTAATTTTAAATTTTAGAAATACATCCAATAAAGGATAAACCCATTTTTGCACAGTACTTAATTACCTCAAACAGTGAATCTAGATTTAACATCAACAAATAATCAACCAAGCCTTACATATAGTCTAGATTAAGGTTAGGTGTACTAAAACCCAACAACTAATTAATGTCTCCAAAACACGGAAGACATCTTCAAATGGAAAAATCCTTCTCGTGCCTCTAATTAACACTTCACTCATTACAGTGTCGCTAGTACCAATCCCCAACGAGACCTTGATCACATGCCGACAAATAAAAAGAGTTAGAGTTAACACCTAGTGAGTTCAAGCAGTTTTCATCTTTAATATAAAACGGTAGAAACTAAAAAGATGTTATTTAAATCACGATTTCCAAAATGAAGTGTATTAAATATGAAAGCAACATCTTTCTCAAAACCCACCATTTTCCTGATGAAAATCCTAAATCAAAACACCCATTCAAATAAGTACTCAAAATTCAATACTCACTCGAAATGAATAAAGTCAAAAAACTCAAATATTGAAAACATAGATAAACTCCATTATCTAAAACGACCAAAATATGGATAAAACTCTATTATCCAAAACAACCCAAAATATGGATAATGCTCAATACTCTAAAACCAGAAATCATGGATAACACTACTTATTCAAAATGTCGTCTAAAACATGGATAAAATCTATATCTAAAAACATTTCGGTAATGGGGGAGACTTGTTTTCATTGAATGGGGTTGAACACAAAAGTAAGTCACGCATTAACGTTATCGAACTGCACCTCAGATCATGAATGTACACTATTGGTTTCAACCATTAGATTTGCAAATAATACACATAATATCCGATTAAACACTTATAAAAGAAATTATCGATTGCCACCTTACAAGGAATATATTCAATAAGCCTCATCCATAGGATGTAGTTCCAGAAGAATAACATCCAAACCTTAAGCATAAGGTTTCATATGTAATAGAATCATCGGATCCGTTGGTATAGATTGTGAAATCAATTCTTCTGTCTTTAGGAAGTTTCCATTCAATCAAGAAAATCTGAGTGACTTTCTTATTGGTCTCTCGAAGCTTAAGTATCAAATGTCCATAATTTATACCAAGTCTTTATTTTCATAATATTTCTATAGTTGTAAATCCGATATAAAACTTGAATTTCAGAATATAAAAAGATATGATTTTTACATGTAAAGTCTCATAACTATCTGTATTGATTCAAGAATGAATTGCCTTCAACAAATCAAAGACTAGTTGAAGAGAGGTCAAGATCATCATGAAAAGCGGAGTGGTTTGTTATCAAGCCAAAAGAATATCAGTACAAGATAAAGTCAAATAATAGTCTGACAAATACCACTACTGGTAAATTGGATTTTGAAATACAAACTTGTCCAACAAGTTTGACTCACCAACTCTCCAACACCCATCCTTGTATGAGAACATGCACAAAATGCCAGCCAAAGTAAGTTCCAAGAGACTATTTTATTAGTATCATACTTTCTTTACTGTTCTCCTTGGCATACAGATGGGATGGGATATGCTAGCAAGTGTCTACATCAACCACAAAGGCTTAAAATGAATAGTACAAACATGAATGGATCAGCAAATCAGATGAAGAAATATGTTAAAGTTGGACATTAACATTTAATGCACGGTAGATATAAAAGGTCACCCTTGTCATTCAATGCTACTCACCCGTTTTGACAGAACTTATTTGTAACAGTTTTTTAGGCAAAATCGTCGTCCACGTCTGAATAACTATCTTAGTCCTTCGAATCTGAAAGAGTACCCTCTTCGTTCCTTCTTTCAGTGTTAGCAAATTTGTCACCATTCAGATTGTTTAGGATCACATGCCTTACCTTCCTATCTACAACAACAAATATGTGATTCTTTGTTCTATACAAAATATAGAACTAAAAAGTGATAAATTGTTGTGTTTGCATTCACCCTCCCTTCTACAAACACTTTCTATGTAAGTCATCACTTGTCATGACCAAAAGATGTTATCAGAACAGTGTGTTTAGTCTCATAAACAAAATCTGAAAAAACTTCTACAATCAATAACAATGGGTTTTTATCCTGACCTCCTCGTTTTTTAAAAGATAATCTTTATCCATTAAAAAAATAGGATGACACTCTTTTTCAAAGAAGTTAACCATCTTCTCAGATCTTATCACTCACGTGTTTAGAGGACAAGTGAAATGGAAACCATCGAGAGCTTCATCACTTTGTCTTTTCTTGATGATATCCTCAACAAGTTTTATCTTCTTATTCCTCATATATCTACTTTTGATAAAATTATTTTCTAACTCTATATATAAATAATGCTATAATTTAAAGGGTAAAACATTTTATAAATAATTAATTATTTTTTATTTAGATAAAACTAGCTACATTGTAACGGATGCAAAACTATTTTATATATATATATATATATATATATATATATATATATATATATGGGCCTATTCAAGGGAGAACTGAGTTGTTTGT
>NC_037530.1:28343347-28360877 GCF_001531365.2 Cynara cardunculus var. scolymus
TTTAAACTTAATTTTTATTTTTATTTTAGATTTTTTTTAAATTTAACTTTTCTTAAAAAATTTAAAGATCCGATTTCATTTTAGGAAAATTAATTTTTGTTTAAAAATTTGTTCAATACGAGACATTAATTATTTTCCTTCTTCCAAATACAACACTATTTAATTTCTTTCTTTCTAATACAACATTATTTAAATTTAAATTTTTTCCTTAAAAAAATTAGGTTTTTCTTGAAGATCCGTTTTTTTTAATTAATTTTTTTAACTTAATTTTGATTTTAAAATTTTAATTTTTTTTAGAAATCAGACAAATTTAATTTTTTAACTAAATAATTGACCAAACCTAAAATTGTTAATGTATCTGCAACAATACAACTTTTTTCATTTTTGGAATATAATCTACCACGTCGTTGACTAACTGTCACGAACCTTCAGATTTTGCAGAAGATAATTTTTTTTCTCAATTTCGGATATATATATACTGTTTTTTTTTAAGTGTTGGTTTTATGTTGGTAGTATGAAATTTGACATGTTTATATAGTGAGGTTGAGGAAGAAAAAAAACAAATTTGAACAGTGTTTTGTATTGGAAATGAGGAAAATAAATAGTATTTTATTGGGAAGGAGAAAAATAAATAGTGTTGTATTGAAAATTTTTCTAAAAAAAAAAATTTTCAATGAAATAATAAAATTAAAAAAATAAATTTCTTAAAAATATTAAATTTCTAAAAAGATTAAATTTTTAAAAAAAATTAAAATTCTAAAGAAGAAATTTTGAATAAAGTTGTGTTGTGAAAGAAGAAATTCAATATTAAAATTTTTAAAAAAAATTCTTAACCAAAAAAGTTATATTTTATAAAAAAAATTAAAATAATGAAAAAAATTAAAATTAAAAAAAAAAAAGTTCTAAACAAAAAATAAAATTTATAACAATAAAGAAATTTAAAAAAATATTTTCTAACAAAAAAATTATATTTTTTTTAAAAAAATTAAAAAATATTTTTAGAATAAAAACCGCGTGAGGCCCTTACATACCGGCCAGTGTGCAGTGTGTAAGAGGGGACCCACCAGCTTAATTAATTAATTTATTTTTATTATCACAACTTTTTCATTTGCAATTTAGCCTCTGTATGCATCTAAAGGTGTTAACACTTAACAGGGTAATGAATGGTAATTTGGTAAAAGAAAATTAGTTTTAAGGCTAAAAGGGTAAATTAATTATTTTTGAAGATTACTTTCCTCAGAATCTCGATGAGGCTCTACGTTTGTTTAGAGGGGTTGGGGGTTATTGTTATAAAAGACAAAAAGGAAATAGTAAAACAGTAAAATAAAAAAAGACGAAAATGCACCTTACCTAACGAATGAAATTTAACATCAACTAGTGACAAGGACCAAAACGTTATAAAAATGCAAACTCTAGAGGTTATCTTAGAATAAACAAATTATAGGGACCAAATTTAAAACCACATGGACCAAATCTATAATTTACTTCTAATTATGATGTTTGTTGATTCATTATTGATACTCTTGTTCAGCAACCCATTAATAGTAATAAAACTTTGTGGACCAAATCTATAATTTACTTCTAATTATGATGTTTGTTGATTCATTATTGATACTCTTGTTCAGCAACCCATTAATAGTAATAAAACTTTGTGGACCAAATCTATAATTTACTTCTAATTATGATGTTTGTTGATTCATTATTGATACTCTTGTTCAGCAACCCATTAATAGTAATAAAACTTTGTGCAAAGTTTCCTCCCGTGATATGAATTGCTACTCCTTGACTGCTTATACTTCTCCAAACACCTGATTGCATTTTCCTATTGAAATTAAAATGACTACTGAAATTGCATTGTACATCTAGAATAGTCCTAAGAAGACATGGTCCCAAGCAGATACTTGACATATCCCCCCCAACCCCATCAGAAGGAAAACGAAAACCAAGATTTGCTTTATCCGATATCAAACGAGAACTACGAACAAATAGTACACCTTTCAAAAGTATCAATACCATCACATGAATTGTAATTTGTAAATGCATGAATGTGATGTACCAAAAAATTTACGATTCCTAATGAAATAGGTAACAAAGCCACCTTACCACCCACTGCTACTAAATCACCGCCTCCAAGTTAAACTGGCTTCACTGCAAAAAGAATTTGGGATGTTTTGGCCTAAATTTGCACAATTTTTTGGAATGAAAAACAATGTCATCAATGATGATGTTTCTCATCATGGATCCTCTTTTGAAATGCTTTAGTTACTTGTAATAACAACACTTCACTGAAACCTTTTTATTCTTGCATCTTACCATCTCCACACCCCACTTCACGGGAATTTACAGAATTTTTTGGTTCGATAACGATCAAAATGCCAAACATACTTCACTTATTCAGAAAAACTCAAAAAGGGTGGAAGAGCCTTAACAGGCTTGCAGACATTCATTCATCTCCAAGATAGTAACCAAAAGAAGTCATCATAAATCCACAAAATGTTGGTTACAATGCCACTGGTTTCATCTTCCTGCATGTAGAAAGTAAAATATGGCAAAATTCCCTTCTCATTTAGAAACAATGAGCAAAAATCTCAGACTCAGGTTTCTTAAGGAAACTGATAAAAGCATTTGAAGCAGAGGCCTAAACAATAACTGTAAACACAAAATAGGATGATTGACTTCCACTTACAGACTTCGTGTTTGATCAGAGCTACCAAACGGATCCATATTTTTGACTAAATCTCATGTATGCTAATACTCCAAATATCATCGTTCAACGCATGCTACCTTCGCGCAAGACATCAATCATGTCATATATCTTCTTATCTGCTTTTGATTGGATCTACATTTGAAAATAGTTTCACAAGATTAGATTACAAGTACCCTGCCATAAGCATTTCCCTTTGCCTTCTCTCTTAAAAAGATCTTCAACTGTTTGCTCTATAAATTCTCAAAAATAAACAAGCAAAAGTCAAAATCTCCTAAAGAAAATTACATCTTACTCGCATAGTTTCTCCATTTTGAAATATATAATTATATTATTCATATATGAAGAATGTTCTGTTCTCTATATTTGGGGATTACGTTGGGGCATAGGTTGGTATTTTATGGTCTTTGACATCCCGGAGAAGTTCTAGCCTTTTATAAATAAATAAATTATCTCCAAAATCTCTATTTTCTTTATTTTGGACATTTTTGTTGGATGTGCTCTTATATTGAAAAAGGGTATTGTTTAAGAGTATTTTTGCTACAAACTTTTTGTTATTGTATTTATTTAGCAGAGAAAAGTAGCACCTTCTTAGCAAGAAAAAGTGCAGCATCAATGGCACCCTCTGCATAAATAGATCTCCCACAAACGTTGTGCTGAAACTCGAAAGAAACTCTACAGATAGGAAAACAGTATTAGATTGCTTTTTAAGAAAGATTCAAAGATAAGTCAAGAGCTTACGTTCCATCAGGGGATGTGAGATGGTACATATGGAATGCATGGCCATTAAGGTGCTCCTCTGGAACACCAACCATTTCAATCTGTTGTTTTGGATCTCGTATCAATTGTACCTGGTACCAAGTTGAAAGATCTTTGAAGTCAACACTTAATTCGGAAGGGAATACGTGATGCTTGGATACAAGGTGTATCAAAATAAAAGAAAACTAGTTCTTGGTGTTATTTCATGGAAACATGTATTTCTGGTCCAAAAGAAGTGCCAAATGTGTTTTATGTTCAATCCAGAATATGATAATAAGCCCTCGTGACATAACAAACATAAAAGAGTGAATTACTTGTGCAACCAATGTACTTGACTCTGTGTCAAAACAATCATTGTAGTACTTTCAGAATGAATATTTGTAACCGTTGTTCATAAGTTTAGCTTTCGAAAGAAAAAACCAATATATTTGGCTAAAAAATGTGAAGTTTTGCAAGTACAAATTATTTTGGGATTTTACCAAGCACAATGGTTGTTTTCACACGAAGTGTCAAGTACGGTTGTTACAGAAGTTATTTCTCAAATAAGAAGTATGCAAATTACTAACAAAAACCACGAAGACGTATATTTGTCAAGACAAGTATGCAGCATATATGCCTTAACCAAGGCAGTCATTGTACATACAATGACATTAAATTTGTAATTATGATTGTTTTTCCTTTTTTAGCATGAAATGTTGTTGACACACCTCATCTAAGTCGAAGGAGACTCCCAGTTTCTGAAAACATGAAATGACAGCCTTTGCTGTTCCAGATGTGTCCAACTTGGTAGACTGATGAGACTCCAACACCTGTTAGGTTTCCAAAAACACAAGATCACTGTAAGGAACAACTAAAAACAGAAACGTAAAGACAAATTTCCAGTAGGAACATTTATTGAAATAATGGAAACATAAATACTGAAAACACTCTGGCGACAAAATAAAAACCAAGAACACCACCAATTTCCGCATGCAATTTTTGGATTTTTACACATGGTTTTTCTTTTCCTTAAAGCAGGCAGACGCTAAGAACCACTTGAATTTAAGAAGTATTAAGGGCTATTTCCTTTTTACATACTTAATGGCATCGGCGGCTTATTCATTAAGCCATGTAGGTGTTTGTTTACGACTTAATGATGAAGTCGTGGCAAAAAATTGCTGAAACAAATAAGCCAGAATGGATGTTTTGTCCCCGTTCAACCATATTCCCTTTGTCCTCGTCCCTCTCCTCTCCTCCCTCCATCAACTGCTCCCCTCCTCCTTCCATCGCTGCTCCCCTCCTGCTACCCAGATCGATTGCTGCTCTCAGCTACCCAGATCAGATTTGCCCCCTTGATCCATCACTGCTCTCTGCTACTCAGAAAGATCCAACGCCTGCTGCTCTCTGCTACTCAGAGAGATCCAATGCCTGCTGCTCCTCTTCTCCAACATCTTCGAGCTATCCAACGCCTCCAGCCTCCAGGTCTTGAATCTTCTTATGCAACTGCTTCACGTACTCGATCGTGTCTCTCAGGATGGATGCCTTGTCCATTATAGTACCAAAAGTACCACCGCCCTCTAAGTATGTTGATTCTGATTTGTGTTATATGCTTTGTTTTGTATCTTGATCATGCTGCACCCTTTGCATTAGTTGTACCTCTGCTGTGTAGCTTGTATTTGGTTCAGCATTTTGGGTTCATTGTTCCTTGCTACATCTTTATACTGCTGTGTTTTTCTTCAATTCAAACACTAATATATTTGTTCTGCATCTTCATCATGTTGTAACATGTGTGCTGATTGTTGTACCTTGGTATCTAACATGTACTTTAGGAATCATCATTATCCTATTATTACATGTTTTTCTAGAATTCAAGTAAGACCATCACGGTCTTTATCGTGTTTGCATTCTTTCTTGGAATTCCTTTGATGCACATCGTAATTTTCATTATGGCATGTTGTGGGTTAACATTAATTACATAACGAGGGTAAAATGGTCATTTTATTTTCAGACATTTATTCAGCACAAAAATAAACAACAATTTATCTAAATCAATACATATGACCAGTGTTCAAAAAGGTGCGCCGGCGTAAAACATGTCTCCATCGTAACGACAAGGCTTGTAGCGTTTGTGTAAGGCGTGTCAAGCCATGGGCCATGGTGTGCTGTGGCAAGCCTCTTTTACTTGGGCATGATATTTTAATTTTTTTTAAATTTAATTTTTTTTAAATTTAATTTTTTTAACTTCTGTGATTTTATACTTTTAACTTTATATTTTATATTTTTACAAACTTAGCTAATCACATCACTCATAGTTCTTGGATTCACACATGTCACGGACTCGCAGTTAACACGAAGTTGTAAAACCCTTCCAAGATCTATTTTGAATATTTGATCACAAACGTTTTATAAAAATCTAGTTAATATATATATGATTTTTCTTCTTTTAATATAGTAATATGAAGGAAAAACTTTAATATCATTATATTATTGAATAAGAAATAGAAAACATATATGCGTATACATATAATCATATATATATATATGACACATAAATTTGCCGCCTTATCTCACGTCTTAAAAACGCCATGTCCTTGCCTTGGCGTGTAAGACTTAAGGCTTGAGCTCGCCGCCACGCCTCACGCCTTGCCGTGGCGTGTAAGACTTAAGGCTTGAGCTCGCCGCCACGCCTCACGCCTTGCCGTGGCGTGTAAGACTTAAGGCTTGAGCTCGCCGCCACGCCTCATGCCATTTTGAACCTTGCACATGATTTAATACATACGAACAGTTAAATACACACAGGCTTCATTAAAAAACAAACAAACACCTTAGTCACACACTATCCAGAAAAAAGAAGTCAAACAGAAGCCACCATCAAAAAGACTTTAAAGACCGTAAAAAAACTGGCCAAAGTAATCACAATCTTGCTCTCCTTTAATAGAGGTTTCATTTTTTTCTTTTAAAGAAACCATATTAACAGTTTCACACCTGGTCACAAAAAAACAATCATAATGTTCACCTTGGTTTTAAAAAGCGCGATGCGGTCCGATGTGTTAAGGGTCCCGGAAGCCGATGCGTGATGCTAATGCGCGCGCATCACGGTATTCAAAAAATATTTATAAATTAATTTTACATATCAATTTCTACCTTAAAAATATTTACCTATCAAAATACTTCATTTATAACATAAAGTAGTTTAAAAAGTGGCATTCGAATCTTAAAAAGTTCGTGAATCGGAATAACAGAAGTACATAACACACAAACTACTACCATGAAGAACACAAGTAAATGTCTAATAGTCCCCAATCCCTAAACTAAATGACCAACTAATACTCCCCAAGATCAGCATCATCAAACCCCAACACGGGTTCATCTCCCTCATCATTATCAAACCCTCCAATATCTGCTTCCACGTCAACTTCATCATCTTCGCTGTCGGCTTCTTTTATTAGGTCTCTCACAGTCTCATGTTCTATTTTAATTAACTAAGAAGCCCAACTAAAAACTGAAAAAGGGAGCCCAAAAATGCAACATACATGATGCACTGATGCAAAGGTGATGCACGCATCATGTGATGCGTAGGTGATGCGAGCGCATCATGGAAACGCAACGCATCAGACCCTTTGATGCGTTTTCTTCAGCGCATCGCGCATCACAACGCATTATGCGCGCATTTTTGAACCAAGATGTTCACGATGACATGCTTACTTGTTTTTAACCAAAGTATATGGTCATTACAAAAACTAAACTTCAAGGGGATCAAAAATAGAAAGTGCACTAAACCCGTCATACATGTTAGCAAGTTGTCATAACCTGTAGCTTACGATGTCTAACTTGGTCACTGGTGCTCTTTTGCTATTATTTTCGAAAGCATAAACCATGATCAATCCTATAAAGGGAGCACAGTCCAGACTAGTGTTTCCAAAATGTTTATCATTTGCACCAAAAAGAACAGCCTTGATATATCACTTTCCATTATCACAACGTCCAAAAGGTCAATCAGTTTGGGAAGGTAAGGGCATAACATAAATGCATGTCACTCAATTTGTTTGGACCACATTGGAATTAGAGCATCTATTTATAACATTGTGCCATTAACAAAGTAAGGAATGATGCTTCAAGAAAATTAAGAATGAAATTGTGCAATTTGTGTCCAAAGTCAAAGATATACATCTACAACCAACTATACTAAACAAAACTACCAATCAGAAACTACTGGCATCAGTAGAGCAGATGGAGACAAATACCTCTAGTGTATATCCAGAGAATGCTCCAGGAAATTGCTTGGCCATAATTTCCATGGCTGCAAGGAATGCCACAACCTAAGGAAATCAAGTGACAAGGAGACTTAAACATCCTGAAAGATAAAGCAACTAACATATTCAACAAATGATACCACAAACAATATTCACCTGTTTTCCCATTTGAGGAGAGATCACAGCATAAACCTTTGAGTCTTCAACAGTTTTATACAGAAGATCCCTGTCTCCACCGGTGGTTCCCATCACGAAAGGAACTCCAGTTTTGCAATATAATTCAGCATTATCTGCATCGATATTATGGTGGAAGCAATAAACTAATATGCTAATGTAGATAATTGAACATCTCTGTATTACAAAATTACATATTTACCATTCACAGCATTAGGTACTGTGAAGTCCACAATGATCAGATTTGGATATTCTTCGACAAGAGATGATAGAGTGGTCTCTCTATCAGAGGGACCGTGCACTTGAATATCTTTCCCTCCGACTTGAATCGTTTTCCCAGCATCTTGTTGAATGCCAAATGATGCTGGAACAATATGAAGCCCTGCAGATATTCCGGCTTCAATAACTGCCTGGCCCATTTTGCCCGTACAACTATTGACCTAAAGAAAATTTATAAATTAAAAGAATTGAGTTGGTAGAATAATAATACAAATCAGCAATTAAAGCGTGCACCTTTGGAAGGAGAGTAAAGTACCATGATCGGTAGAGCAAGATCGTTTGCAGGATCCAAATGCTTCTCATCGAGGCTCTGAATTGTTGAGCTCATTGACAATTTACACCTTTGTTTTCTGGTAAAATTAATAAAGTTTGACGGTCTTCTACTGCTAGAGAATGAAACAAGATTTTGGTGTCGTCCAAGTAGATTTACCGGCACTTCAAGAACGAAAGCCATTTGTTTGTCTTTCAGCAATTCTATTTCCACAATAAGAGATACATTAGTTCCATTACTTCAAGTGAAATTTCAATCTCAGGGGCTCTGTAACATGGGTATTGTGCATTCCATGCCTATCCCAACGCCTCATATCCTTTAATCTTATTCCTTATTAAGGTACTTCGCAATGTCTAAACTTGTTTATGTTAAACAGCAAAAGCGAAAAGAAATTGGCACCCTAGACATTGCCACCATGAGGCCAGATAGCATTCAAGCTAAGCACTTTATTGCCTTGTGGGCAAGGCCGGTCCTAAGGTTTTTCATGCTCGGGGCGAAAAATCTAAAAGATGCCCCAACAAACAAGACACTATATTTCGAAGGGACAAGGATTTACCGGTGAAACGTGAGCTTTCAAATGAAAGAAACCACACTAGTCACCGCTCAACATGGGCCACTTACGGATCATTTTTCAAATGTCAATATTTTCAATCAACACAAATATGCAATAAATTACTAGATATGTGGAAAAATGAGTGATTTAAAGGACTGCAGATATAGCTTGTACATTAATGCACATGACTAAAGATTATAAGAAATATTTGGGAATACATTAGACAACTTGATGTGTAAGCTAGAAATCTAGACAACATGTTTAACATGATATGGGAATTAGTGTTTATGAAATCAATTTGACAAACAACTCATTATGTAGAGAAACCACGAGATTTATGCAAATTGACATTGTCATATACTTATTGAACGAAATTAAAACAATGTAATTACTAATAGATTCTGAATGATGCATCTAATAGAATATGTCAACATGCTATGAAAGAGATATGGTTGATTATGTTTATAACTTTGTTTCGTGTACTAAGTAATAGCTAATGCTTTAAGCAAAATGTACACCACTCAATTCTAAAAAGTTGGCGTGTTCTAATTTGTGATGAACCCTAAATCCCTAACAAGATTTCCTCTAAAAATCAAAGGTCCTAAAAAGCCATCGAGCATGGAAGAATATGGTCATGATACCAGACAATTTTAACGACAAGAATTACCTTTCACCGGTTCAAAAAACAGCCCATTTTGCAGCAATATCTTGAGTAACTACAACACAACAACCTTACTTCCATTCTTTTGTAGGCTTCCTTATATTGACCTTGATATATTGTAATTACTATCCCTAGGACTTAATGCCACATAACGCATAGAAAACAAACAAAATCAGTACTCTTTAGATCAAGAATCAAACTATGTAACCAATCTTTCGGTCTCTTAAATTAATATAACAAGAATATCACAGAGTTTATGGTCGTGGCATTTCATCGACCAGTTGGAGGGCATCATCAATCTTGGTAATATTACACACAATGAGCAACAAATCAAACCTCAAGCACAAAGCAAATACCAATGAGAAACCAAGATAGACACGTTAGTAAACTTAACTAATCATCTAACTATCAAAAATGAACAAGACAAGTAGACAACAATCCAAATAATAGAACAAATTAGAAACATCTTTAATCTACAAAACAGTGAAAGGAATAAACATTACTCATTAGAATTTAGAAATTTACCAAAAGTCTAAATCGGTTGCTTAAGACTAAGAGAGCCAGAGACTTGGAGTTCGAGAGAAGAGGGCAAGTAGATTAAGAGACAAGAGAGAGTGAAAGACTTTCGTGAGCCAGATTTGGAGAGGGCGACAGTCGAGAGAGTTGCTGGGTATCACTTGGTTCAGAACAACTCGAGAGTCAGCTCAATTGTGAAAGTGAAGCGAGGCGAGGCCGAGAGAGAGAGACGTCAGAGTTCAGACGGACTTGGGCATAAGGTAGGGCAGCGTACGTTAACATTTTTATATCCCCAAAACTGATCCTACCCAAAGACAAACGGGCCTTAAGCAGGTGATGCCCTTGGTCGTTCTGCTGTCCTGGACCCGTCGTCCCCATGGCCGGCCTGCTTGTAGGGTCTACACTCCGCTATGCATTTTTGAAAAAAAGTTTCCCACGTCTCGATTTTTAAACTCTAAATCAGCTATTTCACAAATTTAAACTCTAAATTAGCTCTCAAAATTTCAGGTTATCTGGATACCATGATTTCTCCAAACCAAAAACATTGAAAAGGGTACTACAACAAGAAGCAAGCTCGACAATACCTGTTGAGTTATGAATAGAGCGATCGGAACGAGAAATGGACACAACGGCAACGGAGACGGTGCTGACGCTTGTCGCTAAAGGGAGAGAGAAATGGCGTTTAAGTTGCCGGCGGGCTAGTCAATGTATCGAAGCAGCGGCGTTAAAGTGACGTCAAATAATGAACAATGGCGGTTCAGTGCTTCAGCAGACAGTTTCACAGCGGGACAGCGGCACAGCGGCAGTCACAGTGTCGCAAGTACAGTCGGACACGGGAAGATCACGGATGTAATCGACATGGGAGAGTTGGGTGAAGGTGAATTAGGTCGACAAGGCCTCACAGACTAAATGGGCTTGTTTACAGAAATTAAAAAGTGAAAGTGAGCCCAGGCCCACCATCTTCATCCACTTTGGCTATATTTAATTTCTAATTTTAATCAAATGAATATGTTTTTTTTATTAATCCAACCTGCTATGCAAGCCAACTAATTTCAGGGCAACCACCTGTTTTGCAGATAGTTCGGAGTCACTGCATTTGAACCATCGTGGCCACAAGGGGATTTTTATTCCTCCTTGAATTTGAACCTGGGACCTCCCGAAACTTTTGACCTTTGGAGCCAAGCTCAAACCAATCAGCCACCACCCTTGTGGTTATCAAATTAATATGTTTAATTATACAAGAACAAAAAATTCCGTACAAGATATATTCGGATATTTATAGAAGTCGAAGGATCATGTGAGAAAGAAAATTAAGGTGATAAACGTAAGGAGACATTTGGACTCTTGATCACATTTAATATCAAATTCACTCATGAATTGTGTTTAATATGGGGATAGGTTCAGTGTTTCTCATCCTAATGTGCATCCTAGGGTGGAGATCTCTTTTTACGGTTCTCACTTTAACTCTCCTTCTCACTAAAACTCAACCCATTTATAGTATTTTATATCAATTTGACAAGGTTCTAAATGACGTGAGGCATGATATGCGACAAGGTCAAGCAAAATCATAGGAGTTAGCATCGCAAGGTCACGATTTTTTCAAGGTATGACTTATGATGATAAATATGTGTATCATTTATATAATTATACACACACACATGTTTTAGCTAAAAATAATAATTTGTCAATAATATTAAACAATTTAATTTAAGTTATATATTTTAAACTAAAAAGTAACTAAGACATTGAAAATGTAAGAAAAATCAATATTGTGATACAAGAATAGCGCATTGGGCCATGGCGTGTCACATAAACATGGCATCAACTCGTCAAACATGAGTCTTGAGTCATGATGTCCGACGATAGTCATGGGCCAACCGTTTAAAACATTGCCTCCAAGTAGTTGCAAATGCAATAAAGCATGGGGAAAGAGAGGAGGTCAGATTGGAACTAGCATTCTACATTTTCAACCATTATTTAAGGTTCAGTTTGTATTGTAATCAGACAAAAATTGGAGACGCAAGTGTTTCAGTGGTGTATTACCCAAAAAACAAATGTCATATTTATATATAGAGTTAGCTAGTTAATAATAAACTAATCAACCAATCAGACCTATCATTAATAGAGTTCTAATATGCCCCATCAAGATGGACTCGTGAAGACGCCTTGAAGAGCCATCTTGGAAGTAATAGGTAACATCTTAGACCGAGGTAAAGGTTTAGTGAATATGTTCACGAGCTGAAATTGACTTCAAACGGGCATCAACTTTATAGTGTGAGCAAGAACCATGTCACGAATGAAATTCAACAGTTGACTATATTTCCTATTACAACCAATTTCTACTAATGATCCGACTGCCAAGAGGTCTAACAGGGTTCATAGTTTGCCATCTTATTTGTGAGATTATCATTGAAACTTGATGTATGATAATACTAATTCGTCTTATCGATATCCTTTTCAGACTTCTTGTCTTATCACATGTTGTTGGCAAAAGCACAAAACATATGTTTTATCTTTATCAACACAATATGAACCTAAGACATGCAATAAAGCAGCATATTATAAAGAATGGCAAGATGCCATGTGTGATGAGTTGTAAGCCCTGGAGATTAACAAGACATGGAGTATGATGCCTCTTCCGGCTAATAGAAAATCACTTGGATGTAAGTAGGTTTATATGATTAAAAGGAAGGTCGACAGTTCAATTGAACAGTATAAGATTGGTGGCACAATGGGTTCAATCAACAGTATGGAGTTGATTTTCTTGATACATATTCTCCAGTTGCCAAGCTTGTCATTCAAGGTAATGCTTGCATTAGAAGCACATAAATCTTGGCTCTATTACAATCAGATGTTAATAACGTGGTTTTAAATGATGATCTTGATGAAGATGTGTATATGGAGATGTCCAAGGGTATAAATTTTAGGGCGTGAGCTCTTCATCCGTTCCAATGGTATGTAAATTGCATAAATCATTGTATGAACTACAACAAGCTTTTGGACAATGGTATTCAAAGTTCTTTGGTTTTCTCGTCTCTAATGGCTTTACTTAGTCGAAAGCATATTATTCTCTATTCTATAAAGGATCTAGCTCTTACTATGTTGCCTTTTTTGTCTACGCGGATGATATTGTCATTACAAGGGCTTCTTTGGATGAAATTAATGCAATTAAGTTATATCTCAGTACTCAATTTAGGCTTAGGGATTTAGGCCAATTGAATCATTTTTTTGGTCTTGAAGTGGCTAGATCCAAGTCTAGCATATTTCTTTCTCAACGACAATATGCACTTGAGTTACTTGAAGACACGGGTTTGTTAGCAACCAAAACTACTCTTATCCATGGATACTAAGTCCAAGCTCACTAATTTCACGGGAGATTTACTTGATGATCCAACCAAGTATCGGAGACTAATTGGATGCTTGATGTATCTTACGATTACAAGGCCATATATTGCTTATGAGGTTCATCGACTCAGTCAATAACATCACTAGCCCTCGTACTCCTCATATGCAGGTTGTCATCTATTTGTTATGGTTCTTGAAGCTCAATCCAGAACAAGGATTATTTTTATCAGCCCACTAGTTGAAACAACTGAAGGCATTTAGTGAATCTGCTTGGGATGCTCTTCTAACTAAACAACCATGTAGTGAAATACACACTCACTGTGGCTTGTTGTTGTGTAAAATTCATCAAATCACACTCAATATGGAATATCCATGGCCCATTACTCTACTAAAATCTTTCTTTCAAGTCTTTCCAGATTTGATAAGTTGATTTTGAGTATATAACACTTACTGAGATCTCTTTTTAAAACGGATTTAGAATCCAAGAAATAACAATGTTGTTATTTCGAATCCATGATTTCAATTTAACTTCATTTTAAGCACCGGGCCTTGGAAGTGTTCCATCTACGAAAGCAAGTTTGTTCTTTACTGACATCGCTATCTCCATAGCACAACTCCAGGAAGCATAATTTTCTTCAGTTAGGGTTTGTGATACCAGTACTAACCCATGGTTATCAGAATAATATAGGAAATACGGACTGTCAATATCAAGAATCGTTGAAGTTGTGGAAGGTGCTGCCATATTTAAAGACAAAGAATGTGAAAAATCTGATGATTCGACGGAATAAAACCAGATCTGAATCGAAAGAAACTCGAAATTGACAGTCAATTTATTCAATCAGTGAAATAAATCGATCAATCTTAGATAAAGAAAAAAATCAACCGATCAAATAAAGGATACAAAATCAATCGATGTATGAAATCAATTTGATGGTTGATGAAGAAAAAGAAATCGATCAATGAATAATATTGATTTGATGAATGAAAACGAAATCGATCTATGTATGAAATTGATTTGATGAAGGAAAACAAAATCAATCGATGTATCCATTTTATGATTGATGAAGAAAAAAATGGTATTAATTTTAGTTTAACAATTACATTAATCATTATGATGCAATTTGAGTCGTTGTATGTCACTTTAAGAATTATCTTAATAACTAATACCTAATATTCAACACTTGGTAACTTATTTGTAAAATCGATATATAAGATGATTTTGAAAAAAGTTCAATAAGAAAACTTTTAGAAGTACGTTTTATAAGTAGAGGGTGGAGAAAACTTCGTTCGGACCAACAAAATTCATAAATCAAACTGAGATCGAATCAAATCAGATCCAAATCGACTATGTGTCGAGTAAGTCGATCTTTGTATTGAATGGGTTTGTTTATCACCCAGAGCAAACGTAAGGAGAAGAATGTAAGGAAGATCGTTTTTTTAACTTTGGGTTTAGGGTTTAATAACTGCCAATGTTTTTATTGAGGGGGAGGGTTGTCAGGAAGGGGAAGGGTGTATGTGTGTGTGTGTGTATGCATATATATATATATATATGAGCGATCAAATACAAACTACTCCTTTTTGTACAAACCCTACAAACCAATCACATCAATCCATTTTTCATGATCAAATGCCATTATTAAAGAGTTATTTTAGTAAAGCAAAAAAAATTATTATTGTTTTATCCAAGAAAGGGCAAAACGGAAATTCTTTTTAAAAGTTTCAACCCATTGAAATATCCTTTCCCCGTATTCAATCCCCTTTCTTCGCATTAATCTCGTTCAATCGCATTAATCGCATTAAAAGTTTCAACCCATTGATCTCAAGATGAAACGATAAGATTTTATACAACTTACAACCATCTCAATCCAAATTATTTATATAAATTGGTAAATGAGAGAACACAATCATGGATATCAACATTAATGAAACAAAATATGAGTTTTAAAATTTATATATATGATTTTATTTTTAGAAAGGTTTTAACAAGAAATGTTAGGAAAATCTTGAAAATCATATATTCAACAAAAAATTTCTTTATTTTATGAGTAAATATTAGAATTAAATAAATTTCACATTAAAAATAGAGTTACCTAGAAACTATAAAAGGGAAGATATTTTAATAAATCATGAAACATAAAAATATTCTTTAATCAACAATAAAAAATTAATGAAATATTTTGAAAACTGAATAATATGATTTCATTAATGAAATTGGTTTCATGGTTCCTAATCAAAATGAAATTTGATTTATTAATGAAACTATATATGATTCGGTCAATGGAACATTTTTTAAAAACTGAATAACATGATTTCATTAGTAAAATTGGCTTCATTAATGAAATTGGTCATGAATGAAACATTTTGAAAATTGGATGACATGATTTCATTAGTGAAATTGGGTTCATGTTTCCTAACCAAGATGAAATTGGTTTCATGGTTTCTAACTAAAATGAAATTGAATTTATTAATGAAACTAAATATGATGCAGTCAATGGAACATTTTGAAAACTGAATAATATGATTTCATTAATGAAATTAGTTTCAGGTTCCTAACCAAAATAAAATTAGTTTCATGAATGAAACATTTTCAAAACTGGATATCATGATTTCGTTAGTGGAATCATGTTAGGAAATCAATTTATTCATAAATTTTACAAATGAAACAAAAAAATATACTCAAAATCTGAAAAATATCACAACTATATTATTAATAAATTTGGAAAGATTTGTAAATTGGAAAAAATACCTTTTATTATGAAAATGAAATAAATGAATTCCTAAGAAAAAAGTAGAATTATGCTATTGGTTGATGTTAGTTTATATAATTTGTATGAAATGTATGATTTGCAAAGTAAACCATATATATATATATATATATATATATATATATATGGGTAAGTTCAAATGAGAAGTTAAACATTTTGCGAGAAAATGAGAAGTGTGATATCATATATGATACATAAGCTTAATCATAAACGATTAAACATATGTTATATTGACAATACATAGACGTTTAATCATATATGATTAAACACACCAAAGGCCGTGTAATCATATATGATATCACACTTCTCACAAAATATTTACAAACCTAATATTCTTTAGAAACCGAGGAGACCGCTAATAGCACGACACATAACCTATTCCCTAAGAATATAAATGTCTTATTCATCAAATTTAAGGAAGATTGGGCAAATGATGTGTTTTTATGACCCATGTAAATAGTAGGGATGAATTTTCGATTTATTAAAATATGCGACGATTTTCAAATATATAATGCAACGACAACGACCAAAAAGGAGCTTAAATTATATAAGGGTTTCATGATAAATTCATCGTGAATATGAAACCCATAATGAAAAACAAACATTTTAACATGCATAAACTTTTTTATTACATATAATACAAGTTATCGTTAATCACCTTTAGATCATGTCAACTTCTTCGAATCAAAATTGGACACAAATTGCTCATGAAGACACAACTAAATAAGATATTATATATATATATATATATATATATATATATATATATATATATATATATGTCTTTCTTTTGTCTTCTTTCTAAAAAGTCTTACCTAGTTGTCCTAAAGTTACAAGTGGATATATTTTAAAGGATGAATTGTTTTAAAACCATCGTTATATATTGCGACGAAGTTTTAGGCTATATTTGACAAATTAGCTGATAAGTTATCTGATAATTGATAAACTACTTGATTAACATATAATGTTTGTCAAAACTAATTGATAAACTACCTGATTAACATATAATGTTTGTCAAAACTAATTGATAAGAATGTAAAATGACCAAAAAATGGTATCTTAAAAAATTAATCAATTATAATATTTCAAAGTATAATTATAACAGATCTCTAATAATATAATATATTAACTAATACAAACAAGATGGTAAAAGAATTAAAAAATATAATACATTGGTTAAAAGAATTTCAAACTGATTATTATATACATTATAGGGCTAAATGTATGAAATAGCAACTTACTTTCATAAATTTTCTTATTATAGCATTCTA
>NC_037530.1:28361199-28371433 GCF_001531365.2 Cynara cardunculus var. scolymus
ATTAAAACTAATTAATAATTAATTTTTAATTTATATTAATTAATATTTATTAGTATTAGTAATATTTAAATTTTATTTATAATTAATAGTAATAAAAATAATTAATATTTGAGAGGGTATAATTAGAAAAAGTGGCAATAAACTACCAAAATGCTACTCAAATAGTTTTCAATAAACCAGTTTATCCAAACGTATACTCAGAAAATATATAGAGTTAATGTGTTTTTATGTTAAGATATGTCAAAGTCATTATTTTTCATGTTAAGATACATGGAAGTTTAATATTTTATATACTAAGACATATGAAGGTTTGTAGGTTAGTGAAGGTATGTGTAGATTCAATATTTTCATGTGAATGTATATGAAATTTCAGTAGTTTTTCATGTGAAGTTATGTATAATTTTGATCTCTTTTACAACCATGCCACTTAATATCCACTTGTTAACTAAAATGCAATTGCATCTATGACAACCTTAGGCTAGAAAAATCATCCAACTGCACAGAAGGTGTTCACAAGAAAAAAAAATTCTCATGTGATCCCATGTGTGTGTAGGAGGTTCAAATAAGAACATTATCACATATAAGAAAAGGTACATTTGAGAAGTGGTAATAATTTGAGAAGTGAACCAGTGATCATACTCCTTCATCTGATCAATATTTGCAGTTTTAACTGTGAAACACCAGATAATTCCTCAAATGGGTATACGGAAGATAAAAAGGTAGTTTAGTAACTTTTACAAATATACGGCAAACGGGTTCATATACAAATCTGTGTGATTTACATATGAACTATATGTTCATATGTGAACCTGTTAATTAGTTCACATATAAATTATTTAACTGATTCACGTATAAAACCTACAGGTTCATATGTGAATTAGTTAATTAATTCATACGTGAATTACACGGGTTCATATGTGAATTACATGGGTCCACATATGAACATATAGTTCATATGTGAATAATACAAGTTCACATATAAACCCGTTTTCCGCCTGTTTATAGAAGTTAAGAAACTACTCCCTCTATTTTTCTCATAACCACAAATTTTGACCAGTCAAAGCCTCAATCTTGACTAGTCAAATCCAATCTTGATCATATAAAGGGCTATGATCACTTTTTAGTTTTTACTTCTCAAATATTTACCATTTCTCAAAATAACCAATGGCTATTTTGTGTAATAGACAAAGTACGATTCACTTAGCTAAAAACCAAATTTACCATGCTCATACTAAACATATAAAGGTCATATATCATTTTGTATGGGATGTCATAGAGGATGGTGATATTTCTCTTATAAAGATGCACACGGATGAGAACCCCACAGACATGTTAAGCAAGGTGGTGCCCTGTGATAAGTTTAAGTATTCTTGTACTTGCTTAATATTAGTTAGTGTTGATTGTACTTGTGAGCAATGGCCCTATGGGACGGTGTCAAGGTGAGGTGGAGACATCACCAAGTGAGAATGAACTACAGTGACTTGATCCCTTGTGAGGGTACACATGCAACCAAGGTCAAATGTTATAGCCGGTTGAGTTCTACATATCAAGAAGTGTGCAATATTTTCGTTGGTGATCGTCCAAATTTGAAGTCTATCAAATGTTGTACGAGGTAGAGAATTGTAAGTGTGTTGCGCAGAAGTTGTCTTGTAATAAGTGCAGGCACACCTTATTAAAGGTGTACGTTGTAACACCCTCAAATCTGGAAAGAGCAACTAATTTAAAACTTTTAATAATACAACAAACAAATGGTAAAATCCTTTCCAATAATCAATAATTGAATTACCCCGAATATCAGATCTAAAATCTGCATTATCAAAATATAGACCAACCCTTATATAAAGACTAAGTTAAGATCGGGTGTTACTGTTGATCCTCTCTCTCAGTGATTTGATGATAATTCCTTTTCACTTATACGTTGTATTTATGTTTCTGTCTTTTTAGTTCCAGCGATCATCACTGAACCTGTTCAGTGATCGCTGAAGAACTTGTATTATAATTCAATCAGAGACAACGATACTTCAAGAAGACAACACTCACACCAAAGAACCTTCAGCTAATGTCGAAGACTGAAACTGAAGATTAGAAACTGGCGAGTACGTGATCTGAAGCGGTACTCAGTGATTACAAGCCCATCTACATTTGTGTGAAGACTGCTCAAGCCTTAGCGAATGCTGAAGAGACCTTCAGGTTATTCCAGCATTCAACGATCAAAGGAAGCTTGCTTAGCACGATTGTTGTTGTCTTGTCCTTTTGCACACAAATGACAAACCCATACCCTTCTAAACGTTGGTATAGTACGGAGCCGACTAGTCGACTTTATTGTCCACTAACTTTAGGTAAGGATGTCTGCTCATGAATAGTGCTTTTTGTACTATTCACTGTAGCAAAGGACAAGCCTTCCTCTTAAGGCTTGACACGCACTCTAACCCTACCATTTTGCATTAAATGAACATTTAATGCACTAGGTATAAATAGAAGTGTTTCTTCTCCATGCAGAGTGCGCAACTCACTCTCTAAACCTAATTCTTACTTTGAGCATTTTCTAGCTTAAGTAAAGGAACTTTTCTTATAGCATTTCTTTTCTCATTTGCTAAGAATATGTGTGTATTCAAATATTGTATAAATATGTTTTCTTACCTTATCTTTCTGCAAACAGTCTTGTAAAATTTGTATTAATCTTCTTTATCAATATACATTTTAAATTAAAAATATTGTGTTTTTATTCATCTCCCCTTCTACAAACTGTTTTACTTATCTTGTAGACCCTCAAGGGACCAACAAGTGGTATTAGAGCAGTGTTTTCTTTTCTCTAATCTGTTTGGCTGTTTTCTGTATTAGTTTATCTCTCTCTTAGATAATTTTACTGCTTACAAATGGCTTTACAAATTGCAAACACACAAGACAATGGCTCTCTTGCCAAACCTCCCCAGTTCGTCTGTGACAACTTTAGTCTCTGGAAGAACCGGATATCCCTCTTTCTTGAATTTGTGGATCCTGAAATTCCACATTACATAAATGGACCATATATTCCATTTGCTATTGCTCTAGCTGTTCCAGCAACAGCTACGACTGCCACGATTTCTGAACGGCATATTCCAAAGCTCCCTCATTAGTGGAGCGATGAGGACAAGAAGAAGATAGCTATAGACACGCGTGCTCGGTCTATAATAGCTATGTCTCTTCCTGATGAGATTTATCACTCCGTGATGAAGCTCAAATCTTCTAAATCCATGTGGGACATACTTTGTGTCCAATATGAAGGAACCACTCAGGTTCAAGAAACCAGAAAGATCAATCTAGTAAAACAGTACAAAAGCTTTCTCTGTGGAAAGTCTGAGACACTGTCCGAAGTACATCAACGTTTTAACTGCCTCCTTATTGATCTTAGGGCTGTCGGTAGGGAATATTCCAACTCTGAAACTTTAACTAAGTTTTTGGAATGTCTTCCTGAGTCTTGGGACACCTTTTCCATGTGTCTCAAGATGTCCAATGACATGTCCACTCTTTTTCTCTTTACTTTATACGGGATTCTGCTTAACCATGAGCAATCTCGTCAACCGAAGAGGAATATTGTAAAAGATTCCAGATAAATAAAAAGCTCTCATTTAGCTTTGATCTCTAAAGCTTTTTCAGCTGAAACTTCTTCTACCCCTTTTGTCTCTTCTCTTCCTCCGTTGTTATTACAGAGATAGACTCTTCTATCTCTGAGGATATTCCAGAATCTGATTTAGCAGATTTTGATGAATCCCTAGCCCTCCTGACTAAGTCTTTTAGGAGATTTGCCAACAAAAGCAACTTCCACAGATCTCCTCAGCTGTCCCTCAGGGAAAAGCCAAAGTCTGAAAGAATAGACAAGGCTTCAGCTGTCTGCTACAACTGTCACCGGCCTGGACATTTTGCAGGTGAATGTAGGTCAAAGAAGACGTGATGCCATCCTCCAAAGCTCCCTCCTCATTCAGGACCAAAGATGAAAAATACTTAAAACTGAAGGAGAAGTATAGGAAGGTGAAGAACAACTAGCGAAAGGCTAAAGGCCTTGTCGCTGAAGAGCATGACTGGGCTGAGTCATCCGATGAATCGTCTTCAGCCTATATCTGCTTGATGGTCATAGATGTAGATGAAGGATCTTCAGAAGCATCTACTTCCTCTGAGCCATCTTCCTCTTCTACTACTCAGGTATGTTCCCTGAATGAACCATTTTCTTCTTCCAGTCTTTCTACACTGGATACGTTGACGGTTGACCTTTACAATGCCCTCAATGGCAAATCGAAAGTAGAAATGCTTAACATTGATCTTCAAGAGCAATTGAAGACTTGCCAATCTAAGATCAAAGAACTAACCTCTGTCGAGGAATATCTTAAAGATCAGGTTATTGTAAACCAAGCCATCACCGTTGAATGTGAGAAGGCTATCGCTGAGCGTGAGCGAGCAATCGCTAAATTTAAAACTGAGAAAGCTACCATTGAAGGGTGGTGTAAAGCTTCCATCAAAGCCTCTGAGAACATTAACGCTCAGATCCCCGCCAAGATAACAATTGGTCTAGGATTCTCCTATGATCAGGAAGAACGTGTTACAAACAGGTCCATGCTCAAATTTGGCACCTTCGTCTCTTCTATTCCTAACACTTCTTTCTCTCAGTCTTCTTCTTTTACTGAGAGTCATCTTCAAGGAACTCCTTCGAGTTCTGGTTGCAAAGACAAAGGTAAATCCATTGTCATAGCATCCCTTCCTAAGAAGTCTAGCAAGTCTAATAGATCAAGGTCTATTCCTTCAGCTTGTAAATCTTCTTCTTCTTCTTCAGGGACTAGGAAATCTGAACCCTTTCAGAAATCCAAGTCTCAGCTCAGGGTGAACTTTACACCTAAGGAATCCAATTCCTCAAAGGTTCCTCCTAGAACCAATGAGAAGGGAATCCTTGGAGCTGGTCTCGCTTCTAATATGATACTTCATGGCCCTAAAGCTACTCTAAGCTTTAGAAAGTATAAACATTGCAGTGAGAAAACACATATTGCCAGTAAGTGTCCTTCTGCCGCCAAGGCTGGTTCACCAGCTAAGAGCAAGAAAGTAGCCAAGGCAGAGAAATCAACCAAGGCGAAATCATCCACAAAGGCTACAAAAGCAACCAAGGTGAAGAAAACCGTTGGAGCCTCTTTTTCATGCTCAACGAAGACAACTCCTGCTGAAAATTCTTCAGCATCAGACGTTGTAGTTCCTAACACTGAAGCCTCTTCGTCAGGCTCAGTGAAGACGTCCACTGAAACTACTCTAGTAGTGTCAGAGGTTGTTCCTCTCTCCACTCAAACCTCTTCAGGTTTAGTGATGCCATCTACTGATACTGATTCTTCAGCATCAAATAATGATGCCTCTAACAAAGTTGGACCCCAATAGTTGGGTACCAATAGCATTCTTAATTTTTTTCCTTATGTAGGACATTAAGGGTATATGGTATCTTGATAGTGGATGTTCAAGACATATGACTGGAGATAAATCCCTACTAACTCATTTCAAAGAAGAAAGAGGACATTTCGTAACCTTTGGAGGTAACGGAAAATGATATACCAGAGGATTTGGTATATTAACCAATGATGCACCAACTTTCAAACGCGTTGCATATGTTAAAGGACTGAAGCACAATCTTCTTAGCATCAGTCAACTGTGTGATAAAGATTATACAGTTAAATTCTCGAAGAATTCATGTCACGATCTTGGCAAAGATGATAAGGTTGCCTTAACCGGTTCTCGTCTAGAGAATGTATATATCATCAATATGAATTCCTCTCTCACTGAGAATAGCTGTTTCTTCTCTAAAGCCTCGTAAGATATTAACTAGCTATGGCACAAACGGATTTCTCATCTCAACTTCAAGACACTTAGTGAGCTGTCAAGAAATGATCTTGTCACTGGTCTTCCTCAACATTCTTTTGCAAAGGAATCTCTTTGCTCAACATGTGAAAAAGGAAAACACACAAGAGCTAGCTTCAAGTCTAAGCAAGTCTCTTCAGTGACTGCACCTTTTCAGCTATTGCATATGGATCTATTTGGTCCAGTCAATGTGCAATCCCTAGCTAGAAAGAAGTTTACACTCGTCATTGTTGATAAGTATGCCAGGTACACTTAGGTTTTCTTCCTCAGATCCAAAGATGAAGCACCTGAAGAAATCATTTCGTTCATCAAGAAAATAGAAGTACTCAACAATGTTAAAGTATGATCTATTAGAAGTGACCATGGTACTGAATTCAAAAATAGTACTATGGATAACTTCTTTGAGGACAAGGGAATCTCTCACAACTTTTGTTCAGTGATAACTCTTCAGCAGAATGGGGTCGCTGAAAGACGAAATCGAACAATCATTGAGGCTGCTCGATCAATGCTCAGCGAATTCCATCTCCCTACTCAATTATGGGCTGAAGCTGTCAACACTGCTTGTTTCACTCAAAATTGATCGCTGATCGTAAAGAGGTTCAAGAAGACGACCTATGAACTCTTCCATGGAAGAAAACCTTCTATAAGTTTTCTTCATATATTTGGTTGTACTTGTTACATTCTCAACAATCGCGACCAACTTGGAAAGTTCGATTCCAAAGCTGATCAAGGAATCTTTCTTGGATATTCTTTAGTATCCAAAGCCTTCAGAGTATTCAACAAACGAAGACAGACGATAGAGGAATCTATTCATGTCACCTTTGACGAATATCATTCAGCTAATTCAAAACCCATCTTAAATGATGAGGATGAATTAGAAAACTGGATGTTCTCTCACTATGGACAACCTGAAGCTTTCTCTAGTGCTTCTCTCAACATTGAATCTCATGAAGCTGAAGATGATCCACTCATCATTCCAGTTACATCTAGTCACTCCAACTCATCTTCTTCAGAGATCATTGCCGTGCCCATTAGATGTGTTCCTCCTTCTACTTTAAACATTGATCAATCAGTGAATGAAATGTTTTCAGTTTCTGAACCGGTTTTAGTCGCTGAATCTGAGGCTCCTTTGGCGATAGTCCCTATTGCTGAAGATACTATTGCTGAAGTCTCATCTTCTGTTCCTGAACTCGCTTAGTCAGATGAAATTCTTTACTAGCTCAGCGATGGACAAAAGACCATCCAATTCATCAAATTCTTGGTGATCCAGATGCAGGTATCAAGACACGTTGTGGTCTGTATGTCTCTTTGTCAACTTCCTTTCTTTAGTTGAACCCAAGAAAATCAATGACGCTATCTCTGACCCTAGTTGGGTCCTTGCCATGCAAGAGAAGCCCATTGAGTTTGATAGGAACAAAGTCTGGTACCTTGTCCCAAGTCCATCTGACAAATCAGTGATAGGCACCAAATGGGTCTATCGCAACAAGTTGGATGAAGATGGTGTGGTAACCCGCAACAAGTTGCATGAAGATGGTGTGGTAACCCGCAACAAGGCTCGGCTTGTTGCTCAGGGTTATAGACAAGAAGAAGGGATCGACTATGACGAGACTTTCACACCAGTGACTAGACTCGAAGCAATTCGACTCTTTCTAGCCTTTGCTTCCCATAGAGGCTTCAAAGTCTTTCAAATGGATGTAAAGAGCGCTTTCCTGAATGGGAAACTTCAAGAGGAAATTTATGTTGAACAACCTCCGGGGTTCCTTGACCCTAAGTATCCAAACTATGTCTATAGGTTGGATAAAGCTCTTTATGGGTTAAAATAGGCTCGTGTCTGGTATGATACCCTTTCATCTTTTTTCATCTCTTAGAAATTCTCTCGTGGAAAGATTGACCAGACCTTATTTCTTAGGAAAGTTAAGGGTCACATCATTCTCGTCCAAATTTATGTCGATGATATTATTTTTGGTTCCACTAATCCCTCTTTATGTTTTCATTTTGCTGAACGCATGAAGAAAGAATATCAGATGAGCATGATGGGAGAACTAACCTCCAGATCAAACAAACAGATAAAGGTATCTTTATCAACCAAAGTAAGTATGTTCGAGACATGCTGAATAAGTTTGATCTATCCAACAGTTCATCTATGAAGACTCCAATGGCTCTTCCACTTTCTCTCAACAATGATCCAAATGGAAAGCCTGTAAACGTTACTGTTTACAACGGAATGATCGGCTCCCTGCTGTATCTAACAGCTAGCCGACCCGATATCATGTACTCCACTTGCTTATGTGCAAGATATCAAGCTGAACCAAAGGAATCCCATCTGATTGCTGTCAAACTCATATTCAGATATCTTAAGGGAACTCCTAATATGGGTCTTTGGTACCCTAAAGGTTTAGGTTTTGACCTAATCGGTTATCCGGATAGTGATTTTGCAGGTTGCAAAATTGATAGGAAAAACACCACTGGAGGTTGTCAGCTTCTAGGTGGAAAGTTGGTGAGTGACAAGCAAAAAGCAAAATTCAGTGTCCACATCAACAACTGAAGCTAAATACGTAGCCGCTGGTAGTTGATGTGCCCAAATTCTTTGGATGAAGAACCAGCTTCTGGACTACGAGCTTCAGTTTTCAAAAAAAAAAACACCTATCTATTGCGATAGGACTAGTGCTATTGAAATAGCAAACAACCCTGTACTTCACTCTAAGACCAAACATATTGAGATCCGATATCATTTTATCAGAGATCATGTTATGAATGGTGATATTGAACTTCACTTCGTTCCAACTGAGTATCAACACGCTGACCTTTTCACCAAGCCTCTTGATGAGACAAGATTCAACATCTTGATCAGCGAATTGGGAATGTTAAACAATGAAGATTAATCTTCAGCTATTAAACATCACTCAGTAAGTGAAATGATTCAGTACTCTATCTCTGACACTGAACTTTTGAATAAATATATCTAATCTCTCTCAGGTATGATTACTCTTCTCTTTTCTTCGACTTAAAACCCTTACTGAAGCTTTTCTTCTTCAGTGACTAAAGTTTTAAAAGTTGGTTTCAGTGATTCTCTTATCACTGACCATATCAATAAGTATATATTTATACTTCTCTTAAAAATAAAAAATGATCACTGAACCTTTCTCTATCAGTGATTAAAAAGGTTTGTTTTTAAATGCCAGCTTCAGTGATTCTCTTATCACTGACCATATCAATAAGTATATATTTATACTTCTCTTAAAAATAAAAAATGATCACTGAACCTTTCTCTATCAGTGATTAAAAAGGTTTGTTTTTAAATGCCAGCTTCAGTGATTCTCTTATCACTGACACTGATGCCTTAAAACCCTCATTGAATCTTTCATCTTTAGTGATAAAATGTTTTAAACGGTCTTATCAGTATTTAGTTAAACACTGTATGACTCTTCGTTTTCTTAAAAACTCTTTGTTTTTAAAAGAAAATAGTTAATGAACCGTCTTAATGACGACATTCTCTATTTACTATGTGCAATGCCTTGAGAAGCGCAAAAGTCATTACGCTACCTCATTTAATGCCATCCAATCATGGATGAGAACGTGGTATTTTTCATCATGACCACTTTCGTCTTTTTACCCTCTCATATTTCTTCTCTCTCCTCCTACTTATAAATATGAGACTTCTTCTCCACTTTTCTCTTTACGCTTTCAAATTTCTTTGACGAACCTCTGCTAAGATTTCTCCAAAGCAAGAACTCTCTCAAATCTTCAAACTCGTTTTTGACCTTTACTCTCCAATCTATTAAGGTCAATATCTTCTTCTTCTTTATATTCTGTTATAAGAAACATTTAAACTGTTTTAAGAACCTTGTTCTCTTAATACATTAAGGGTGCGTTTGGTGCGCAGACAGGACAGGACAGGACGGGACAGGACAACTGTTCAGCGTTTGGTAAGACAGGACAGGACAGGACAAAACTGGTTAAAATGACCAATTTACCCTTAGTGAGCTGTATAGTGTTTTTTCACCAAAATTAATCTTACTGCAGAATGTATTGTTTCCATATGATCTTGATCAGATATCCATATACACTACAAACAATCCCATTGCAATTTGAATTGCTAGAGCTTGATTAAACAGCCGATTTTTATAAAGCAAACCCTAAATCGATTCAAACCTAGCAAACCCTGAATCGATTCAAACCTAGCAAACCCTAAATCGATTCAAACATAGCGATGAGAAGGAGAAGGTTAGGGCAATCGTGTACCTGATGAAGGAGAAGGTATAACGATGGAGGCTGTCGGACTGTGTGTATGGACTAGAACTCCCGTCGCCGATTGAGGGTCGGTACGATGGAGGGTGTGCGATGGAGGCCGTCGGACTGTGTGTATGGA
>NC_037530.1:28371488-28377640 GCF_001531365.2 Cynara cardunculus var. scolymus
CGTCGCCGATTGAGGGTCGGTGCGATGGAGGATGTGCGATGGAGGCAGTCTGAGCATGGAGGGGAACCTAGAGTGCGATGGAGGGTGCGATGGAGGGTGTCGTCACCGATTGAGGGTCGGTGCCATGGAGGCGATGGAGGCAGTCTGAGCATGGAGGAGCGACAGGGAAGGACGCATGATGAGTGAGGAGGGTAGATTAGTAAAAAGAAGCTTGTTCCACTTAGTTCCATGGGGTAAGGGTGAACACCCGTATCCCATCTGTGTCCAAGTTAGTTCTAGTTAGTTCCACTTAAAAACACACCAAACGTGGGACAAGTGTGTCCTGTCCTGTCCTGTCCCACCCTGTTCCACGTACCAAACACACCCTAAACAACAAAGATTATTTAATCAACTCTTTCTTGGTTATAATCTTGTTTCTGTATACACATTTCACTTGAAAAACCCTAAATCTTCATTAAGGATTTTTCAAAAGAAGTTTTTATTGTTTCAAAAACTTTTTCTATATTCTTCTCCCAAACAATCTTGGTTTATACTAACAATCTGTTTATCTTATTCTTATTATTACAAACAGATGGCCGCCAAGAATGTCAACTTCTCTCTCGATGAGGTCTCCTTCAAGGCCAACAATCACATTGCCTTGTTGGATATCCCCTCATCCAAGGCGGACTACCAAGAAACAGCTGACTTTCTCAAGCAGTCGTCGCTGAGCTTCGCACTCAACCATGAACCTATCATCGGGAATAACTTCTTCAGTAGTTCTGGTTCACTGCTGAAGTCATCGATGTCAAGGTCAAGCCTGGACGCCAAGTGGAGCAGGTCAACTTCACCTTCAACCACATGGAAGTGAAGTTTGGAGTCAACACTTTGAGGACGGCTCTTCGCCTTCCCAAAGGCCCCTACGACAGCGAACCCACCACGACCGATATCATCGAGTGTGTCGACGCCATTGGCTATCAATGGCCAATGAAGGACTAAATGCTCCCATAAAGTCCTTATCCAAGATTGAGAAGAACAAGATGTCAGCTGTCTTGCAATACCTATTCTCTCATTTCATCCAGTGCATGGGTGAAAAAACTGGAGGTCAGGACCAGGCCTCTAGGATCGCCTTAACCATAGGCGTATATGCGATTCAACGTCGTAATATAAATTATGTTGTGGTAATTTTTGATGACCTGGTGCTCAAGCTGAACAAGCGCCAATGAGAAAAGGTGGTTCCTTACACCAGGTTCCTTTCAATGTTGTTTGCAAAGATATTTAAAGATCATTACTCCACGGAAGGAAACCTCCAGGTTTCCAAGCTTGGATCCAGGATTCTGGATCATAAGCTGAGGGACAGTGATGTGGTACTAACTTCTATTGTGTCCATCACTACCTCTTCTCCTTAGGTGGCCAGGGTAAGGGAAAACCCACCCGAGTCCAGCCAAGCCACCAAAACCCCTTCAAAACGACCCTCTCAACCAACTCTTGGTTCTCCTTAGAGAGCCAAGAAGTCCAAAAAAGGGACAACCACATCTCTGGCTGAAGCCTCTATAAAGGTTTCAGCTATTGAAACTAGACTTACCCTCGAGGCGTCTTCAGCTAACCCTCCCAGCTCTTCAGTGATTTCTCCCATCATTGTCGTATCAGTGGTACCTACCGACAACCGCCTCAGTGACCTAAATCATTGAAGGTGTGAATATCAGCGCCGCCACCGCTGAACACCCACGTCTCTTCTCAACCATTTTCTCTTCTCATCCTGCTTTGGTCTTTACACATGTCGATGATGTATCAGCGACTGTTCTCCTTGATACTGAGACACGCACCACTAGACCTGAGGTTGCTCCTCTCGATGTTCCTCAACATACGGATGTCAATCCTCTCGATGACATCTTTGCTCACGCCAGTGACAATCCTTTGGATGTCATTGATGGCCCCTCAGGTATTCCATCTTCCTACCCATTCATTTCTACTAACCTTGAGCCTTTTTCTCACACTTCCTCTCTTGTAGGTCCTTCTTCTACGCATCAGCCTGATGTTGAGGGAGAGGAAGAGGACGGGGGCGAGAAAGAAGATGGATGGGATGAAGAGATTGATGATGACTATGATATGACATATGATATCAAGCTTCTCCTCCCCGCTGTTGATTCCGTTCTCTGCAGGATAACCGAAGTCCACTAGGAGATTCCCCGCCAGGCTGACCTTGATGCGAGCTTCCTCGCTATCCAGGCGGACGTTCAAGAAGTTCAGAGTCACCTCCAGACTCTCCAATAAGCTGTTCAAGCCAACACCAACGCCATTGTTGCTCTCTCCAGCAGGGCTGACGATGCTCAGGCTATCGTCGTTCTGCAAACTGGACTTCTTCAGCAGATCCTGGATGATGTCCGTCAACCAGCTCCAGTGATCCACCTTCTTTCTCTGCCGATGATCGCGCCCAGCTCTATGAGACGCGTGAGGCAACGACAACTCTAGTCGGTGCTCTGTCAAGTCTAGAGGAGGTAATAGTTCTCTAGCGTCAGCGCTTGGACGAACTCTCTGGCTAATTCTCTCAAGTATTAGCCAGAGAGGGGGAGATGAGGTCCAACACTGGTTGATCATCTGATGCTTCTCCTGCTTCTTCTACAGCTGTTGGTCCAATATCAGCTACAGGTGAAGCTGAAGATGAGGCTCATAGAGCTGAAGTGGGTGCTGCTCCTGTAATCCTGACCATCGAAGCTGCTCCAACTGAGGTTGTCGATGCCATTCCTAGGGATGATGCTCCTTCCATCACTGCTGCTGGTGATGATGATGATGATGATGAACCTACCATTCCAGACCCCGGAAGTGACCTAGATGGTGACGACGACGATGATGATGAAGATGACTTTACCATCAAGTACCAGAAGCCATCAACCGCCACCAAGGGAGTCACCCTCAGGGATTCTGCATCCTAGGGGGAGCAAAGGGAAGGTGAAACTACTCAATCAAGGAACCAGAACCCCAAGTCGAAAGGCAAGGCGGTCGCTAAAGAAGGAAACTTGAAGGTATTGTTCAATATCCCTCAACAACCTGTATTTGAAGACTCTACCTCTCAGGTAGTAGTCACTTCCTTGTATCAACTTCAGATTCCATCAATCACCTGCGGTCGACTGGAGTGGGTCCCTGATCACCCTGTCTCCAGTGCTCCTATCGAGCAGCAGATGACTCAGCTAAAGGAGTCACTCGACCAAACTAGAGTAAAAATTCATCTTCATACCTTTAGCGATGGTGAGTTCGACTTCCTTTATGAAGCTGAAAGACTCGAGGCATTAAGGGCTAAACCAGAGCTAGAGCTTCAGAAGAAGTAGACTGAAGACAACTTGAAGCTGGTCAAGTCACTAGCTGCAAAGGTCCTCCCCAAGAGAAAGTCCAAGAAAACGGTGAACACTGTCCAAGCCCAGGCTAAACTTCTTTCTAATGCAGAAGCTGAGCATGAGAAGAACCTGAAGCTGGTGGAAAAGGACAAGCGGTGGAGCGAAGCAAAGCTGAAGAAGAGAATCAGTCCCCGCCCGATTATCAGCGTCTGCATTAGCGGACGTTCAAAAGACGATGGAACACTGGTCTCAATGCTCATTACCAGGGACAATCTCGATGCCATCACCGAGTACCCTTCCTACCTTGGCCGATATGGATACAGCGAATGGATGAAGATCAGGCAAGCCATTCAGCGATTCAAGTCGAGACATAAGACAATTATCGAGGACACCATCATCGATCTCATCAAAAGGATGTCTAGGTATGTCACAGTCCCTGACATGCCATCTCTGAAGAAAGGTGGGAAGAAGAAACTCAAGCTCTCTGATCCTAATGATGGACCATACCTAAGGAACGAACATGAAACAAAGTTCTCCTTAGATGAAGTCCTGAAGGCTCACCAGAGTATAGACATTTCTATGCTGAATCTTGACTTGCCAGATAAGGGTCCATATACACCCAATGCTGTGCATTTTAAACCTGAGTTAGGAGTTATATTTCTTGACTATGAAGGTGAAATTAGATTAAAGAGAATGTCAGAGCTACATCTATGTCCAATGGGTCATCTGGTTTACCTCTTGCTCTGGATAGATGATAGCATGCCTGGAAAAATCGTAGATTTGAAGATACGAAGGGAATTCCTACGTCGAAGAAACCTTGGTGAAGATGTACCTGGTTACATAGATCTAAGTGTTCTAGAATAGTTTCTCTTTGTAACAACAATCCACTTTTCCTTATAACTTTTTGTATTATATCTACTTTCAGTGATTATTCTTATAATCTGTAAGTATTAGACATGTACTGAACTGCTTGTAATATTACCAATGATAATAAAATGAGTATTTCATGTACTTCACTGAAAAGATCCCTGAAAAAAGTAATAGGGACACAAGTCTATGAGTTCTAATGTTACTTTTTACATTCACTGACAATCTATAAGTCACGAATAAGCTTTCAGTTTCAGGTTCTATACTTGTAATTTTCTCTTAGATATAACTTAAGGAAAATTCTCAAGTAGAGACTGACTCACTGAAAAAGATTCAAAATAGTAAAAAGGGACATGTACTTTATATGTAACTTTTCCTTACTATTATTTGATAAGACAATGTTATCATCAAATAGGGGGAGATTGTTGATCCTCTCTCTCAATGATTTAATGATAATCCATTTTCACTTATACGTTGTATTTATGTTTCTGTCTTTTCAGTTCCATCGATCATCACTGAACCTATTCAGTGATCGCTGAAGAACTTGTAATGTAATTCAATCAAAGATAGTGATACTTCAAGAAGACAACACTCACACCAAATAACCTTCAGCTAATGTTGAAGACTGAAACTGAAGATTAGAGACTGGCGAGTATGTGATCTGAAGCGGTACTCAGTGATTACAAGTCTGTCTACATATGTGTGAAGACTGCTCAAGCCTCAACGAATGCTGAAGAGACCTTTAGGTTATTCCAGCATTCAACGATCAAAGGAAGCTTTCTTAGCACGATTGTTGTTGTCTTGTCCTTTTGCACACAAAGGACAAACTCATACCCTTCTAAACGTTGGTATAGTACGGAGCCGGCTAGTCAACTCTATTGTCCACCAACTTTAGGTAAGGATGTCTGCTCATGAATAGTGCTTTTTGTACTATTCACTGTAGCAAAGGACAAACCTTCCTCTTAAGGCTTGACACGCACTCTAACCCTACCATTTTGCATTAAATGAACATTTAATGCACTAGGTATAAATAGAAGTGTTTCTTCTCCATGCAGAGTGTGCGCAACTCACTCTCTAAACCTAATTCTTACTTTAAGCATTTTCTAGCTTAAGTAAAGGAACTTTTCTTACAACATTTCTTTTCTCATTTGCTAAGAATCTGTGTGTATTCAAAGATTGTTTAGATAGGTTTTTTTATCTTATCTTTCCGTAAACAGTCTTGTAAAATTTGTATTGATCTTCTTTATCAATATACATTTTAAATTTGAAAATTTTGTGTTTGTATTCATCCCCCCCTTCTACAAACTATTTTACTTATCTTGTAGACCCTCAAGGGACCAACAGTTACTACCACCAATAACTGTCGCTATCTCCAAATGCGAAAGACATCAACGATACGCTAAAATTCTTCTTGTGCATCTATGCTAGAATCAAACCCCAAGGACCTGATGCAAATGCTGACAAATGAAAATGGTTAGGTTTAATGATAAGCATGGTTTATTACATGCTTAAAGTACCTATTTCTTATATGTATTAGGTAGATTTTCATAGTTTATCCCAACCTTGAGTCATTTTTACTTCTTTATTTTCCATTTATTATGTTTGGAGCTAATTGTGGTAATGAATMTGTTTTTACAACAAGTTGGAGTAGATAACATTTTTTGACTCAATTCACTGCACTGTGATGCTGCAGCATTCCAACAGCATTGCCCGGCTGCATCTTGACTTTTGTAGGAGGTGCTTAATGCTTAAGCCATATCTTGGAAGGAAGTCTGAATGGAAGAAGCCCTCGTTTTTGGACTGGCTGCAGCTGGTGACAAGAGTTGGAGATGACCCTTAGAAGACTTTTTGTGATGGAGAAGAAAGCTCCTTTTTATTGTCTTTTCTATATTGTACCTCTATGTACTTTGTACTTTCCTAGGTTTTGTCTTTTCCTCTTTGTGTTGGGTATAAAAGAAGGCCTTTGGCCACTCTTTT
>NC_037530.1:28377740-28378595 GCF_001531365.2 Cynara cardunculus var. scolymus
TGATCATAGAAAAATCCTAGACCAGTCTTTGTCTTGGCGGGAACCTGAGCGTTAATGATCTCWGAGGMTTTATAGGAAGCTTTACACCACCCTTCAATGGTAGCTTTCTCAGCCTCAGCGATGGCTCGCTCACGCTCAGCGATAGCCTTTTCACGTTCAACAGTGATTGTTTGGTTTACAATGACCTGATCTTTAAGATTTTCCTCTATGGAGGTAAGTTCTTTGATCTTAAAATGGCAAATCTTCAATTGTTCTTGAAGATCAATATTTATTAACTTAGCTTTTGATTTGCCATTAAGGGCATTGTAAAGGTCAACAGTCAGAGTATCCAGTGCAGAAAGACTAGAAGAAGAGGATTCGTTCAGGAAACATACCTGAGAAGAGGAAGAAGATGGCTCTGAGGAGGTGGATGCTTCAGAAGTTCCCTCGTCAGCATTTATAGCCATCAAACAGATTTAGGCTTTATCTTCTTCATCAGAAGATGATTCTTCAGATGATTCAGCCCAATCATGCTCTTCAGCAATAAGACCTTTGGAYTTTTGCTGGTTTTTCTTCATCTTTTTATTCTTCTCCTTCAGTTTTGAATATTTCTCATCTACAGTCCTGGAGGAAGAAGTAGCTTTGGAAGATGGCGTCACAGTCTTCTTAGATCTGCATTCACCTGCAAAGTGACCTGGCCGGTGACAGTTGTAGCAAACAGCTGAAGCCTTGTCTATTCTTTCAGACTTTGGCTTTTCCCTTAGGGATAGCTGAGGAGACCTGCGGAATTTACTCTTATTGGCAAATCTCCTAAATGACTTGGTTAGGAGTGCCAGGGACTCATCAAAATCTGAAAGAGCAGATTCTGGAATGTCC
>NC_037530.1:28380749-28406346 GCF_001531365.2 Cynara cardunculus var. scolymus
GCCAGTCTCTAATCTTCAGTTTTAGTCTTCGACGTTTGCTGAAGGATCTTTGGTGTGAGTGTTGTTTTCTTGAAGTATCGTTGTCTCTGAATGAATTACAAAGCGAGTTCTTCAGCGATCACTGAACATGCTCAGTGTAATGATCGCTGGAACTGAAAGTACGGAATCACAAAAATATATCGAAAGGAAAAAGGGATTATCATCAAATCACTGAGAGAGAGGATCAACAGTGATCTACAAGGAAACCTCCTCCAACCTTCCTAACTTGTACAAGATAAATATAGCTATATGAAAATTAAAATAATTGATTTTAAAGTATTTGGTTAAATTATAGTTAAATACGCAAGTTATTATTGAATGATGATGGATAAGATTGGAATATATAGGATATAAGGATACAAACTTCAATTTATTTCAATTGAAGCTATTTGAGCAAACATAAAGAACAAATACCATCATCAAGTATAAACAACTACGCAAAATAAATGAAGTATGCAAAACTCTTATGATTTAGGGAAAATAATTTAGTAGAAGAGAGAAGATTTCTGATTGAATTAAGAAAAGTACAGAATGACTTCCTTATATACTAAGGCTACTGCAGACTAACAACTACAAAAGGTTAACAACTAAAGAACAACCTAACTGAACTCTTAATACAATAAGCTTATTATACCCTTTAGTCTAATACGCCCTCTCAAGATGGAGGTGCATAATAAATATTGTGTAACAACATCTTGGACATTAAAGGGTTTAACCTTGAAGACGGTAAAGGTTTAGTAAACACATCAGGGAGTTAAAGATCACTTCGTATCAACATCAATTTTACTATTTTATCGAACACCTTTTTGTGAACATTGTGGCAATCGATCTCTATATATTTTGTTCATTCATGGAATGTTGGGTTTGATGCAAGATCCAGAGTAGATTTGTTATCACAAAATAACAAGGTAGGGGCTAATGTAATACCACCAAAAATCACTTAGCAACTGTTGTAAACAAACCAATTCAGTCATGGTAATGGCCATAGCTCTATACTCTACTTCAGTTGATGATCAAGAAAAAAACATATTGTTATTTAGACTTCCAAGATATTAATGAGTCACCACAAACATGCAAAGGCCAATGGTTGATCGTCGAGTGTCGAAGCTGAGTGGATGATTGAGCAAATAGAAATGCATGCCTTATTAGGGCTATTGCTTTATATATCATAAAAGATGAAGAGCGACACTCCAATGAATAGTTGTTGGGGATGACATGAAGTGAGTAAGTTTATGTACCGTAAAACAAATATCGGGTCTTGTGAATGTTAAGTATAAAGACGCCCGAATAGTCTTCTGTATTGAGAAAGATCATTAAAAGGTTCTCCATTATTAGAAGACTAATAAAAATGAAAATCAATCGACGTATCAGATAGTTTGACAGCTAATAAACCTCTATCCTCTAAAGTTGCAATGCATATTGTTGTTTATGCCAAAAATTAATTTATAAAAATAATTTAAGGTCGATATGGAGCTTAACAATTAAAAATTGTATCCTTCGATAAACACACGATAAGCGTAATAAACAGGATGGTACACAAGAATTTGGTGAAGCGAGAAAACTCTTGTCAAGAGTAAAAACTGTGGACGACATTTAAGATCGTTTATTCACTAGTGACGTCAAACATGGACGTTGTCTTTTGTACGACAAAGGTCGTTAGTATAAAGATTACAATATGATTGTAAACAATGAATCGTGAGTTTGCTTGAGAGCTTCATATGTGCTTCGAATGAACTTCATGTGTTGCTTGTGTACTTTGAATGTAGCTTGCTTGTTTCCTTTGAGGTAAGCTTTGTTTATATAGGAATTGGCTTCATAAATGTGTCTTTATGAGCCTTGTTGTCAACAACATTCTTCGTCTTTAATGGTTTTGAGTGCTTGCTTTCGGTTATGTTCGTTACTACTAAATATGAGAAGACTTGCATTAAAACACCAAAGAACATTGTTTGTCGTTAGTTAATGAGGATAAGTATAAGAAAACATGTGATCGTCATTACTCAGTGGCGACCAACAATATGAGTATCTTTAGTCGTATGTCTTATCATACGATTATTGTCAATAGTGACGATTGCTAGTCTCGATGTATTTGGTCGACAGTTCTTATCCATGATATATACTTAGTCGTTAGTTTCTAACGTCGGTCGTGGCTTTCATAATTTTTACTCAAATAGAGGAGATGATGACATATGTTTTTTCAATGCTTGCAATGCATTCTCATGGTCGTCCGTCCAATCAAACCCTTTGTTTTTCCTTAGGACATTGCAAAATAAATTACACTTATATGAGGATCGAGAGACGAACCTGTTTAGAACACAACCCGTTAGCCGTTGTACCTCTTTGAAATTTCTTGGTGATTGAATGTTTAAGAATTTTACAGCATATATGCTGAATGAACACCTAGCAGGATTCAGTTTCATCTGATAAACGACTGTTTTATATGACTGATATGGTCTGTTGCCTTCTTAGATTTCACGAGCATTGTCGTCAATATAAACCTCCATTGTATCACCCCAAATGTTTTTGGAACATTTGATTTACTAATCTTTGATATGTTGAACCTGCATTATTAAGAACGAATGGCATTACCTTGTAACAATAGATATCCTTGTCTGTCATGAAGGTTGTCTTTTCTTGGTCTGCGAATGCATCAGAATTTGATTGTAACTAGATCTTGTGACCAGCTATTGCTTCTACCATAACATCGATATTGGGTAGTGAGAAGAAATCCTTTGGACATGCTTTGTTGAGATTGGATCGCACAGACTCACCATTCTCCATTCTTTTTATTTACAACGACGATGTTTGCTAGCCTGTCAGAGTACTTTACTTCTCAGATCTTCCCCGTTTTAGAGAGATTATCGACTTTGTCATTGATTACCTTGTTCCATTCGGGAGCAAACTTACGACGCTTGTGCTTGACAGGTTTGAATGTTGGATCGATATTAAGCTTATCTGGATCAATACCAACCATATCCTATGCGACCATGCGAAACAATCTGCGTTATTCTTCAGGAAAATGATTAATTCTTCTTTGATATCGGGATCTAATGATGCCCCCATGAACACTGATCGATCTGTTCTACTCTGATCGAGGACAACTTCTGGTAATTGGTAGTCGTTGACAGTTTCAAAGTTGTCCTGGCTATGTAATTGGTAGATATTGTGTTTCCTTGGCCTCAATGTCGTGTTTATAGCAGTTACGGGCTACCTTCTGCTCCTTTTTAATTTCTTGAATTCCCTACGGGGTCGGGAACTTGATCGTTCGATGAAACATCGAGGGGACAATTTTCATGTTGTGAATCCATGGTCGTCCAAGAATCATGTTATATGCTGGCAAGCAATCAATGACGTTGAATTTAGTTTGTTTATTGATCCTTTTCGCATAAACTGGAAGAACTATCTCTTCGACTGTATTGGTTGGATCGCTATTAAAGCCGACCAAGACTGTGTTGGAAATTATAAACAGAAAATAGCAAGAAGAACAAGATTGCTGGAAACTTGATTTTTATTGATGCAATATCATAAGAAACAGAAGCCTATTTATATAGGCTGAGAAAGCAACTACCTACAACTAAAAAGCTAAAAACTCTCAAAAAGCATAAGACTAGGAGCCACTACCTCCTAATTTGTTGGTCTTATTTAACAACTAAATTTGACTAAGAAGAGTTTGAATTAGCAAATATTTCTAACACTCTCCCTTCTTTCAAACTCTGATAAACCCAACTGAATGCAAAAAAATTCATGTTTTGCGAAAGGTAAGCTTTTTGTCATCAAATCAACAACTTGTTCCTCTGTTCTGCAACTTTCTAGCTTAACTTCTCCATTAGCCAAAAGTTCTCGTATGAAGTGGTGTTTGATATCAATGTGTTTGGTCCGGCAGTGAAAAACCGGATTTCTTCCGAGCATGATAGCCGACTCGTTATCACATATCACCTCAGTTGCCTTGTTTTGCTTTACTTCGATATCACTCATGAGTCTACGTAGCCAAACTGCTTGACAAGATGTGGTTGTTACAGCCACATATTCTGCTTCGGTAGTCGAGAGCGCCACGATTGCTTGTTTCTTTGAACTCCAAGAGACTGCAGCAGACCCAAGTATGAAACAGTTTCCCATTATGCTTCGTCCATCTTCAGCCGAGCCACCCCAATCACTGTCACTATATCCTTTGAGGCTAAACTTTTCTACTTTCCGATACCAAATGCCGAAATTTACCGTCCCTGCAAGATACCGTAGGACTCTTTTTAACCCAACAACAAAGCTCACATCTGGACGAGAGTGAGTTACATAAATGAGTCTACCAATTAAGCTTCTGTACAGGCTTGTTTCTGCTTTTCCTGTTTCATCATGTGACCTCAACTTCTCATTTGTGTTCATTGGGGTGCTGGCAAACTTACAATTTAGCATGTTGAAATTCTCCAGTGTGTCTTTAACATATTTTCTCTGTGACGTGAATATTCCAGCATCTGTTTGACTCACATCTAGCCCCATAAAATATTTTAATTCTCCGAGATCGGTCATGTCAAACATGCTCTTCATGGACTGTTTGAATTCCGATATGAGATTTAATAAAGGTCCCGTATAGATCATATCATCAACGTACAAGCTTATTATCATGAAATCAYCTCCACCTTGATTCTTGAGATATAAAGTTGGCTCGTGCATGCTTCTCTCGAATTCGTTCTTGAGAAAAAAACCATCTATTTTGCTGTAACACGCCCAAGGCGCTTGCTTCAATCCATAAAGGGCTTTCTTGAGATGGTACACTTTGTCTCCCTCGTTTGTTTTCTCGAATCCTGGTGGTTAGGTCACATAGACTTCTTCTTCTAAGTCACCATTTAGAAATGCCGATTTGAGTCAAATTGAAATACTATCCATCGTTTTTGAGCTTCAAGTGCCAATATAACACGAATTGTTTCAAATCGAGCTACTGGCGAGAACGTCTCATCATAGTCTATTCCTTGTTTTTTAGCATAACCTCTTACCACCGTTTTTACTATCCATCGTTTTTACCTTCTGGAAGTTTAACCAGCTCCCACGTCTGATTTTTTTCGATGGACTTTAGCTCTCTTTCCATAGCTTCCTTCCATTCTTGTTGTCTCATAGCTTCTTCAACATTTGATGATCTCCAACAAACAATGCCAATGAAGATGGCGACTCTCCTTCGATTGGGAATCGTCGTCGTGGAATTCTGCCTCGTTCACTTCTACGTAAGTCTTGTGACTGACTTGGGTCTTTAGTAGTGTTATCAGAAAGATCGCCAGAAGAGGTCTCTAATAATGAAGAGTCGGAGCTTGATGTCTCACTTGCTGTTGGTGTCGAGCTACCTGAACAATGAGGGGTATTTGTTGTTGGGCTCACCGTCTCTTCTTCTGGTTCATTTAATTCAAGTCGAGCACTTGATTCGGTCAACTTTTCTCCCCATTGCCAGTTGCCTTGCTCATCAAACACCGCATTTCTGCTTATAACAATTTTTGCACTTCAAGGATCATAGAGCCGATAAGCTTTCGATTTAGAGCAATATCCAATAAAAATGCATTTGTTCGACTTTTCTTCCAGCTTATGCATTTTCTCTGTATGTAATGCATAACCAATGCAACCAAAAATGTGCAAATGGCTTACCGAAGGTTTACTTCCGTTCAATGCCTCGTATGGTGTTTGATCCCAACCAACTTTTGTAGGAGAAATATTTAGAAGGTACACAACAGTTGCAACTCCTTCAGCCCAAAAAGAGTTTGGTAATCCTTTTGCTTTTAACATCGACCGAGCCATCTCGACCACCGTGCGGTTCTTTCGTTCCGCCACACCATTTTGCTCCGGTGTGTATGGTGTTGTGAGTTCTCTTTTAATGCCCTGTTTATTACAAAAATTAGTAAATTCTGTAGAGAGAAATTCACCACCACGATCAGTTCAAAGTGATTTTATGATTTCTCCTGTTTGCTTTTCCACCAAGGCTTTGAATCGCTTGAAATGCTGAAACGCTTCAGACTTAAATTGCAAAAAATAGACCCAACTCATTCTACTGTACTCATCTATAAACAACAAGAAATACTTGCTTCCAGATAAAGAATTTGTTCTCATCGGTCCACAAAGATCGGCATGAATGAGCTCCAATACCGTACTCGCACGTTTGGCCTTCCCTACTGGAAATGGCTTCTTGGTTTGTTTCCCAAGAATGCATCCTTCACAGACTCTGTCGAGCGGTGCGATGTTTGGAAGATCTCGAACCATGTCTTTATTTTTCAGCAATTGAAGACTAGTGATGTTAAGATGACCGTATCTGAGGTGCCAAAGCTCATTGTCTGCATATGCTTTGTTAACTAATGCAACTTCTATAAGCTCAGAGAAGTTAAGCGGGAACATTCTATTTTGTGTCATGTTAGAACTTGCAATAATGTTACCTGTTGCTTTCTCTTTTACAACACATTTCTAATCTTCAAATAGTACCGAACATCCATATTTCAGCAGTTGTCCCACGCTTATTAAATTATGAGCTAAAGAAGGTGCAAAGTAAACGTCTTTAATGAGCTTAGTTTTGTTACCTTTCGTCACCATTGCCGTTCCTCATCCTTCAATCTGAAGTGCTTTATCATCTCCAAGTCGAACTTGTGATTGTATCGACTCATCAAGTTCTTTAAACTTTTGTCGGTCGCCAGTCATGTGATTCGAACACCCGCTATCAATGTACCATACTTCTTTGCTTGACTCTTTAGAGTTCGAGGATGCCATGAAGAGTAACGCGTCGTCACCATATTCTTCTATGAACTTAGCCTTTTCCGGTTTGTACCAGCAATCTTTATCAAAATGCCCATATTTGTTGCAGTGTGAGCATTGTACATAAGTGTTGACATTTCTGTTTCGGCCTCTGCCTCGACCTCGATAGCTTCCTCTACCTCGACTCCGGTAGTTTCCTCTCATGGGATCAGAGGATTCTGGCTCCCCCTTTGTTTGAAAAGCCTTTTCTTCATCTCTTGTCGATGACCTGCTAATTCTTGCTTCATGTGCTTGAAAGGATCCCAGTAGCTCATCGAAAGAAAACTTTGACAAATCTTTCGATTCTTCGATAGCAGCAACTACATGATCAAAGTTAGGAGTCAAACTCCTTAAAACCTTAGCCACCACGATTTCATCAGTGATYTTCTCTCCATATGATCTCATCTGGYTCACTACTGCAGAGACTCTTCCCAAATAAGCTTGAACCGATTCTTTGTTATTCATGACGAAAGTTTCGAACTCTCGTCTCAACGACTGAAGTTTGACTGTAATTACCTTCGTAGATCCTTGATATTCTGTTTTAAGGATTGACCATGCTTGTTTCGAGGTTGTAGCTGCAGCWATTCTTGAAAATATGCTCTCGTCCACCGCCTGCTGAATGAAAAAGAGAGCCTTAGCATCAYGTTTCTGATTTTCCTTTGCATCGCCGGCTTCTGCATAGCCAGACTCAACAAGTTCCCAGAGATCTTGTGACAGAAACAAGGTCTTCATCTTAATGCTCCAGAATTCATAAGATTCCCCTTTGAAAATGGGTATCTGTGGCTGAGATACGTTGAGGGTGCTTGAGCATGTTGCCATTTTCAGCAAAATTAAACGCCCAGTTCTTTGAAGGAACCTGGCTCTGAAACCACTTTGTTGGAAATTATAAACAGAAAATAGCAAGAAGAACAAGATTGCTGGAAACTTGATTTTTATTGATGCAATATCATAAGAAACAGAAACCTGTTTATATAGGCTGAGAAAACAACTACCTACAACTAAAAAGCTAAAAACTCTCAAAAAGCATAAGACTAGGAGCCACTACCTCCTAATCTGTTGGTCTTATTTAACAGCTTAATTTGACTAAGAAGAGTTTGAATTAGCAAATATTTCTAACAGACTGTTGTACGTCGTATGATTTCGGGTTCATCAATTCCCATGGACTTTAATGTGTTAAGGAATATGACGTGAGTTGAGCTTCCACCATCAATCAATATTCTATTTGTTAAATAGTTCTTGATCATGAGTTAGCCGATCAACCCCGTCTTGGTGTTTCTGCCAATAATCACAAGAGTTGTCTTAATCAAAGGTTATCTGCATTGCCTTCAATTCTAGCTCGGCCTTTGATTGTGGAATGAGGGATGAATGCGTCATCCAGATTCTGAGTCATGTTCCTTTTGGATATAGAATAAGTGAGTCCGTAGACGGGGGTCGAGAATTGTCCAACTGGCGTTCCTCCTGTAATGCAACTTACAACTTTAGAGTGTTCTAGAGACGAGGGTCGAGAATTGTTTTTGACAACATGATTTGCCATTAGATCATTCAAGTGTCCATTTGGGACCAATCATGCCATTTCCTTCCTTAGAGCCAAGCAATCATCTATCAAATGGCCATATTCTTCGTGAAAGTCGCACCATTTTGGCTTATCTTTTTTATTATTAGGATTGTCGCTCTTTTTCTACCATCTGATCGCTGACGAGGTATTCCTCAGGTAATCGATCAGATCTTTCGTTATCCCGTCAAATCCATACGCCGAAGCTTTTGGGTGTTGCGGGAGGTGGGAGCATCTTTTTTCTTCTCAAACTTTTGGTTTGATATTTCTCATGACTGCTCATGCTTATGGATAGGCTTGACTTTAAATTATGGATTTTTGATACTGAGAGAGTTCTTGTCATCAAGATGCTTGCATCGAAAGGCTACATGATCCTCAACGCGCATATGAGCCAACGTGCTATCTCTAACATCTTCAAAAGTTTCAGCAGGATATTTGGTTAGATCCAAATATATACTTGGTCGTTAGTTTCTAACGTTGGTCATGACTTTGATAATTTTTACCCAAACAATTGCCATGTGAAACAAAAATACCACTCTCAGAATGAGCCACCTTTAACCCCAAAATTTATTTCAACTCACCAAGATCCTTCAATTTGAAGCGATTGCTCAAATGTGACATCACATGATCAATGACTATAGGTGATGGTCCAACAAGTATAATCGCGTCTACATACACCAAGATGACCACATAATCACCTCCCTTACCCATGTTAAAAAGGGAATAATCGACCTTTGACCGAGTAAATCTAGTACTTGTTAAGGAATGTTGAAAACTTAGCATATCATTTTCTTGATGATTGTTTCAGACCATAAATGGACTTATGTAGCTTACATACCATGTTGGATGCCTCGTTGACTTGTAAACATTTAGGGTCTTGCCTATAAACTTATATGTCTAAATCTCATGCAAGAAAAGGTTATTGACATCCATTTGCCACTTACGAATCACTGGAACCTCCCCATGAGTGTCAGGTGGAACAATAGTGTGATCTTCAAGATGCATATCATACACTTCAGCTAGGGTGATCAAACTATGGACCAACCCGACCAAACCAACCCGAAAACAATCCAAAAAGAACTCAAATCGAGGTAACCTGACACATAGTTGATATAAAACTAAGTCAAACCACATCTATTGGGTTGGAGTCATATGAACCCAACCTAACCCGATGAACCCGATGCGTTATTATACTATGGATTTAATATGATTCTTAAGTCATTGATTAACATTAGACATAGACCAATCCATAATTAAGTATATTCAAAAATTATATTACAATTTCAACCGTAATTTTACTATTAAGTGCATGAACATTCAATTTTCCTTTTTGAGTTTATTAGCTTTTTCGTTTGTTATCATTTTGATTTTACTTTTTTTAAACACAAACACTTAGCTAGATTGTAAATGATGTACCAAAGATTCAACAAGATCAACACCAACCTAACCCGTACAATTTGGTTTAGATTGGATTGAGATTTTTCAAACTGTATATATTGGGTTGGGTTATTCAAATAGCTTCAACTGAACAACCCAACCATGTGCAGCCATAACTTCACTAGATGTCATATTGAGAATTATTGATCCTTGAAGGATTGTTATTAATAACATTTAAAACTACATATTATTATGAAAAGGGAATACATCCTCACAAAACACAACAAGTTTTCGACCAAAGATATCCAAAAGAAACCGCTAAATATAAGTTCCTTAGCATTGTGTGATCGTACACACTTAATCCTCTTGACAAACTGTGTCTCGATCATATTGTAAGATTGAGGGATTATATCAACCACCTCAGATTTGTGTTTCAGTAAATAAAGCCATTAAAAACGAATGTGATCATCTACAATCGTCAAGAAAAATCGACGTTCTTGATAACTTAGTGTATGAAATGGCCCCCAAATATCACAATGGATCGACGCAAAAGTTTCAACAGCAATATTATTTATTGGCACAAAAGGTAGTCGTCTTTGCTTAGCCAAACAAAATAAACATGGATTATTACTAGTATAGCCACTATTACTATAAAACAACTTGCACTTGAGTACATCTAAAACTATTATTACTTGCATTTTCTTGAACTCCATGAATACAATATACATGAATAGATATATAGCGATTGCACCTAAAAGAATGGAAAAGTCTTGCTTTATATCGTTCAAGAGATCCGTCAGAATGAAACTTGTGGCGAAAGAGCCACATGTATCGGATAAGAGGAGCATCTAAAGGACGAGGTACCAAATCCCATGTGTTGATAGCTCGTAATGCATCATATTCATTTTTTATGGCTGCATTCTAGTGTGGGTTAGAAAGTGGAGATTTGGGAATAGGGTCGACGGTTGGTTTGGTAGTGGTATGGAGGTCGAAGATGGTTTTGGGTTTAAAAACATCGCTTTTAGAATGAGTAAGCATTTGGTGGGAGCTTTGGGTGTTTGGTATCGGGTTTAGAGGGGAGGGTTGGGGTTATGGTTGAGCAATGTCAAGTGGGTTCTCACGAAAGGGTAGAGGAATTGCTCATACCATTTCCAAACTACACAGAGGAATGCTCATACCATTTCCAACAAATACGACGTACAGAACTAGCACTATTTAAGTTGGAAAGGGTACCTGACTTGGATGTCAAATGAGACGACCCCCCGTATCCATATACCATTCAGTCTGTGTGGGTTGCTCGAGTGACGTTGTTTGAAAAGCTTCACAAAGATCGGTAGGTTGTAAACATACCCGGTAATGTGAGCCTGTCCATTTGTATTGCTGGATCCGTGAGAGAGAGGTCGAGTAAATTGTTGTTATTGTTTCCAAGTAGGCGGTTGATGCCACTGTTGTTGGGCATCCACGAGGACCATGGAGGTGCCCACCCCGGGGCAGTCGGGTACAGGCACAGCGGGGCGGCCCAAGGGGGATTTTCCCAGACAGATACCCATGAGGGAGGAGTCGGACGCGGCCCACATGATTGCCAATCACCCCGTGGTGAGATCTGCAGTTTGGGCGAGAGTTCCCCTAGCGTTGCATGGATCCACAGCCACCATTGTACGAAGATGACTGCTAGAGACGATTTTCCCATCAGTCAGGAGAAGGTGACGAGTGTGTGGTAGGGTTTCGAGCAACCAAAAACGGAGGAGGATAGTGGTCCATCATCTCGATTAGATTTACGATTAACAACAACGTACTATGTGTTCTTTTGAACGATGTCAGCGTTTAATGAATATAAGAGGCAATGGTATCACACTCGATGGCAAACCTCAGACGATTTGAAGAACTAGCCTATGTTCATTTAACTAGCATCCATATCTTTAAGTTGAGTTACAAGTTCCCATAGGCACTGGCATTAAGTTGAAGTGACGAGTTTCTATTTGGTAAGGAATTATGACTTCTCTAATGGTAGGGATAAATGGATATGGGTGGGGATAGTACTGGATCTTCACTGTCAAATCCATGAGAGCTATTTTGGATGAGAAACTTAATGGTAATGTTGTGGGGCAATTAATATGGTGCAAATGGCTTCCGATAAAAATAAATTACTTCTTATGAAGGCTTTTTATGAGGAGAATTCCTACAAGACAGAATCTTGGTTCAAGAGGTATACAATTGCAAACTGATTCTTGCACGCTTTGTGGAAGAGAAGTGGAAACGGAAGAACATCTTTTTTACGTCTGTGAAAAATCAAAAGAGATATGTAGATGGGTCGAGAGATGGTGTGATATAAACTCTGGCAATCATTCTTCCCTTGATCAGATGGTGGTCAATCTGATTGAATGTGCCAAATCGAAAAAGAAAAGAAAAATGATCGAGGCACTTATCGGGAGCATTCTTTGGTTTACATGGAAGGCAAGAAATGATGTGATCTTCAATAACAAAAGGTTCTCGTGGAAAGCAGTGATGGTGGATTCTCAAGCTATGCTTTTTACTTGGATTAAATTTAGATCTAAATGTAATATTGATTGGTCTAGATAGGGTTGTAATCCGTTAGCTTTGTTTTAACTCTTTTGAATCTTATCTAGCGCCTTGCTAGTTTTTTTATAGCTTTTTTAGGGTGTTTGGGTGGGGGTGATGGCCTTACCGAAGCTCTTTTCCTAACACTCTTTCTTTTTGCCGTTCAAAAAAAATTAAGTTAAAGTGATGGCGTGCCTTCAAACTTCAGATTGTTAAATTCTTATTCGAGCGCCACAGCCCTTGCAGCTTTGTTATTGGGAAAGATGTTTCTCACTCGGATCCATGTTTCACAGGTCGTTGACTCATCTTCTGAAACCCTGTCAATTTTCAATAATTTAGTCCATGAATTTTCTTTTATAAATAAATTATTAAACTTTAAAAATTGGTTTTGTATATTCTTTTTACCCTAAAAAAGCTACATGCAACCGTGTAGGAAGGTTTAAAAAACCTAAATCAGTTTTATCATTTTCAAAATTTACGCCATTTAAACCCATGGCACCCAACGAAAGTACTGCCCTTCACCTCCTCTTCATCCTCCTCTCAGTGTCACTGCAAATTGCCTTTGTTGTCCTTGCCATCAATCTCTCTCTTTTTTTTTTATCTTTTTTGTCTTTCTATTCTCCCTTTTTTCTACAATTTAATTGAATACATATAGACAGATAAAAAAAGGGAAATCAAAAAATAAAAGAACACATATAAAAAAGGGAGAATCATAAAATATAAAAACACATATAAAAAATAGGGAGATCGATAGCATGGATCAATTATGGAGGTGGACAGTGATGGAGAGTAGACGACAATAAGAAGCATGGGATAATGTAAATCAGGGGTGTTCTTCCAAACCGCCCACATTGCATGGCAAAACGTGGTTTAGAACTCCCGTAGTGTGGTTTACGATTTGCATTTTTACCAAACCGCACTATGCGGTACGGTTTGCGGTTTTGAGTTTTCAAACCGCACCGCATCACATATTTTGTATATTTTTTAATTATATATATATAGCGCACACACACACACACACACACACACATATATATATATATATATATGTAGAATAATTTATTATTTATGTAATATTTTTGGATTTTGTGTTTTGAACGTTGAGGTTATGGCACTTGGCAATGTTAATAAATTAGTTGTACACACGTTACAACTCACATGTCCAATTTGGTTTGAAGTTTATTTTTTTACTTCTTAGTATTTTTAATCATGCAATATGTATTTAGGAATTGGTTGTATTGGGACTCTTTATTTTATTGGACCACGGTCACTTTATTATCAACTTTATAATGCATTTTTGAATTTATAGTTACTGGATTGTAGGCACAAAGTGCAACAAGTACAGACCGCATAAACCGCACCGTATGGTTTGAAAAAGAATACGGTTTGAAGTTTATGTGGTGTCGTTTATTGTTTGAAAAAATGTTTAAATTGCAGTACTGTTAAACTGAACCATAAACACTCTTAATGTAAAGTTTAGAAACCATAAAATAATTTAGGTTTTTATTTTAACATCCAAACTTTTCTAGGCAATAACAAATAATTCTACGTTAGAAAAATGTAAATAATCAATATATACGTTCAATAGTCCATTAATTTATTATATATATATATATAAAATAAGGTGATATTTTCTGATGCTTAGAACCTTTCTTATTTTTTTTCTCAATCTATTGATTTTTCTTAATGTTGAATATATTAAAGATTTTTTCATTCATGTATGAAAAATGTGTGGTTCATTACTAACCGGGGGTTTTTTCTATAATTTTGTATACTCAAGTTTATCCTCCAACTCTTGATTTGCTTTTCTATTTACTTTCTTTTATTTCTTAATGAAATTTATTTTTCAAAGTTTCAATAATAAACAAAATGAAATCCTAAAAATTCTTTTGGTGAGGGATGAAGAAGGTGAGAGTTGAAGAAGATTTGAAAGATTTTAAAAGATATGTAAAATTTATATTCATTAAAAATGTAACTTGTTATTACATATTTCTTTTTCAATATTGTTGGATTTGCTCTTACCATAAGATATGATTGTATTTACGATTGGATCATATAAATTCGAATAAAATTTCGTTATTTTGTGATCACATGATATGATAATTGTTTTTCGAATTTAAGCTATATTAACAATAACTATTTATATGTGATTGATAATTATGTTAAATTTTAACTAATTTAAGTTTTTTTCAATTGATAGAAATTCTTTGGTGTGAAATAAAGAAATGAGAGTTGAAAAAAAACTTAAATTTTTTAAAAAAGTATGTAAAAATTATATTATTTAGAAAATATGATTTGTTATTACATATTTTTTCTTTTCAATATTGTTGGATTTGTTGTTATCATGGGACATGATTGTTTTTACGATTGGATCATATAAATTCGAATAAAGTTTTTGATATTTTATGATTACAAGATATGATAAAAAAAATCGAATTTAAACTCCGTTGACAATAATTGTTTATACGTTATTAATAATGATCAATCATCAATATATATATATATATATATATATATATATATATATATAGAGGAGCGATCAAATGAAAACCACTCTAATTTGTAAAAACTGTAAAAACTACTCTCATTCGTCGATTTCATTATTTAATCTTATGAAATTTTTTCATGAAATTGTTTAATCTTGTGAAATTGTTTCATATAATACTTTTTTGATGAAGTTGTTTCATATGTGGTTATGAAATTGTTTCATATACTACTTAATGAAATTCTAATAAAACTGTTTCATGTATTTCTCTAAAATTAAAATAATGAAGATGATAATATCCATGATCAACACCCTCCACAATAAAAATGGTTAATCAACCTCTCATAATTACAAAAAAATGAACAAAATATAAAATTATGATTGGTGGAATGAGGTTTTCACGGTTTTTACAAATTGAGTGGTTTTTATTTGAACGTTCCCCTATATATAAATATATAATATATATTTATATATAAATATATATTATATAAATATATATTAAAGTCTTTGCCAAATCTCTGGCCTTGATTACAAAGCAGTTCCAGAAAAAGTTCATCAAGAAACCCTATGAACGAAAAGAATTTAAGAGGGAAAGGTATCAGTCATCCTATGAAAGAAAGCCATCAAAATTTCATCAGAGGGAAGATAGAAGAGATGGAAGAGAAGAAAGAGAAGAAAGAAGAGAGGACAGAAGAGACGAGAGGAAGGAGGACAAGGATGGAAGAAAAAATGACCTCTGCTGCTTCAGGTGCGGAAAACTTGGTCATTTTTCCAAAGAAAGTAGAGGACGATTGGTAAAGGATGCTGACTATTACAAGAACAAATACAAGTATAATCCTAGAGAGCGAAGCCTGATGGCCGAAAAAGAAAATTGGGTGTCTGATTCTTCATCAGATGATGAAGACAAAGCACTCGTATGTCTGATGGCCACGTCCAATGCAGAATCTGCCTCCAACTCTGATGATCAGGTATGTGAGTCTACTTCAAATGAAACCAACTCTGCTCCATCTGAGCTAGAGTTAAGGGTTATAAAACTTTCAGAAGATTTCTTCATAGAATGACTGGTACCTTTCCCTCTTGAATTCTTTTAGAGTTTTTGTTCTTCTATGCCGTTCTTTTATCACATCTATATATTATATCTCATTTAACGTTTTTTCTTCTGTTTTACTAATTCCTCCATATTATGTTTTTTTCTTTTGTTTCAGTAACTCATGTTGTGTTTTTTTTTTGCAGAATTTATTATCGTCGATATTGTTGTTCTTCCTCCATAAAATCCATGTAAGAATTGTTACATTTTATATTTATGATTTGTGTGGATTATTTGTTGTTGATGAGCGCTTTTTATTCATGTTATTATATTTTGTTAATTATTATTACATTTGTTTTTCTATGCATTATATATTGTATTTTTTGTCACGTAGAAAGTTTTTATTGTCCATACCTATTATTCCTCTATAACTTTTTCGGATAACAAATATAAAATCTTAATTTATAATTTGTGTGAGTTATATGTGTTGATGTCTGTTTTATTCAAAAATTTATTCTCAATTATATTTTATTGACATCATCCCTATTTTTGGAAGTTATTAATGTTGTTTGTGTGTTCTTTTTATGTGTTTTTATATTTTGTATAATTATGTTTTATTAATATTGTTGTATTTATTCATGTTTTTATTTTTTGTTTTCTGACAACAATCAAATTATGATTAAGTGTGATCTATGTGGAGTTTTGTTATTATAAATTTTCTTCTCCATCTTTTATATTTATAAGTTTCTTAATTTGTATTTTTTTGTCATTCTCTGTATCGTGGTCATTAAAAAACTATCATGTGACGGTTTATTATTTAAAATATCACACCCCGCTAAAGCGGAAACACGAGATGTAACAGGTAAGCAAGTCACAGCAGCAGTTAATAAATAACACCATTCGAGTTTTACAAAAATAAATCAATTTTAACATCCATAACCAAATTGGGATAGAAAGCTTCTTTACAAAAACTTCAAATGCGAACTTAATCGGTATTGCCACAAGTATGCTCCCAAAACACTTCGTTTCTTACTTAAATCCTGAAAAGCATGAAACATAAAACAAGTCAACTACAAAGAGTTGGTGAGTTCACGGGTTTTCATACGCACAAAACATTTCAATGCATAAACCATCTCTTGCAAACCTATACATAACTTTTGCACATAATAAATGTAAATCTGCCACGATGTTTAAAAACTTGAGACGCTACTGAGCCTTTCCTGACCAATGTGCCCTATTATTTTACGAACGACCGGAAGTAGCCCGTACACTTACTTAGGTCCCACAGTTCGTAGTAGTACTAATTCAGCGGTGGTCCAAATTCCACATGATTAGACTAAGAAAACATAGGTAATGTACACCCCTTTCTGGGTGGGACTGTCAATACAATAGCGGCTATCCACAATTACCACGGCTCGGGGACGTGCCCGAGTTAACAAGTAGCGTTTACGAACGGRGACTTTATTTGRAAACATACTCCCAAGTACATCAATTTAGCATTTATATCATAGTGCAAAACCGTCAATATTTCATGACATAAATAAATTTTTGACTAAACAGTTCTTTAGTCCAGGCATAAACAATCTTTGACTAAACAGTTCTTTAGTCCAGGCATAAACAATCTTTGACTAAACAGTTCTTTAGTCCAACAGTTTTATAAATAACAGTATAGTTTGCATAACTTCATGCTTTTCCCCCAGTTTAAATAAACAAAAAACATTAAAAAGTGGGGCCGTAAAAACTCACAGGTTAGATGATGAATATCCAAGGAGATGACGTTTGAAGTGCTCAACGTCCGCCCTAACCTTCCTAAGCAGTCCGAAATCCAAAAATTAGATCACCTATGGGTTCTCGATAAAGAAAAAGTTAAATTATATCCTATGTAATGCCAACGAGTTTTCAAGAATCAAAGTTGATACTTATATTATTAGCTTTAAAAATAGCCCAGAAATTATATATTTTAAAATCAAAGTCCTTTGCACAACAGCTGATATTTGGACAGATTATAAATTCTTTCTGGTATTTTTGGGTTTCACAAAACACTATAAAAAGGAACCTTCCAAAAGTCATTTTATGTCCAACTTTTTATATTATCCATAATAATGAGTTAAACATACTTTTCCCAAATATCAAGAATTTTGAGTGGGTTTAAGGCAGTCATTAATACCCTACAACCTTGAGTTACACAGCCCCCAAAACAGATTGTACACTCTTCGAGTGACAGCCATTTGGAGGGGTCTAAGCTCATCATTTTTCAAGGATTTTAACTCTATTTTCAAGCTAACAAATAAGGTTAACCTCCAGAAAAAGTATTTCTCAATTCCATTGAGTTTTGAGGAAGATAAAACCGATTTGAGATGCATGCAAGATTCTGCCAGATTTCGAAATATAACTTTACATAATTAAATTCTACATGCAATGGGTTTTCTCCTACCTTATTAGAGTTCAAAGAACATGGATCATAGATTATCATCCTTTCGAAGACATTTTCATGTCTTTGATGTATAATATCCCCTTTTTAACTCTCCAGAAATTTAACTACAAGATCAAGAAGTAGGAGTAGGAAGATGAAATTTTTTGTTATTTTTACAAAATTAAGATAACTAGTATCATACATTTTTCTTATAATCTTGAATACTCTTCAAGATTGACAGAATTCCTAAAGGCTTGCTTGAAGATGGAATTGGCTGGAGGGTGGTTTGTTTTAGAGAGAGATTAGAGAGATGAAATAGTTTAGTAAACAAGAGAATTGGAAATGAGAGTTTTCAAAGGGTGTGGGGTATTTATATGAGGATTTTAAAGAAGAAAATGGGCTGACCTCTAAAGGCCCAAGCCCAATAAAAACTTTTATTTTGTTTTTCCTTTAAACAAGAATAAACCCACTTAAATTTATAACCAAAAATATGATTTACCAAACAATAATAAAAATGACACTAATAATTCAAAACTCTACCTTTTGATAAAATTATTTGGACATTCAAATGAGACTTTTGTATTTTAATTTAAAAATTTATAATATCAACTTTATTTTATTTGGAGCATTTCTAAAATATTTGGCATTACATAAGTTAACTTCATCAGTTACCCGCCGAAACAAGGTTTTCTGAACTATATTTTGGGACCTAAGCCAGATGAGTTCTAATCAACATGACTAGATCCTAATAAAATATAATTCTAAATATAGAAACCCTATAAATGTGCTAACCTGACGCTCCAAAAATGACGGATGTCACATAAAAGAACACTTAAAATAATGTTTATGCATTTATTTATTTGAAAATCAATAAAATGTGATATTCATGTGGTTTTTTATGTGTATTTGTTTGCTTTTATTAAATTATTTATATTTATGATATGTGTTCTTTGTTTTATTATGCTTAAAAATATTCAAATTTGTTTAAAGCTTTATCCATTTATTTATATAATATCATATTTAAAATGCATGATAAAATTTTTGATTTTTTAATTGAGTATAAATTGATTTTGCTATGCATGCATTAAAAACTGTATGAAAAAGATAAAATTTTAATTTTTTTATATATTCGATAAATCAAAAAAAAAATTGTCCTGTTTAATACTTTGAAGAGATTTATTTAATGATGGTTTAAAGTTTTAGTTATGTATTAGAAGGATTGAGGGTAGCATATCAACAATTGTGAGGATGACAATACAAAAAAAAAAAAAGGCAAAATGCACAAAATAGCAATCTACTTTCATAACTTTCTTTATTATATCATTGTACTTTTAGTTTTTCTTATTACAACAATGTACTTTCAAACTATTTTTTATTAGGACATTATACTTTGAAAAATATACCCATTATAGCATCGGGTAACCTTTTAATTTCAATTTACCTATTATACCAGGTTTTCATGCCACCTCATTGTCCATGTAGGCTGTCCACATGTACTATAGGGTGTAACTTTCTTACAACACCATTGTCTTTTCAAAATTATTTTATTATAACATCTATTAGTTCTTATTAAATAATGTATTTTTAATTTTGATATTTAGATATTTTACATGTTATTAAATAAATATATTAAATGAATTAAAAAAAATTCTAAATTATTCATTAACATACCATTATCAATAAAAATATTAGAACACAACTTATCTCGTTAATATTTTTTTTAAAAATATGTGTTTTTTAAAAAAAGAAAATAAGAATTGTTCATTTTTTACCAAAAAAAAATATTATCTTTTAAATAATATATTGTATTTGTTAATTTTTTTATTTAACGTATAAATATATTAAATTAATTAGATTTTTTTTGAATTATTTATTAATATAACAATATTAMAAAAWTGTAGATCACAATTTATTTTGTTAACATTTTAAAGAGAACTTTAAAATATATGTATTTATTTGAACAACATAAAATAAGAAGTGTTATATTTTTTACAAACAAAATATATCTCGAAAATAATATTTCATATTTATTTAAGAAATATTTTACTCTAAAATATTTAATTTGCATGCAACTTAATAAGAAAAAGTAAAAAAAAATATTTTTTTAAATCATAGCAATGAAAAATGAAAATCACTAATAATAATTTGAAATAAGTTTTTATTTTTATTTTAGTTAAGTTATTAAAATGATGTGTCATCCACATCACCTCATTAAAGTCACACAAGCAAAAAAAGTCAAGGGTTAATCGGTTTAAAAGGTAACAGATTACCTATTGCTATTATGAGTTATTTTTTAAAGTACGATGCCTTAATAAAAAATAATTTGAAAATACATTGCTGTAATAAAAAAAACAAAAGTAAAATGCTATAATAAATTTTTTTATGAAAGTTGGTTGCTATTTTATGCATTTAACCCAAAAAAAATGAATGGTCAATAAATCAATCATTATCTATAATACCTTATAAGCCATATTTAATAAATATCTTAAAAACAATGCATAAAGTAGTATTCATTCATGAAAACATGTCTATTCGGTTCCCAAACACTGCTCCTGCTCCCAAGGTAAAAGGTAATTTATATTTCCAATTGAACAATTCTCAAGGTGACTATTGATTTCCCAAAGTTTACAGATCATTTTATATCTGATGAAACACTATGTTGTGTTATATCCACCTCTGCAGTGTCATCGTCGTTGCTCCATCTCTACCTCAAATGGCGTTCTCCATGCCGATGTTCCTTCGTTTTTGTTTCTCCTTGTCTGCTTCTGTTTCCTTTGAACAAAGGTCTCTGATGACGTGGTATATTTGTTTCTTTTAAGTTTATTGAAATCTCAAGCCGATTTCCTGATGATAATTTAGATCAATGTGTTTTCTGAATTGGGTTTTTATCATTGTTTCATATTGTCGGTTGATTTTTGATTGATTTATTGTTCTTTGGTGTTTGATGTCTGAATTAGGGTTTCTTTATCGATTTCCAGGTCAATGGAATCAATTGACTGATTTCAAATTTTGAATCTTCCATTTCTCTCCGTTCATGATGTCGACTGCTATTGGATTAAAAAAAATCGCTAATAAGGTGATTCCTTCTCTTCTTGTCTGCTACTCACCTATTTTGAATGTCTGATCTACAACAGTTCCTTTCAAACCTTTGATTAGGAACGGGAAGGAGGTGAATATTACTGCTTCCAAAGCCTTTGGATGTGTACTAATTTCATCAATCAAACGACCTTTTTCTTGCTTACAAATCGTAAGATATTCCCCATTGCTTTCAGTCATGTTTGATCTATCTTTGTTGTTTCTTTATTGTACATTTTCATCAAGGTTTAATGTAGATGATCTGTTTGATAAAATGCCTAAGACAACAACAACCATTATTTCTTCTTAGAATATGATATATGCTTCCTGTAGCAGCCCGTTTAGATATGTGTTCTTTAATTATTGACTATAAAATTTGTCTAGAAAAAGAAACAAATAAGCATCATCAGCAGCAAAAGAGCTGGAATTTGTAATGAGATAATCAACAAAAGAATCAATAAAGCATCCTCTAATAAGGTAGTTCTGATCACACCACTTAATTGAGTATAATCACCATGGATTAATTTTATGTCACGTGCCACTTCTAATATGTAGAGTAACATATGAATGAAATTTCACAGTTAAACTCACTAAGCTATAGCATATGGTTGTTTTCAAACTTTTTTACTTAAATTTATAGTATGTAATTAAAAAGTTACAACCTTTAGGCTTTCTTCTCCTTACATGAAATCATAGTCTGGATGCATTGGTTGAGCATAATCAAAAGTTGTAGCATATGGTTACTTTTTTTGTACTCGAATAGCACAACCACAAAATATAATGACATGCACGGGAGATATGGATTTAACCTTCCAATAACACAAAGCTCTAAAGCCTGGCATCTTTATCATGTTGTACTTCACTAATAAGATCATTGCATTAATAATGATTCCGAAACAAAAACATGACCAAGAGAAAGAGAGAAGATTGACAATGAGAAACAAAAGCAGCAAGATTGCAGTTGGTTTGAGTTTTAATAATTAAGCTGCAGGTTATAGCACCACAAACTCTGTTAGTTTTTAAAGCATACACGAAGAAAATGGAAGCAAGATATGATTATGTACATGCATAGTGATTTCACGTGGATAGATGGGAGTGCATATACGAAAGCCAAGAAGTAATACCTTAGAGGGTGTTGGGTTGAAACCAGCATCCGTCTCTGGAATCACAACAATAAGCACTCAAACATATAGAAACTACAAAAAAGTGCAGAATTTTAATGGAAGGAAAAACATACCATGTTTGAATATTTGCATCAACATATAGAAATGTTATAGACATGAAACTTGTTACTATTGAAGAAGAGCAAAGTTGCTATAAGATATATTTCATCAAAACCAGAAATTGTTCAAAAACCATCCAAGCATATTCTATGTAGGTGGACAAGAAAAAAAAACGACACTTACATAGCAAAATCTGTACTGATGTTTCTTTGACAATTTAAAGAGAATATAAGGTTCAATTATTTAATTATTGACAGGAACAACAACTTTTCCCCACAACCTCTCTTCATGTTGTACTTTAAGTGACAAACGGATCCTATTATAGATTTCTATCTACTCTAATGGCTTCCACCTACACTTTCCATGAATCAATGTAAAGCTATTTAAAATTTCTACTGCCACATCTTGTTCAATAGATGATGTCCAAAGCCTTGATTCAAATTACCCTACCTATTATTACCTTGATTCAAATTTCCCTACCTGTAAATGTGTTTAAAATTTTGATGGGTTCTTGTTTATAACTTCTTGATTTACGCATTAGAAACTTCGAAGTATAGATATTTGTCGTATTTAGGCTTTAGGGTTATGTACTTCATCTTTACAGGTTTTTATCGGCTTAAACACATTTTTTTGTACTTCATCCTTGCATGTTTTTATGTGCCTTTACAAAGAATTTTGCATGCAAATACGTCGAGAAAATAACTGTACTTCTGCACCCTCCATCCTTGAGCTAGCTGTTGGGGATGAGTCCCGCTAGGTTTATTACAATCATACTCTTAATTATCTTAATTCTTCTTCATAGAGCTACAAATTTTCGTTACTTTTCTCAAATTTGGATCGGGAAATTTTGAGTTGCTTCAACATTTATGTAAGAGAGCTTCTGCTAGCTTATTTAATAGTTAAATACGTCTTTAAATATGTTTTTGTCGTTTATGGTTCACTGTAGTTGTTATTGTTCTTTTGTATTAATCATAAGCAATCTTTTCATGGTTGGTGCAGTTGATTGATTTTGAGCTCTTAATATTTGGTGCAGTGCTCATTTGTCGACAACTTATGTATCCATAAGTACTCAAAGTTCAAATTTTCATTGTAAGCTTTTGCATCTTAAACTTCATTTCTTCTTATGCAAGACCATTATTTATCCATAAAAACTCAAAATTCCCATCCATCTTGACACTTTTGAGTGATGCATGTAATTTTTTTTCCTCAAAAGAGTTTGTGTCAGCTCAATTAAATCTTCTTATTTTTTTTTCCAGAAGAGTCTGGGTTCTTTTGATTTTTGTATATTCAACATCTAAGACTATAATTCGTAAATTTAGCTCCAAAAGTTTCTAGCTTTCAAGATTCATGTTTTTAGTGTAGTACTAATAAAAATTTTATATATATTTTTAAATGGGTTCTTGTATGAAAGGATTCTAAGAGAAGGGAATTTTACAATGTTGTAGTTTTGTCAACACGATGGAGCACCTATTGGAGCCTCAACTTATGAATTTTCCGATTTCCTTGGACTGATGATGGGATGAAATGCATGTCGATCGAGGGAACCCATCCATGAACTTGGGCATTGCCAAATTTCTTGGTTTTCAACAAGTACTATGTAGTTGGTTGTTACTTTGTTTCTAACGGTGATATTCCCAACTTTTTTGTTACTTATGTGGTATCTATGTTGGTATGAGTGAAAAGTTCATCAGGAGTTGTTGTGGTTGGGGTTGCAAATGGAGTTGTTGTGGTTGGGGTTGCAAATGGAGTTGTAAATATGCATCTTAAATAGTGTTTTACTTGTAAACATTTTACTGATTTCCTATTATTGGTTTCTCCTTCAAGTTTTTACGTATAACCTTATTAAAATTGCATATGAATTCCGTAAAGTTAAATGATGAGTAAGTGATAACCATATTATAATTTCAAATACAAGATATTTAATGTTCATCCTTACATATACTTATTAATCATGCAATGTTCTTTCTAAGTCATAGGTTGATCATAATTGAAAACATCACAAAACTGTAAAACTAGATGGATAGAAGAAGAATACAATGAAGAACAAAACATGATTAAAGGTAACATGGACTTGAAAAAGCCAAGTACGAAGTGTAAGACGATGTCATTCATCATTCTTTCAACAACTTGCAATCCAAATTCAAGAAAGATATCTTTATATTTGTCACCCAATTTAAAAATCAAGCTACTAAAGTAATCGATATTAAGGACTTACCAGGCGAGCACCATGCATGGCGAATGTGATCGATCCACCAGTGTGTTTGGCTGTATCACCTTCCACCATAGTCAGTCGGTTATCACGCGCCGCCTTGGAAACTACACCCTTCCAATGGGGCGTGTTCCAGCGATCAATCATYTGGCACCAGATACGAGGATCGAGCCACTTAGGGTGGAATCCCTTTAACATATTCATATCCCTATGAGGGTCGTTTTCTACATAAGGCATCGATTGACTTCTAGCTATTTCTCCTGCCCTTCTTCTAGCAGAATTCATGCCATCATTGTAGTTTTTGGCACCCCGAGCCTCCCATATCTGCAGCATCTTGGCGTCCAGTGATGAATCCCAACAATAGTACCCCTATACATAAAAGATTAGTTGCTTGTTGACTTCAAAATAAAACTAGCACAAATATAACAAGTTAAAAGAATACTACAAACCTGGAAACGCTCCCACATCCGTGTCTTCACCTCCTTAGGGATTTCCGACCAYGTRCACCATGGCCCCTCAATCATTGATCGAATAATCTGTCAAATGACGGGCCGCATAGATGTTGTTAATCCTGTGTAATGAGTTGAATTAGTATCGATACCCAAAAATAATTAATTTGATCAATTAGTTAATATAACACTTACTCGTTGGATGTAACACCAATCCTCGTTCTCTCGGTTGGAAGATGTTCTGGAGCATTGATGCCACGGACATTTGCAGACTCAAACTCATCTGTTTGTACAGAAGCACTACTAGATCCTAGAGTAGGTGTAGGGAGGCTACTAATAGCTCAGCTAGGTGTAGCAGTAGATGGAGTAGGTGTAGGTCGGCTAGGTGTAGCAGTAGATGTAGGTCGGCTAGGTGTAGCAGTAGATGGAGTAGGTGTAG
>NC_037530.1:28407441-28408770 GCF_001531365.2 Cynara cardunculus var. scolymus
TTTAACCTCTTCATCGAACACTACAATCAAAGGAGATACTTCTTCACAATTCAACAAGATGTATGTGTGAGCCTTGTGTAGATCTCCATCTTGTAGTCGATAGTGTGTTCCAGCCTTACCATATAGTTTCCGAGACGGGGTCTTAAATATGCTTAACCGCATATCGGAAGACGAACATTCGGGGGCAAAAATTTCGAGGCTCACGATTTAGCCGCGTCTCTACCGTTGTATGTGTGAGCCTTGTGTAGATCTCCATCATGTTTTATGAGTTGTAATTAAGAGATTTTTGAAATTTTTGCATAAAATGATTGTACCTTATGCTTAAATACTTGTACTTAAGACTTTGATTTAAATGCTTATTAAAGTGGTATAAATAGATATATGTTATGTAATATATAATTTGCATTTGACAATCTAAATGTCCTATAAACCTAAATTTTATAAATTATACTACTAGGATGTTGTTAGACAATCTAATTAAGTGTTGTAGTGTTGTTCAACTATTAGATAGTCTCCAACAACAATGCTAAAACAATGTAAAAAAAGTATAAATATCCTAAAACATGTAAAGCAAGGCTCAACGGGATCTATTTACAATCTGTAAACCAAACCAATCCATCTGCAAACTAAACCATACAACATATTCGAAAACATTCGACACACAGAACTCATGTAACCAAGGTTCAGTGGGATCCCATATACAATATGTCAATCAAACCAATTAATCTGTAAACTAAACCCTAAAACAGATTCGAAAACCAACAAAGTTGAATCAGAATCTACACCAATATCCTTAATACATACAGGTGGCTTGGAGTGGAAAGCATAAGCAATAAATAGCAACTGAAAACAAACCTAGTCGTCGGGCACTGTTGGTGGAGAAAGGAAGTAGTAACCGAAAACAATAGGGAGGCGATGTCTAAGTCGGTCCGCCCCTGCACTCGTCGCCGATGTCTAAGTCAGTCAGTTGCTGCTGGTTAATCTAACTAAGCAGTAACCGAGAGGGAGGCGAGAGGGAGGAGGCGAGAGGGAGGAGGCAAGAAAGAGTCCGGTTAACCTAACTAAACAAAAACACAATTTGGGCTTTTGGGGGGGTTTTAAAAATTTCAAATTTCTTTTCAAATTTCATTTCAAAATAAAAAATGAAATCCGTAGGAACATTTTTTAAATATACAAAAAAAATTATAAGATTTTCAACAGATCTTTATATTTAAAATAAAAATTAAAGTCAATAGTACCCGTTAAAATCTATTAAGATCCATTAAAGACCAAATAGTAACCGTTAAAGCCCAACAATCCATTAAAGTCCACTAAGATCTATTAAAGCCT
>NC_037530.1:28409541-28411850 GCF_001531365.2 Cynara cardunculus var. scolymus
CAGTTGAACCGAATAAGGCCCAACAGTATCGGTTAATGTCCAGTTGAACCGAATAAGGCTCAACAGTATCGGTTAATGTCCAGTTGAACCGAATAAGGTATATATATATATATATTTATAAATATAAAGAAATTTTAAAAAAAATGTTTTTTATATTTTTTTTCCTAACAATATATATTTATATATTTTTATAAAAATAAAGGTTTTTTTATAGTTTTTAACGTTTTCGACAGATTACTGACGGAATTTAGTTTTTTTTTAAATAAAAACTAAATTCCGTCGGAAATCCGTCGGAAACTTTAAAAATGTTTTTTTAATTTTTTTTCCTAACAATATATATTTATATATTTTTATTAAACATTTTTAAAGTTTCCGACGGATTTCCGACGGAATTTAGTTTTTTTTAAATAAAAATTAAATTTCGTCGGAAATCCGTCGAAAATTTAAGAAAATGTTTTTTAAATTTTTTCCTAACAAAGGTATATATATATATATATAAATATATATATATATATATATATTTATATATATATATATTTATAAATATAAATATATATATATATATATTTATATATATATATATATAGGGTTGGGTTCACGTGAGACCAGCCTGTTTTCGTGAGACCCGTGAGACCACATTTTTACACGTAAAATTTCCGACGAAAATTATTATTTTTAAATAAAAAGTAAATTCCGTCGGAAATCCGTAGGAAATTTTAAAAAATGTTTTTCAAACTTTTTCCTAACAAAGGTATATATATATTTAATTAGTGTTAATCTAAAACAATTTCCGACGGAATTTGATTTGTTGTTATTAAAAATTAAATTCCGTCGGAAATCCGTCGGAATTTTTTTTGGATTAACGCTAATTAATTTATTTAAATAAATTAGACAAATTTTGCGACGGATTTCCGACGGATTTGTGACGGATTCAAATAAATAAGAAATCCGTCACAAATCGGTTTTAACTAATTTTAAATTTTTTTTCCAAAAAATTCAGTGAGGGATTTGTGGGGGATTTGTGGCGGATATGGATAAACATTGACTTTGTTTGACTTTTTTGGGATCCGTCGGAAATCCGTCGGAAATCTGTCGGAAATATTTCCGACGGAATTTCCGCCAGAAAAATCCGTCGGTGATGCCCTTTTTTTTAGTAGTGAACTATGAAAAAACAATTATAGCTTTATTATTTTAAATATAGATATAAATTGTACCGTCTTATATGGTTGGTAATTTTTTCAAAATATGGGGATTTTGTTAGCCAATAACAAGAAAATCTATCACATTCTAATATAAAAATAGAATTCACACGAGAATGGAACAATCAAAAGAGTCGATGGGAGATAAACTATGGAGAATATATCAAAGTTTTCAAAGCAAGTAGTTTTACACGTCGGTTTTAGATGAAAAAAATTAGAAAAACATTAATAAATATTATATAATGAACGAAAGATTAACCTTTTTAGGTATTTTTTTTCTCCAATATATTTAATTCATACATGTTTGGGTCTTTAATAGTTAATGTAGTACTAAAAAAATTTCTTGTCATATTAGATACTAATTGTATTTACTAATTTTTTGGAACTACTATTATATATATTAAAAAAATTTGGGTCCCAAACTTTTATGAGCCCTGGGCGTACGCCCGACCCACCCTCCCCCAAGGACGGCCCTGAGTAAGATTATGGTTGAGTGTGTATATGAACTCTAATACATAATTATATATTTGGAAAATGTTTTTCATAACCATAACACCACCACTTTTTTCCTACCAATTCTCACACTCTATGTTAGATGGAACCGACTATGTTTTATTTTGCAAAAACATGTTTATACTTTACGTATTTGTTTATATTTATTTGAATCTTATATTCCGTCGTATTGTACGGGTATACAACTAGTATTTATAATCTATAACTCTAATAAAAAGAAATGATATATACATAAGCTGATATTGTAATATTTCAATATTATTTTAATTTTTTTTCTAAAAATAAAATTATCACAAAACTAGCAATTATGTATAAGAGAGAAGAGTTATATGACATTGAACTGATTGTAGGTTACCACTATGATCTGAACCAATAACGAAGACAGAGATCTCATTCTTTTTTGTCCTCATTTAATGTTACTAGAAGTGTATTTGCGCAATACAACGAGATACATCGTGATTTTAATATTTTATTTTATTATTTATCTCAGTCGATGTTATAATATGGCTTTATGTGATTTTGAGAAAGCGATTATGTTTTTATTTTTGAATAAAATATATGTTTGAAGATATCATAAAAATTTGACAAAAATATATC
>NC_037530.1:28412906-28415364 GCF_001531365.2 Cynara cardunculus var. scolymus
ATTATTTTTTTAATTTAATTTACGTTTAATAATGAAATAATTTATTTTTGGTTTAATAATATAATATTTTATAAAAATGATAATTAAGTATTCTGTTAGAACTTAATGATTATCTTAATTATATTTTAAATTTTTTATATTTAAAATAAGATGTTTATTTTGTATTTGATTATGTTTATCTGCAATTTGTTACACGAATTCAGATATGGAGCTTTAATAAGTTGTACTTACGCACAATATACTTGTAATCTTGAGTTTTAAGTAATATGCATTAATAAACGATACCTTACGCATAAAAAGTAGTTTTTAAGAGTTTTTGTCAAATGCTTTATAATATAGTATATATTAATTTTTTTTATAATTTAATTGAAGTTTAATAATGAAATAATTTATTTTTGGTTTAATAATATAACATTTTATAAGATAATAATTAAGTATTCTGTTAGAACTCAATGATTATTCTAATTATATTTTAGATTTTTTATATTTAAAATAAAATGTTTATCATGTATTTGATTGTGTTTATCTACAGTTAGTTATACGAATTCAGATATGGGATGAACGAGTTTAAGAGTTTTTAAGAATTTTAAGAGTTTTTAAAAGTTTTAACCAAATGTTTTATAAAATAGTATAGATATAGATATATTATATATTACAATCAGCACCTAAAATTCCATCTGAATAAAACAAAATCAATCCAAAAGCAAACTAAAGCTAACACTAAAACTCAACTTAACAACCGTCCGTCAACATCTCGCCGTCGGTACCTAATCTCACGAAACATTCCCGTTTCGTACCATCGCCGTTCGCTGCATCTCCGGCGACTGCTCCGGTACGCTCCATACTTTCACCGATTTGTCCAAACTGCCACTATAAACCACCCATTTCCCATCACCGCCCTTCTCCACCGTCAGACACTTCACTGGCCCTGTGTGCCCCCTTAGAACCGACATGCATGTGTGATTCGACCCCTCCCTCAGCCACACGCATATCGTTTTATCAGCTGATCCGCTGAACACCAAATTTCCGGCGGCCGCAAGACACAGCACCGCCAGTTTATGCCCCTTGAGGACTCCGCCGTGTGAAAGCTGCTTTTTCAGCTCCCAAAAGTTCACAAACCCGTCCGACGACCCGCAGTACACCACCGATCCCGATTTCGACACCGCCAACGCCGTCACCGCGCATTCTTGGTCCAGCAGCGTCTGCACATACTTATGCTTCATGTTCTTCCCCCACCCTTCTCGTCTCCACACCTTCACCGACCCCTCCGCCGATCCCGTGAACACCAGGCCGTCGCCGGTGGAGACGATGGAGTTCACGGCGTCGTCGTGGGCCTTCACTGATTCTAGACATTTTGAATTCGACGTTTTCCATACTTTAAACGTTCGGTCCCATGAAGCCGAATAAAGCAAACCATCTTCTTCGTTCATGCTGAGGCTGGAAATGGCGTCGCAATGCCTGATCCAAAGCGTCGTACAGTTTCGTTTCACCTCAACGTAATTCTTCGACTTCATGGAAGTTTTCAAGATGTCGAAAAACGTGGGGAATGTTCCAATGCGTTTATGAATTCTTGGGTCTTTCGTGTTCGATTTCCAAACACGAATCTTCCCGTCTTGATGGCCGGTCAAAATCTTGTTGCCGGAAATTATAATCGCCTTCACAAGACCACTGTTGGACTTGAATGTGGTAAACATGTTCATGTTTTTCCAGACATGGATGTTCTTGCTGTCCGATCCGGTGTAGAGGAGGCCACCGGCGGCAGCCAGGGAATAAATGTTGCCTTCCTCCCGAACCAGGGAACCGACGAGGCCATTATCAGGACTAGCAGTGGACGATGGTTGGAAAGAAGATGTCTGGTTCCATGGTGACATCATCAATGGAGAACCCTCACCGCTGGTACGATTGGAATCGTAACCGTTGTCATCGCCGTTGATGTAGTCGTCGTCGGCCGGTGGAGAGTTTGTTTGACGAGGATGCATGGTATGATTATTGTCTCCAAATTGGGTTAATAATTTCTTAGAATTCTGTTTCTTGTTTATTTTCAAATTCGATATTCATACAAAAATGAATGAAAAAGCCGATGATCTTGGGATTGGAGTGATACCGATTAATCGGAATTTATGATTGGAAAACGATGAAGGAGATAATGGGGGGTAGAAAGTGAGAGATTGATGGGAGGAGGGTATAAATAGTGGAGTGGGATAAGGAAATGATGACACGTGTAAGAGAAATATATAAGAGGAAAAACGTAATTGCTGCGTTAAGAATCATTTTCCATGCTTTCGGGGTCCGAAACTTCCGTCGTCTTCCTTTTGTTGCATCAAAATTATTCCCATTAAAAATAAAATAAAAACATGTGAACTATCCTCCTTGTATCATCTACTTTAACGATGTAAATATGGTCCTTTACATTAAAATCAGGTATCTATACTATATTATAAAGTATTTGACAAAAACT
>NC_037530.1:28415697-28431919 GCF_001531365.2 Cynara cardunculus var. scolymus
ATTAAAGAAATTACGTTAAAACAAATAGAATTTTTAAATAGTTGATTTGATATTAACATTGATATAACTTTTTTCATATTTTTATGATATCTTCAAATTTATATTTTATTCAAAAATAAAATCATTATTGTTTTTTATTAAAAACACATAAAATCGTATTATAACATCGACAGAGATAAATAATAAAATAGAACATTAAAATCGAGATGTGTCTCGCTGCATTGCGCGAGTACTCTTCTAGTTAATATTTAATATTGATGTATGTGAGAAGAAAATTTGTATTAAAAATACATTCAACTCCAACAATTATTCTTAATTTGCATATATTTTACTGGTGGAAAAATATTAAACTATTATTTATCTCTTCTATATATTCAGTTTTAGGAATTTCTCCAAATTTGGATATTTTCATCTTATCTCTTATTTTATCTATTTTAGCATACGTTTTAACATAGCTGTTGTCTTTTGTCTCCTAAATTTCTATTTTAATATAGCTGTTGGAGGTGTTCCCATAACCCTATAAATAAGGGTGAGATGGAATAAATGCACACCGACCTGCTAATTTTCATTTCATACACATCAACATCAAAACTTATTTTTTGCATTCTAGTGTATGATTAATGATTTGAACTGATTTTAATATAAATAGGTGTGTATGTGGGTGTGTATAGCAACATCAATAAATAAATGAACTCTCCATATTTTCATGACGAGACATTAATCAGTTTGCATATTCAAAAATTTATGTCAATGATTACACAAAATAATTATGTTAATATAAAATAAAACATAATAATTATTGAAGTTGTGTGCATAGACGTTTGGGTGGCACAAATATAGAGCTGAATTCGATTGAAAACAAAAACTTCAGGTCGACGATTGAGCATTTTGTACATTACGAAATCAGTTAAAACTCTAATTGTGTCAGCTTTTTAACGATCTTACGCTAAGAAACCAGTTGCAACTTAAATTGTCTCACCTTTTTGAAAACGATGGTAGGATAAGCCGAATCACGATGATAGCACCATTAAGTAAAACCAAACTGTTATTAATTCGAGATGCTTTAAATCAACTCGAAGTTAGTAAAAGGATTCGATGACAAAGAATACGAAGGATGATGGTACGTGAAATGATGGGGATGCTAGGTAAGAAAATCCCTTGCATCATCTTATAATCTTCTATTTGTCGTTAGTATTCGATGTTGGTATGTTTTATTAACGTAAAAAAAAAAACAGTAAATAAAGAAAAATACGTGTAAAATTAATACTGAATCTCATATATTGTAACTTATATCTTCGTTTAATTTCAAATCTATGTAAACAATAGATGGAGTCAATTTAAAGACGAAAAAATGAATGGTTTAAAGAAATATTATTCATCTCAATAATTTATGTTAGTAATTTTAGGTATTAAAAAAACCCATAAATATACAATTTAATAAAAAAAATTCACATATGAATTAATAGATATGAACTTGATAATGTTTCATTTATTTTAATATGTATAAAAGAAGAAGAAATGGTCTATAAAGCAATTGATTGATAGGTTCATGTGAAGAAGAATCCCTAATTTTAGCAACCATATTTCTTGTAAAATTGGAAAGTATGGAAATTTAAAATCTCTCTCTCTCTCTCTCTCTCTCTCTCTCTCTCTCTCTCTCTCTCTCTCTGTTTGTAAGTCAAACCATTCATATAGTATACTGTAACCTTATAATACACAGTTAAAGATGATGTGAAAGTTACAGCATTCACGTAATATGTCGTAATGCAGACAAGATAAATGTATGTTCATTTGTTTTCACTTTCTCATAGAAATAAAGATTTCTTACATATAATCCTGATTGATATATATTATTCACATGTTATATAGTATAATACAGACACACTTTCAGATAACTTTACTTCATGTGAATACTATCTCACATGTGAATAGACCATGACATATCCTCATGTGATAACATGAAGAATGCTTTCTTCTTCAACATCTATTTGTGTAACATGCTAATGAAATACATATACAAATATATCTTTTTCTAACTGTTGGCATTCAGATCAATTTGCATGTACCAACCAATCTCTTTGACGACCACAAATGACCTAGAGTTATCACATCAAACCTTTATGGCTATAAGGGTTTTGGTCTCGATTGGATTTAAATCCAAAACAAAATGAGATTTCCACTGCATTCTTCAAGTGGTTAAACATATTGTTTTTGAAGCATATACAAATATATTTTAACCACAAGGGTGGTGCCTGGTTGATTTGACCTTGACTCAAAAGGTCAAAAGTACCAGGAGGTACCAGTTTCAAATCCAATGAGGAATACAAATACCCTTGTGGTCATGGAAGTTCAAATACGGTGACTCCGGGCTATCTGCAAAGCAGGTGGTCACCCTGGGATTAGTCGGCTCATATAACGGGTTGAATATCCAGGTTAATAAAAAAAGTATATTTTTATTTTATGACAAAAATAAAAATGTGAAGTCAAAAAGGATGTTGCAAGGTGAACTTATTTGAAGTACGGAAATAAAAAAGATTCAATTACTTAGAAAATTTCTCAAATAAACCACTAAAGAATTAAAAGTAGAATGTGGGTGAGTATTTCAACACTTATAAGTTTCTAAATATTGCAAATTTTTGCTACAAGTCTCCAAAGTCTCAATTTTGGTCAATTTTGTAATTATTCGACTCTCAGAATTATAATTGAGTTGTACGGGCCAAAAACAATGGCTTTCCGTTGTCGAATTTTGACTTTTTGAAAGTACGAAAGAGACCCTAAACTTTATAAAAATTATATTTTGAACATTATTTCAATCTTTTATGACTTTTAAGTTACTAATTTGTACAACTTTATAATCTAATGATCTAATGTTCTAAAGTTGTACGGTAGCAATTTTGTGATTATTGAGAAGTCTCGTGACGTTTATGAATGTTCAGATTGTCAGATTGTAAATCTAATCTAAATGTTAAGAATTGGTCTTACGGGTCTCATGAAAAACCGTTGGTCTCACGTGATTCCAACCTTATATATATATATATATATATATATATATATATATATAGGGGCTGGTTTAAATATTAACCAAGATTATTGTGTTAACTTTGTTAATTAATCTTGACCATTGATTCTTACAATAAATGGTATGATTAATCATGATAAAAAATTAATTTTTTAAATTTACAATTTCAAAAAACATATGTGGACAAAGAGGAAAAGGGTATTTAGGTAATTTTTTTATGTAACTCCCATATCATTAATTGAGAGTAGAAATGGCCAAAAACCGGTCTCGGGCCAGGCCCGGCCGGTCCCAATCCGTCCTAACATTTCTCATAACCGGCCATAACTGGTCCCGGCGTAACCGGTCCCGGTCCCGGTCTTAGTCCCGGTCGAAAATGATAAGACCGGTCAAGGTACTTCAAAACCGGTTATGGGCCGTTGGTCCCGGTTCCGGTCCCAACCGGTCCTTGCATTAAAAAATAAGATTTTTTTTTTTGATTTTTTAATGATATATATTTTTAATACATTATAAAATTTACAATTGGATCACTTAAATACACTTTAAATATACGTTTTAATATAATTAAAATTACGTTTTCTTATAAAAATACATTATAAAATTATTTAAAAATACATTTATTTATAAAATTATTTGAATTTTCGGGCCGGGCCGGTCCATATTCGGTCCCATTCCCATGGAACTACCAAAAACCTCAACCGGTCCCGGTTTTCGGTCCCATAACCGGTCCTTACTGGTCCCGGTCCTCCGGCGGTCCCAGGCCGGGCCGGGCCGATTTGGCCATCTCTAATTGGGAGTTACAAAATCAAAAAATCTCATTCTTTTTGTTAATGTAAGAACTATATGAACAACATGTGAACCGTATGAACAACATGTGAACCGTATGAACATCTTCTATATATTCAGGAGCCAACACTATTGTATGTACATGAACACATATGAACCAAGGCATCTAGGGTTGTGTGTTTTCATACGTGCTCACATGTCTTCACATGTTCTATGTGTGTGTATATGGATTCATATGAACATCTAGTGATTTCAATAGACATGAACACTTATGAATCATGACATCTAAGGCTGTGTGATTTCTGATGTGTTCATATATCTTCATATGTCTGTGTGTGTCCCTATGTCTTCACCTGTAAACTGATTAAATCTCTCAATAGAGCCAGCTCCTGAATATACAGAAGCTGTTCAACAGGTCAACAGCAATCACCTTTTTTGCAAGATAAGTGAGAACTGTCAAAGGTGAGAACTGCGATTAAAACGAATGCAATATCATATTCATCCATTACCAATATAAACGCTTTGATCATTGTCTTCACTTCCGGACCTCGAAATCCGATTGTCATCGTAAACCATTTTAACCTTCTCATTCTCATTGTTGTCGATCTGTTTTCCAATGGGTTTATCTATATTAGCTTGGACGATATCGAAAACTTTAGTATCGGAAATCCTTTAACAATCACAAACTCAATAACATTGTAGATAGATAAATCAAATTTCAAAAACAATCACAAATTGAAAAACAAGATCAATATTAGATCATCATCAATTATGTGATATTTAGATTTTGTAACTCTCAATTAATGATATGGAAGTTACACAAAATGGTAAAATTACTTAATTACCCCTTGTCATTAACATATGAGATGTATGTGAACCTAAAGAAAAGATTGATTTTCATTGGTTGAGCTTGGTTAACAAAGTTAACACAATAATCTTGGTTAACATTTGAACCAAGCTATATATATGTATGTATATATTTATTTATTGGGTAAAAGAATAACTTTTTATATTTCAGTAAAATAACACATAAAATAAAACAAGATACTACCAAACAAAAAGGTCCCATGGTTTATAAGAAAAACAAAATAAATGTATAATAGTTAATTTGAGTACTACAATTACAATTACAATTACAACAATTATTAATATGCACCAGTAATAAGTGCGATACGTATAAGTATTACGAAAAAATTAAAATATCTGAGTATTACAATGACAACAATTGTTAATATGCATTAGTAGTGCATAGGTTTGTTAGGTCTAGAAGATTTACAATGATTATACACAACACAGAAGTATCTGTAGAAAGAGGGAGATTGAATATAATTCTTTTTCAAACTTTAAAAACGAATTCCTAATTAACAAATCTAGTATAAGAATCTCTCATTGTGTAGATTCAGGCCTCAAACCACTTGGGGTGCGTTTGGTTTGCAGGAATGGAATGGAATTGGGGGGATTTGGATTTAAAATCCATTCCAATCCTGTGTTTGGTTTGCCATATTGTCAGGTTTTGAAATCGCGGGATTTTATTAAAATCCCTTAAACATGGGATTTAGAAATCCTTTGCAAATGTGCTGGATTTAAAATCCAAATCCAATAAAATCGCTTCCACCCCTTCTCCTCGCTTAACAGATCCCGCTTCCCTTCCCTTCACCTCGCTTCCCTTCCTGTCCTCTCGATTCCTGCCGCCCTAACCCGTCGGAGCTCTTTCTTCCTCGCCGGTGCTCTCTCCTCCTTGTCGTCCCGCTCTCGCCGGTGCTCTCTCCTCCTCTTCGCCGCCTTCTCTCATCACTCAGCAGGTAAAGATTTCCCTCTCTTCCTCTTCGCCCCTTCTCATCACTCAGCAGGAAACTAATTTATGTTAACCTAATTTCCAGCGTTCTTGATTATCCTTTGTTATGTGTTTCCCTATTTTACACTTGATTAAGTAGAAAGACAAGATCTTGACTCTGTTAGGATTGCAATTGGTAGTTTGGCCCAACATTGTGATTAGGGTGTTATTTGTTTATTGGAACAATTGAAGTTGCAGGGGTGCATTTGGATAGGCTTATTATTCCAAAATACTTCAAACCAATCCAAATCCTGCAAACCAAACACAGTAATGGATTTTAAATCCAATCCAATCCAAATCCCTCCAAATCCAATTCCTTCCTGCAAATCCAAATGCCTCAGAAACATTCCTGCAAACCAAACGCACCCTTGGTGATTTTAGGCCTAAACAAGACAGCTTTTGCAACGACAGGTTACAAGATACTTCTACATTGAAAGTATAAAGCTCTGTTATAATTAAGTGAATGGGACTATCTGAAAGGTAAGATGAGCAGGTTGAGTTTACTTATAGTTAGCGAGACCTCACTTGAGTGCTAACTGTGGAACATTCTTGCTTTGTTTATCCTTCTTCATCTCTTGAAGAACCCTGCTTAGAGAAATCTCACCCATCCTGATTCTTGTTCATATCATGTGTGTTTGCGGATTTCGTGTCTTGTTTTTTGGATGGGTAGTCTTTACGAGTCGTTATACTATAAGATGTGGAGAGGATACCCATATACATTGGATTATCCTTTGAATAACGACAAGAAATCGTCCTTCACAGATCTTTTGTTCCCTTTGATGAAGCAGTTGTAGTTGACTCTTTTATTGATGTGACACAGAAAGCATAATACTTCGACAAAAACTCATACCGCATTAAAGCTAGGCATGTTGCATTAAATGTTTTCATGGTTTATTGTACTTTTGGGTTGGCTTCGTGTCATTTGTCTGCAACTTTATGTAGGTCCATAAGTTAAATGACCTTTTATCTCATTAATCATGAGTAAAACAACTTACTTAGCTCGATGGACATAAATATTTGGTTCAACTTAACACTTTGAATGTGTCATAAAACATTATTCAACTTTATAATTTCTTTCCAGCATTAGTTATCGATGATGTCTTCATTGTTAGTGACACCCATTCAGTTATGCCTTCGGTTAGATAGTGCTTAGGCTGATTGACACTTGGACTTGGTTTTTAATGGTGACATCTTTAGGTTAAGCTTTACTTTATTTAGTTATAGTTTTGGTAGATGTCTTGTTGTAGATCCCAGATTCAAATCATAAACACACAAAGATCAAGAATCAAGAACACAAGATTGAATATGGAATTGTCGAATGTATATTGATATGTCAAAGTACATAATATTCTTGGTCACAGAGTTATGCCTGATATGTGATTATGATCAACTTCTAAAAACTAACTAACAACAAGCTAACAAGCACATATTTATACCCTATTACAAAGCATGTAAACAAAGCAATCTAAAACAGTTAAGCACAAGGACTTGAAGACAACTTTATATTCCAATAATCTCCCCCTTTAGATTCAAGTCAAAAAACAAAATTCTTTAAAACTTCAAATCTTCAGCTTTAGCAATAATCTTCAGAACAAATTAGCTCAGATATCTTCCAAAAGCTTTGTCTTTGACTTTTAAGCACTTGAAATCGTCAAACATCTTGACTTTCTTCAATAGTTGAAACTTTCAACAATCATCTGAATTATCTTGAACTTTCACAGATTTGAAACAATCTCCCCCAATCATTTGCAATTTTTCTTTAAACATGATAGCATCTTCTTTAAACTTTCTTTGCATCTTATTTTGTACAATCTCCCCTGTAGAATCACTTTGGCTTAGTAGCTTTGAATAACCCCCTCAATAATTTGTAATCTCCCCCTATACATGTAATCTCACTTTAGCACAACACTATTGAAACTTTCTTTGAATCTCCTTCTTTATGTCTGACAATCGTATCTCCCTTTATATCTTTTTGAATTATCTCCATTAAGCACTTTTCACTTATATCTCCATTTATCTTTCAATCTCTTCATTTTCTTCCATATGTTAATCTCTCATTCATTTTTTAAATCTCCCCCTTATGATGTGAATGAGGAACAAAAACATCAAACCAACAAATGAATGTACGAAGGTGAATTTCGTGCCGTCAATTCATAGAAGTATAAGCAAATCTTTTCAAATTCACTTATGTATTCTTTAATGAATAAATCATTTCAGAACATAATTGGCAAATCCACATTCAACTTATGAAACTGTTTTCAATCTTTTATTCAAAGATTGGCCTGTGAATATAACAAATATATTATGTGCAACAAATGCACTTTGAATATGAGACTTTTTGATGTTCATCTCATCAAGACTTCCATTAAATCATTGATAGCTTCAAGAAGCATATATATGAATGTTATGACAGAATAACATATATTCTGTAAAATTTGTGCAGTATAGAAAGATAAAGTAACAAATGCTTTAGAATAAGCTCAAATTGATAAGGCTATATGGACTACACAAAATTATCAGACTCTATGTGATCAAAGAAATTTGAAGTAGGGACATATATCCTTCTTTTTCAATATCAATAATCTCCAAATGAGAAAAAAATAGATTATGAGTTACATGTCCCAAGTGTTAATGAAACAATTATCTTTTGAAAGATAACTGAGTAGTTGGTGGGGTATTAAACAAGAGTTGGCATGGGCTTTGCCTTTTTAAATAGTAGTCTCTAAGGAATTGAGATTTAATATATAGTGTGGTTTCCCGGATTATAATAGCTAGATCAGGATTTTGATATTCTTTTAGTCCTGTACACAACTCTCATTCAATTCTTTTACCTCACAACTACTACCCCTCTTTTTTCATTTTAAGCTTAACACACATACCAAAGTTTCATTTTAGCTCATCTCTCAGTATGGTTGTCCTCTTGCGTAGAGCTATCGTTTCTAATAGTCCATAGAGCTTATATTTTATTAAGCTCTCAATCCCACCTAAAATATTACAATAAGCATAATAAAGCAATTTTGATGTATGCAAATAAGCTCACAAACTTTGATATTGAACAAATGTGATCAAAGATATATTTCAGATAAGCACATGATGTCAAAGAAATCAACGGATGATTCAATGCTCAAATATTCAGGAAGAAATGAACAAATATCTGTATGAACAAAATGAAGATTTGTCTTTCAAAAAATAATGAAATATTTGACAATGAAGAATCAACTTACAACTTATCAGAAAACAAATTTGAATACAAACGAGCGTATAATCATCGAAAATGAATTTTGCATTTTAGAGACATGATAATAATAATTTGAAGAAAAGCTGAATCAGGTGTTAGAATTATGAATGAAGATAAACCTGATTAGAGATGGTACTTGTTTCAGACAAAATGAAAATGAAAATCATTTAAAATCACATTTCTTAGAATCATAAAATCTTTGAGATTTCAGAAGTGGTTTGAACATTTAAGAAAACATTTGAAAATACTTAGAGTTTGTCCTTCTTCTAAATATATGATAATAAAGTTCAGAAAAATATACCTGTGATATTCATATCAGAATGAATAATGATCGTGATGCTTCCTCTTGAATTTAGCTTTCAGTCTCACACAAACAGTTAGTATATGAACAATTAAAACCATTTTTGAGACTCCCCCTTGACATGTTGATCAAATGATCAGATAGACAAATTTATCATTTCAAACTTGCTTATTAAAAAGAAAAACCTTTCTCGTCTAATAGTTTTGAAAACAAATCAGCAAGTTGGAATTCTGTTTGTACAAAATGCATTTCAAATATCTTTTCTCAACATGATCTTCAATAAAATAATACTTGATATCTATGTGTTTGGTCTTGGAGTATTGAATTGGATTAGCAGTTATTGCAATCGTGCTCTTCGAAGCACAGTAGATAGAAACTTTGTTCAGTGTATAACCCTAGTCTTGAAGTCGTGTCTTCATCCAAAGCACTTGCGAACAATAGCTAGTTGTTGGGACATATTATGCCTGTTCATCCAAATCTTGAACTTTCACAGATTTGAAACAATCTCCCCCAATCATTTGCAACTTGCGAACAGTAGACGTTGAAACACAATTTTTCTTCTTTTAAATCCAACTGACTAGTTTGTCTTCTAAAAATTGACATGATCCAGAAGTACTCTTTATATCCAGTTTAAGACCTACGTCGTCAGAATCTGTAAACGCAGTTAGCTCAAACCAGAATCTTTTGGATCAAAGGCCCAGATTTGGTGTGCCTTTGAGATACCTCAAGATTCTTTTAACCACAACAAGATGTGACTCTTTAGGATTAGCCTGATATTTGCACAAAAATATGTTGCGAACATAATATCTGGTCTATTTTAAATTAGATATAATAAAGATCCAATCATGGCATGGTAATTTTATTGATCAACATATTTTCCAGATAAATATGCATCCAATAATGTTCTAGTGGCCATGGGAGTCATTATTGAAAAACAATCAGACATATTGAACTTTTTTAAAATATCTTTTACATATTTTGATTGATTTATGAATATGCCTTCGGGAAGTTGTTTGACTTGAACGATAGAGAAATTTTTTTAACTCTCTCATCAAACTCATTTGAAACTTTGATTGCATGATGTCTGAAAAATTCTTGCAAAATTTTGGATTAGCAGAACCAAAAATTATATCATCAACATAAATTTTTATCATGTTTTTTTAGAAATAACGTAGTATCTATCATACCTTTCTTGAAACCGGATTTCAATAGGAATTGGGTCAAAGTGTCATACCATGCCCTAGGTGCTTGCTTAAGTCCGTAAAGTGCCTTGTCTAGGACATAGACATGATCTGGATTTCAGGATAAAAAAATCCTTCAAGCTGACTCACATACATTTCTTCTTGGAGAATTCCATTTAGAAATGTTGACTTAACATCCATTTGATATATCTTAAATTCTTGTGAGTCGTGTATGCTAAAAATATTCTGATAGCCTTAATACGAGCAACAGGAGCAAAGGTCTCATTGTAGTCGATACCTTCTTGTTGACAGTAGCCTTTTGCAACTAGTTGGGCTTTGTTTCGGACAATAATTTCCATTGCACCCTTTTTGTTTCGAAAGACCCATTTTGTACCAATTATAGATTTGTCTTTTGCTCTCGACACGGGTCTCCAAACTTCGTTTCTTTCAAACTTTTGAAGTTCATCTTGCATTGCATTAATACAATTAGGATCTTGTAATGCTCAGATGTCTTTTTTGGCTCTAACGCACTTAGAAATCTTACGAATAGATGCTCGTTTATGTTGCAGGTCGTGTTTGCACTATGGAGTTTACTGTTAGGACTGAAAATCAGTGATAAATTGTATTCGTATTGAAAGTTAATTTTGTCTATAATTGTATAAAAGTCATCATATTTGACTTTCTTGTAGTTTGACTTTTGACTTTGAAGGGTTCAATCTTTGACCCTATATATAGATTTGTTAAGTGTAAATCTTGTATGAGCTTTCATTGTTAAATCATATACGTAATAAGAGGTTTGACTTTTTCTCTCAACTCTCTCAAAGTGTTCTTGATTGACAAAACTAAGATTCTGCCATGGATCCATTTTAGAAGATTGAAGATTGATTATTGTGGAACATAAATTGGTATCAAAGTAGGAAATGCAAAGAAATCATTGAAAGAAATCAGAAATTTGGAAGAAAATTTTCTAGATTTTTGGGTGTTCTTCATATGTGTTCTTAGTGTTCTTATCATTTTATTGATTTTGATCCGAAAATCCTTCTAAATCTTCTGTTTAGGTGTTAAAATTTTGATCATCGTGTGCGTATTTGATTTGTGAATGTTTGTTGTTCATAAATTTTTAGATTTTAAACACTCTTTTAAGAGATTTGTTGATTTTAAGAATTTTTAAAGTTCTTCGTGTTCTTGATAAATTTCATCAAAGAGGTCAATTTTGATCCATTTTGTATGAATTTTTTGAAGTTTTTTGTGTTTATGTTGTAGTGTGAACGGATTACCATTTCTAAGAGATGATTACTAAAACTTGGATTCTGCCTTGCGTGTATGAACCTACCAGATTAGAACTTAGTAGATTTTATGATTGCTAAATCGCTTGGTTTATTCTTTGACTTGGTGTCCGGATATTTCTAAACCGTTTGGTTCATAGATTAGATGGTGACAGGATTCCTCATAAATCGCTTGAGGCTTGACCGGATTTCTCATTCATCGTTTGAGGCTTAACCGAATTTGTGGTAAATCGATTGAGGCTTAACCGGAGATCATTAAATCGCTTGGTAAATCTTGAGTTGTGATCGGATAACTCTTCATCGGTCAAGGCTTAGACGGATTAGGTATCATATTGGACAAGTTTTAAGCGGATAAGATAGTTCATCGGACAAGGTTTAAGCGAATAAGGCTGTTAATCGCACCAGTTGTGACCGATTTAGGCTGTTAATCGCATAGGTTCTGGCCAGATTAGGCTGCTTGACTTGGTGATCGGATTTCATAAATCGCTTGGTTTATCTTTGAACTTGGTGACCGGATTTCCTAATCGCTTGGTTTATTGCTTGTCTTGGTTGTTTGAAATTGAACTTACATCGCTCAATTTTGTGTGTAAGTCGCTCAAGATCTTAGACAGATTGTAGTCTCCCATAAATCGTTCATTGTTGACCGGATTAAGCCATTCCTCGTATAAGGCTTATCCGTATATCTCTTAATCGCTCATCACCTTGAGCGAGAATTGTTAAATCGCTTGACTTTGTAATCAATTTTAAGTGTTAGCTAATATTCTAGTAAAATAGCCGGTTTGCTAAATAGCCTAGTTTGATTGGATTACCTTAAGTCAATTGATATGTTCCAGTGTTCAGTTTAGCTCATTCTCGACCATTTTATTCTCCGGATTTCGTGGTTTTTAGTTATAATCTTGATAGTTTTGTCCTTAACTCCCTTTCAATCTTGTGTCTTCCGGAATTGTAAATCTTTGAGGATTTTATCGTTTTTATCCGTTTTTATTCTGTTTTGCATTGTTTTGAACTGTTTGAGATTTACTGAACTGTTTTCTGTCGCGTAAACTGTTTTTCATCAGTTTTAACTGTTTTCAACAGTTTTTGACTATTTTTACTGATTTTTGACAGTTTTTCGTTGTTTTTTTAGATTTCTCATCAGTTTTAGTGTTTTGTTTTTGAGCTTAAATTGTTTTTGATTTCTTTGAATTGATTTTATAGCATTTGATCCTTAATCAATCTGTTGGAAAATGACAGTTTCATTGAAGAGAGAGAATAAAGAATTGAGAGAGAGAATTTCTGAATTGGAAAGAAGAGTAGAGGACTACAAAGAAAAATACATTAATATGTTTGATGAGAATTTCGCAGATAAAGATTTTATCAAGAATCTGCAAGGAGAAAATAAAATCTTAAGATAAAATTCTGAAAAGGTTTTATCAGTTAAGACTAATGAATTTGAGAGAACTTTGAACACTGTAAGGAAAGAGTGTGAAGAAGAATTGAAGACTTGGAGTAATGCTAATAATAAATTATTCAACAAACTTCAAGATCTGCAAAATTTAAGGAATTCTTCTGAGAAAATTAGTACAGAGACTGAGAACTTACCTGGAAAAGTTCATAAATTTGATAGTGATTTGATTGAATTAAGAAGGTTACTGGAATTAGAAAAGAAGAAAGTGTTGGAAGCTGAACAGAGTCTGAATACTGAAAGATTAGCTTTTGAGAAAGAAAAGAAAAGATTCGGTGCTGAACGAATATCTTATGAAGATAAGATAAACTCTCTCGAGCTGAACGCGAAAATGTTGTTAAAGCAAATATAAGATTTTGAGCAGCTGATCATCTTGCAACGTGCCAAGAATGATAAAGAGAAGAAAGACATCACCGAAGAGTGTCAGAGCCAAACTCAGAAATTATCTGACGGCATTGCTCTAAAGCAGAAGGCTTTAGATGAAGAGAAGAAACAATTTGCTTTTGAGAAGAGAAATATTACAAAGAAACATACAACTATTGCTAAAGAGCTCGTGGCTTGACATCGCTTCTGAGAATGAGAAGAGCAGCTCAGATGAAGTGAGAAGAGAGTTTATAAATCAGAAGAAGAAGTTTGAAATGCTGAAGAAGGAGTTAGAAGGTAAACTCCTAGATACTACAAAGAAATTGTCTGATCTGAAGGCAGACCTTGAAACTGAATTGAAGATGAGAACAGAACTCAAAAATAAGTATGAGTTAGTTACTGTTGAAAGAGACCAGCTTTTACAGAAAGTCAAAGTCTTTTCTTGTGTTCAAAGCTTAATTAGTTCCCCTTCTCAGTGTAAAACCAGCTTCTATGACTGTTCCAAATCGAACACTTATTCAAGCAGCCCTAAATCAACCGTTTCTAAGAACTATTCTCGTTCTTCTAATCAGTATTATCAAGGGTACGTCATCGGATCACCCAATTATTCTTCTAAGGTTAAAAGCATTTAAGTTAGTAAATCTGAATCTGTTTCATCCTGTACCCCTGTTGTTACTAATAATCTTCCTTGTTTTGTAAGATATATTACTGATTTGATTCATCTTAGCAAGAGAAGAATCATGTGCTCTACATGCAAAACAACATATTTTGTGAACAATAAGACATACAACAGATGGAGTGCAGACAACAGATATCAGAAGGATTGGAAAGGTACGAACATGTATGATTACAATAACTGGTATGGATCATACAATGTATATAATCATCCTGTTAAAAGCACGAAAAAGAAAATATCAAATAAAAATAAATCGTTTGGCAGTTATAACATCCTGCAACCTGATACTAGCAAAGGAGGACCCAAGTTCATTTGGGTACTAAAATCTATTTGATCTGATTTTGCAGGTGTGTCAATTTTGCGCTGATCAGAATATCATACCATTGATGCACAAATTCAGGGGGAGTTATAATTTGTCCAAACAAGGCTTCTGAACAACACTGTTCATGACCCGTGCTTTACCGAGTGTGGTTTCTAAACACTCAGTTTAGGACCCATGCTTAAAATGTTTCCATTTTTTTCTTTTGAGCTTAATTGAAACATTTTTTAAATCTACTTTCTAGAGGGAGTCTCTAGAATTTTTGAATAAATGTTTTCGGAAAGTAAATAATTTTTTTTGGGAAACAAGTACATTTACTGAACAGGTATTTCCTGATATTTTACTTGCGTAATTTTCTCATCGAGCATAATTCCAATACCTGTTTCAGCTATTCTTCAAACTGTTATTATCACGTCTCTTAAAATTATATCTTTTTCGGTGATAATACGCTCGTTTGTATTCAAAGGTTGATTTTCAGATTTTTATTACCTTGATTGATATACATTTCAGTTTTTTTTAATCAGAATCTGTAAACTTGTACTTACAGATCTTCATTTATTTATCTCGCATACCGAATAATCTGATCGTTGYCGCATCATTACTTTATTGATTGTGCTTAAAGCCAAATATCTTGATCAATTTTTATCTGATCACTGTGCTTTATCTGAAATATAAATTTTGATCAACTCTGTGATCATATGAGCATACTGTATTTAGGAGGGACTGAGTGCTTATCAGAAATACCTCTATGGATTGTCAGAACCGACAAACCTACCTATGAGGACAACCATATATGAGTGAGCTTTAAATACAAAAAGGGTTTGTGTGCAGAGCTTAAAATGAAAAAGAGAGGGGTAGTTGCTGTGAGCTAAAAGAATTGATGAGAGTTGTGTCAGGATTAAAAGAATACAAGAATCCTGTTCTAAACTTCTATATTTCGGGCATACCACATAATCTATTAGTTCTCAATTCTTTCGAGACTAATATTGAAATAACCAAAGCCCAGGCCAATTCTTGTCACAACCCCACTAGCTACTCATTTATCTCTTAACGGGTAAGTGTTTCAATAATACTTGGGGTACGCAGCTCACAATCTATCAATTTCTCATTCGGAGAAAGTTAATATTGAAACAGAAGGATATATGTCCCCCCTTCAAGTCTTTTTGATCACGTATTGAGTCTGATAAATTTGTGTAGTCCACATGGTTTATCATTTTGAGCCTAAACAGAAGCATATGTTGCTTTATCTTTCTACACTACACAGATTTTGCATTTTATATGTTAATTTGCCGAAACATTCATAGATATGTTATTATTAAGCTATCGATGATTGAATGGAAGACCTGGTGAGATGAGCCTAAAAAAGTCTCATATATATATATATATATATATATATATATATATAGCGCCTGGTACTCGGACATTGGCTCGAGAGATGGTTGAATCAAAATAATTTTGTTTAAAAGCAAATACAACGGGTACGCTAATCAATAAGACTCGTTTTTATAGTTTACACACTTTTGTATGAATGTTTTTATCCGTATCATTTCTATTCCGATCTTTACTTTCACTGGCATTTTCAATAGGACCTATTATATTAGTATTTTCTATTTAATTCATAACAAGAAAAGATAATAGATCCTCCATTTTTATTCCTCGATACTGTAATATATCATATATATATATATATATATATATATATATATATATATATATACAGTACATCCGTTGTACTGAGTATATTTGTTATATTCACAGGCCAATCTTTTATACGATTG
>NC_037530.1:28436409-28450574 GCF_001531365.2 Cynara cardunculus var. scolymus
TTTGAAAATATCTACTTACAATTTCATGAATTGACGGCTTTCGCGGAAGATTTCATTCATTCTTATGTATGATGTAATGATTCTCATTTCATCATAAGGGAGAGTATGTAATAATGAATGAAATGTTCAATTCCGAACATTATAAGGGGAGTTTGTTATAAAGATCAAGGGGGAGTAACAACAAATATCGGCAAAGGACTCAAAAGAAGTGTGACTGGAGATTATTACTGAAGATTATTCATGTGCTACAATGTATGAGAGTTGTTGAATGTGAAGATCAATTTTACAACAGTTTGTTGATAAAGATTTCATTTGAAGAGAAAGTTTGTTAAAGATCAAATTTTGAAGATTATTACTGTTTTTGTTCTACATTGTCAAAAGAGAAAATCATCGCTGTTCTACCTTCGAGGGGGAAAATGTAAGAAGATTTTCTCAACAAAAGATCATCTAAAGATTTCAAGTGAAGATTGTTTTTGAAGATTTTGAAAAAGTCATAAAGTGCCTAAAGTGACAAAGATCAAACGAGTTTCAACGCGCGAAAATTCTTTCAAGTCTGAATACAAAGGGGGAGAATGTTAGGACTAAAAATCAGTGATAAATTGTATTCGTCTTGAACGTTAATATTGTCTATAATTGTATAAAAGTCATCGTATTTGACTTTCTTGTAGTTTGACTTTTGACTTTGAAGGGTTCAATCTTTGACCCTATATATAGATTTGTTTAGTGTAAATCTTGTATGAGCATTTATTGTTAAATCATATACTTAGTAAAAGGTTTGACTAGTTTGTGAGGATTTGACTTTTTCTCTTAATTCTCTCAAAGTGTTCTTGATTGATAAAACTTAGATTCTGTCATGGATTTACATTAGAAGACTGAAGATTGATTATTGTGGAACATCATTTACATCTCCAATTATTTGAGTCGGGGGATGATCCCTTCGCCATTTGTGTGCACAAGGTTAGGGTTGTACATCAATTTGATTACTCTAATCATCATACTCATTTGTTACAGCTTGAATTTCTGAATGTTCAACATCATCTTTAGGGTGAGAAGACTCAGATTGAACAGCTTCAGCAAGTTGAACAAATTTAGATTGAGTCGATGCTTCAGCTTGAACAACTTTAGTTTGAACAATTTCAGGTTGAACAACTTCTGCTTGAATAACTTCAGGTTGAATATTAGTTGATGTTGAACAACCAGCTTCAGATGGTCCAAAAGGTTAAGTAACTTGCGGAATCAGAACCACTAAATTATTAACATTGGATGCGTCTGAATTTTCATATTCTGCATAAACATCCGAGGTTAAATCAAAAGAGTCTTTAAATAATGAATTCAAATTTGATTTAATAGTAGAGTTAGAATTCATTGTCCTGTTCCATAGTATAGGTTCTACACTGGCTTGTGTAGAAGCTAAAGGTTGTAGGTTGAGTCATGAACTGTGTTGTTAAGAAGTCCACAATTCATCAAATCAAACATTGATGCTTTCAATTACAATTTTTTTCCAATTGATGTAGATTCTGAAGGCTTTGGACGTAATAAAATATCCAAGAAAGTAACCTTCATCCGCTTTCTTATCAAACTTTCCAAGATTGTCAATGTCGTTTAGTACGAAGCATCTGCAGCCAAAAACATAAAAGAATTTCACATTAGGCTTACATTTGTTTATAATCTTATAAGCAGTTTTATTTAAACGGTTGATAATGGTCGTTCTATTTTGCGTGAAGCAAGCAGTTGAAACAACTTCAGCCCACAGATACAGAGGTAACCCTGAGTAAGCAAGCATTGTTCGAGCTGCTTCTACCAAAGTTCGATTTCTTCTTTCAACAACTCCATTTTGTTGCAGAGTTCGAACAGCTGAAAAATTATGAGAAAATCTCACTTCTGATTTTCTGCACAGGAAGTCGTAGAACTTGAATATGCTTGATAAATGTAATTATTAGCTCAAGCGCATCAGACTTGGATCTCATAAACTCTAGCCACGTATATCTAGAATATTCATCGACCATCACCAATATATACTTTTTGTCGCCCATCGATTGATTATGCATAGGCCCACATTAATCCATATAAATCATTTCTGGAGGGGATTTACATGAAGATTCACTCTTTGCTTTGTGGGACTTCTTGTCATCTTTCCCATTTCACATGATGAGCAAAGTGAATCTTTATCAAATCTCAATTCTGGTAGGCCTATGACAAGATTTCTTCTTACGAGTTTATTGATGTCGTTGAAGTTCAGATGTGATAACCATCGATGCCATATCCAACTGTCTTCTTTTGATGCCTTGGAGATTAAACAAATAGGCTAGAAACAGTCAGAGTTGAAAATTTTACAACATACAGATTACCATAACATTCAGTTGTAATAATTCAACTCCATCAGAATCAATAATGGCACAACCTTTAATGAAAAATTTGACATTAAATTCATTATCGCAGAAATGGCTGATACCAAAAATATTATGTTCTAGTCCTTCAACATAGGACACCTTTTTGATAGTTCCATTCGATAGCATACCATAACCCTTTAAATAACCTTCCTCTTTATTGCCAAAAGTAACTGTTCCACCAGGATTTTCCTTGAAGTCCCGTCAGAAAGTGCTTGCGTTCTGTCATGTGCCTTGAGGAGTCAATATACCACACATGACAGTCCTGTAAAAACAATCACTTGGATTTAGGTACCCATTTTATAATGGGTCCTTTCTAGTTAGTATCTAAAGGTTGGTAGAGATGATTTTAACACGTCATTCATATCTTCGCTTTGGAACACATTTCCAAACAAATTTGATATCAACAAAATATGGTTCATCTTTCGTTTGAAAAAATTATTTGAAAGATTTTATTTTCAGCACATGAACCATTAGCAGGTTCGATTTTATGTGAAGAATCTGATGAAAATTCGGAATTCTTCGATCTGATTTGCTTTTTGCATTTGGCATTGATGGTGAAAGAAATATAATTGCAATAATTGCAATGCAAATGTTGTGATGCTAAAGACAATATATCTAAATGTGAAAAATGTTTTGATTTCATCAAATCAGAATTCAGATTACATTTCTTCTTAGTAGTATGAGTACATTTACAACTATCAGAGTTCATATTAGGATTCTTTACAGAAAACTATTTTTGGAAATATTTGCACTTTTCTTCTGCAAAGTATCTTTCTTTCTCCATACCTTGCCAGTGGTTTTTATATTTGCCATAGATAAAGAACTTGATTTAATAGAAGATTTGGCAGTTGAATATCCAGATTTATCAGATTTGGGAGAAGTCTTAAAATCATTTTTAGGTTTAACACCTTAAGACTCTCCGACCTCAAATGTACTTTCAGCAAAATTGATTTGATCAATAACAGTAGATTTAATTGATTTCTTCCTCAAGCTTTAAGACTCTCCGAACTCAAATGTACTTTAAGACTCTCCGACCTCAAATGTACTGAGGACAAATCACTGAATTTTTCAAATCAAAACTCAAAGGCTTTTTGATTTCTTCCTCAAACTTCATGATTTGACTCATTAGCTTGGTTTGTTCATCAAAGTTAGAATTTAATTTTTTTTTGAGATAATGAATCTTTTGTAAATTTAACTCATGCAATTTGTCTTTACAAACCAAACACATGGTCAGTTCAGAAATTTCTTGATTAAACTCTTTGACTTTAAGTAAAAATTTATTTTGAGCATTTTTTATGGATCTCTTTGCAGATTTCTACTCAGCTTTAAGCTCATAAATTTGTTTCTTTAAAATAGAAATTTTAGCATTTGAATCAAATTCAGGATTTGAATGAATGACCCAATCCTGTTGCTTAGGGTCCTCCTCATTCGAATCAGAATCGTAAATCACCTCATTTTCATATTCATAGTCTGACCCATTATCATATTTTCAAACACAAACGAAGACATTTTGTTTATGAATGAAGAAAGATCATCAGACTTTGAAGTTTCTTCTTTTGGCGACTCAGACTTTGATGAAGAATCAATATTTGAATTTTTAGTGGGATAAAATGACTCAATATCATAACGAAAAAACTGAAGTTCTCTAGTTTTGTAACTTGAGTTTAAATCATCATATTTTAGTCCCACATTTTGAAATTTTGGCTTTTCATAAATATCTTCATCTGATTTATCCTTGTTACTTTTGGAAGAATTAGGCGACTCAGATTCTGATTTAACAAAGATTTCATGAACAGTAGGGATTGTAAACTTTGAAGCTCCTCTTTCATTGAAATCATATAAAGAACTTGGAGGGATTTTCAAAACATCAAGTTCAGTAAAACCTAAACCCATTCTTGGATTATAAAACCTTGTATCTTTGGGTTTATTTGTTAAAATATTCAATGTTTGCTCAGATTGGCCTCTTTTGAAATTGATTTCTTCCAACTGTTGGATTTTGTTGTACAATTGACCTATACTTTTATAATCAAAATCAAACTTCATCTGAATTTCAACTTTCTCACCTTCTATTTCATTCAAACTCTTTTTCAGTGTAAGAATATTTTTCTCTAATTCAACTTTTTCAAATCCAATTTTTTCCTTTTCTTCTCTCAGATCTTCACATAAGCCTTTAAAACCAAAACTTTCAGTTCGAAAAACGCTCTTTCACTTTTTAGCTTTTGTTTTAATGATGAGAATACATCATTCATGGATTCAATTTCATCAATAAATTCAGAAATAGAAGAATTAGGTACCTCAGATTCATTACCATATGATGATCTTCCATCATCAGTCTGCTTATCCATTAACCACATATTAGCTTGCGTGAAATGTACGACTTTGTCATCGGATGAATCAATTAGCCAACTTTCTTCATCATCTACCAAGGCTTCTCCATCCTCCAGAGTTTTATCCATATGAGCTTTCTTCAGATAAAAATTTGAATCCTTGAATTTTCTGAAGCGACAATCCTTGATGAAGTGACCAGTTTTGCCACAGTTGAAACTACAATTGTTTTCAACTTTCATCTCTTTCTGGTCTTTTTCTTTGGCTATTTTCTCAAATTTACTTTTCTTGCTCTTGCTCTTGCTCTTATCTAACTTGTGAAAATTATTCTTACCAAACCTTCTTTGAAAATTCTTCATAAGCAAAGCCAACTTCTTGGAGAATTCCCGAATATCATCATCAAATTCGACAGATGAACCTTCAGCAGATTCACTTTCAGATTGTTCTGACAACTAAGTCTTCATATACTTGGAATTCTTTATTTCAGATTTTCTCTTAGGTGGCGTTTGGTTCGCTGAATGTTTTTGGATGAAATGGAATTTGTTAAAGGAATTTGACTTTGAAGAATTGGAATGGAATGTTGTCAGTTTTTACCATCTGTTTGGTTGGCAGACATTGGAATGGAATCTGTTAAGGAATTGGAATTTTTCTGTTTGGTTCACAGAATGTAGCTTTAGAATTGGAATAAAATTTTGATAAATGACCAAAATGCTATTTTTGAAAATTTTAATTTTTTAAAACTAAAATTACTTTAACATAATAATTATTTAATATGTGAAACAATATAAAATACACAACCCAAATATAATCATAAGCCAAACGACGTTACTAAATCGACGGTGGTCGGCGGTGGTTCAGATCGATGGTGGTCCACAGTGGTTCAAATGGTGGTGGTCTGCTGTGATTCAAATCGATGGTGGTCCACAGTGGTTCAGATGAAGGTGGTCAGCGGTGTTTCAAATAGGCGGTGGTGGAGGTGGTTGTTCAAATCGGTGGCGGTAGGTGGTGCCCAACGGTGACTCAGATCAATGGTAGTCGTCAGTGGTTGGCAGTGATATAGATCGATGATGGTCCGTTGTGGTTCAGGTGACGATGGTCAGATGTGGTTCAGATCGGCAAGGGATCATATCGGTGATGGTCAATGGTGGTTTAGATTGATTGTGCTTTAGATCGGTAGTAGTTGGCGGTGGTTCAAATCGATGGTGGTCCGTGGTGGTTCATATGACGATGGTCGACAGTGGTTCAGATCAGTGATGATCCATGGTGGTTAAGATGGCGGTTATCTTCGGAGGTTCAGACTGATGGTGAATTAGATCAGTGGTGGCTCAGATCGGTGGTAGTTGGTGGTTCAGATCGGTGGTAGTCGGTGGTGGTGGTCGACGGTGGTTCAGATGGGTGGTAGTCGACGGTGGTCGATAATGGTTCAGATCGGTGGTAGTNGGTAGTCGGTGGTGGTGGTCGACGGTGGTTCAGATGGGTGGTAGTCGACGGTGGTCGATAATGGTTCAGATCGGTGGTAGTCGGTGGTGGTGGTCAGCGTGGTTTAGATCGGTGGTGGTCCATGGTGGTTCAAATGGTGGTTATCGGTGGTGGTTCAGATTGACGGTGAATCTGATCAGGTGGTGGCTCAGATCGACGGTGGTTCGGATCGGTGGTAGTCGGTGGTGGTGGCCGGTGGTGGTGGTCGGCGGTGGTTCAGATCAATGGTGGTCGGCGGTGGTTCAGATCAGTGGTAGTTGACGGCGATGGTGGTCGGCGGTGGTAGTCGGCGATGGTCGGCGGCGGTGGTTTAGATCGGTGGTAGTTGGCGGTGGTTCAGATCGGTGGTGGTGGCCGGCGGTGGTTCAGATCGATGGTAGTCGGTGGTGGTCGGTGGTGGTCGGCGGTGGTTCAGATCAATAGTGGTTGAGAGGTGGTCGACGATGGTCATATTGAGTTTTATGAGATTATAGTATATTAGGTTAAGGGCATATTTGGTATAATGAAGATAGAGATTCCATTCCATTAAAATACCATGTAGTTGCTAAGGAATGTTAAAATCCTTTATCCATGGAATTCATAGGAATCTGAAGATTCCTTTCGCTGAAAAGAATGAACCAAACAAAGGAAATGAATCTGGTCAAAGGAATTCAACATTCCAATTCCTTCAGATTCTTCCAGAATCTGCGAACCAAATGCTACCTTACTTTGCTTACCAGACAAAAGAGCCAAGGAATCAGTAACCTTCTTCTTCTCACTCACTAACTCTTTCACAGTCTCATCCTGTTCATATAAAATACAGTATAAGTTATGCATATCTTCTTCACATATATTCTTGTTCATTTGAAGATTGACTGCAAATATATTCCATTTAGGATTTAGATTCTTCAAAAACTTGTAGTTAATTTCATAAACAAACTTATGACCATTCCTTCTTAGATCATTCAGAATTATGTTGAACTTGTTGTAGGATTAAGTTATAGACTCATTCTCTTTTGCTTTGACCCTTATAAGCGCTTATGCACTTGTTCAATCTAGTCTGAACTAACTTCTCACTACCAAGCATCTGTTTCTCTAGCTTATACCAAAGTTCCTTTGCCAACCCACGACTGTCCACTCTGTTGAAAAATTCATTCGATATGGCCATAAGCATGTAAGTCAATGCCTTTATATCTATCAGGTCCTTCTCTTTTTTAGTATCATTATAAAACTGAGGATCTTTCTTTTGTCTTGTAGCAGAAATCACAATACCATTCTTGTAGTCTGAGCAGGAATGTCAATATATTTAACATATGGCCCATTACTAATAGATTGTATCAACTTTTCATCCTTATTATCAAGAAAGTGTATCATCCTTATACGCCATTGTGGGTATTCACCGATGGCAAGAACTAGGGGCTTGGAATCTGAACCAATACTTAACATATCTTTTGACATTTTGAAAGAAATGACTTGAAATGATCGTTTCAGAAAATGATCTTGAACTGAATTGGAATCTTCAAGAAAACCTCTTGACTCTTAGAATACCGTTTGACAAGAAAACCGCTTGAAGAGAAAACCGCTTGATATGAATATTGTTCACCAAGATATCGCTCAACAGGATATCGCTCACCATTTAAGCGATGCTCTCAAAATCAGAAAAGACTTAGGTGATTACTCAACAATCCAAATATCGCTCTAGTCTTGGGTGATATACAAGAATATCGCTCAACACTTGGGCGATATAGACTAACTTCAAAATTTACAAGAATATCGCTCAATACTTGGGTGATATATCACAAATATTGTTTGATCCTTAGACGATATTCCCAAACTTGAAATACCACAAAGATATCTTTCAACTCTTGGGCCTTTCACACCTTGAGCGATATAATCGAATATCGCTTATGCTTTGAGCGGATTCCTCAAAAATCAGTGAACACTTACCAAGTTAAACCAAATAATGTTTCAAACTATCTTCAACAAGATATATCTTCAAGGATATCGATCAACACATATCTTCGCACCTTCAACGGTGTTCTTGAGAATATCACTCAAAATATGTCTTCAACGAGCAATATACACCAATTTGACAAAGAGTTCGAGTAAATTATGTCAAAAATGCACAAAAACTCCAAATTTGACAATAAAACTTGTACATATTAGCTCGAAATTGCATCCTAAACAACCTTTGTGAATACAACTTTTCCCAAAACAGATAAAAATGACCAATTTGATCAAAATCAACCAAACAGTTTCGAAAACATTTCAAGAACTGTTGAACCCAAAATTAAGAAATTCAAACATATTATGATTCCAAATTCAATCAAAGATCTTTCTGATTTGCTATGATACCAATTATAGATCCAAGATTCAAGTCATAAACATACAAAGATCAAGAATCAAGAACACAAGATTGAATATTGAATAGTCTAATGTATATTGATATGTCAAAGTACAAAGTATTCTTGGTCACAGGGTTATGCCCGATATGTGATTATGATCAACTTCTAAAAACTAACTAAGAAAAACTAATAAGCACCTATTTATATCTTATTACAACGCATGTAAACAAAGCAATGTAAATCAGTTTAAGCACAAAGACTTGAAGATAACTCAATATTACAACACTTGCCTTGGTTTCCATCGACTATTCAGTATGTGATTAGTGACCTTGGCAGTGTGCTTTGGCTTTAGTGATTCTTTCAACTTTAGCATTATTAACTTAAAAGTTACATTTCGTTCAAGTGATATCATCAAAGTTGTTGGTCTCAACCATCATATTTGTAAATAATACTTATAGTATCCAATCACACACTTAGAAAAGGAAATTCTTGTTTACCTTGTTTTACAACGAATATATTCGATGAACTTCATCCATTGGATATGGTTCCAATATAATAAAATCTGAAGCTCACGCCTTAGGTCACAGATGTAACTCATCGGATCTTCCTGTGTAGAGTATGAAGCCAACTCTTTTGTCTTTAAGTATTTACCTTCGAATTGATAAAATCTGATAGACTTTCTCATTGGAGTCTTAATACTTAAAATATTCAATATCCATAATTTATACCATGTCTTTTAGTATCTGATGAAGCACCTTCATAATAATTCTATAGATAGAAATTCGATCTTTAGCTTATATTCCAGAATAGAAAATGATATGATCTTTACTTGTAAAAGTCTTATAACTATCTTTATTGATCCAAGAGAAAAATGCCTTTAACAAAATAAAAAACTGGTTGAAATTAGGTCAATATCATCACCAAAGCAAATTGGTTTGTCATCTAGCCAAAAAGAAGATACAATATATAAGTCAACTAGTAGTCTTACAAATACTACTACTTGGAAAGTCGGAATTTGGAGTAGAAACTTGCCCAACAAGTTTGGCCCACTGCCTCTCCAACAACCATTTGGTATGAAAACATGAACAACATGTCAACGAAAGTAATCTCAAAAGTACTATTTTATTAGTGTCATACTTTCTTTATTGTTCCCTCAGCATACAGAAAGATGGAAAAGGTTAACAAATGTCTACATCAACCTCAAAGACTGAAATAAAGAGTACTACCATGCATGGATCAAAAATAAAATGAAGACACTCGCTAAAGTTGGACAATAGCATTTAATGCAAGATTTATAATAGGTCACCCTTGTCACTCATTGCTCTTAAGGGTCTCCACTTGTTGGATGCTTGCTTCGTCTCGCATTTATCCTTCAGTTGATCAACATTTTGTAACTCCACATTCAATGATTAGCATCAGGTCCTCAACGGGATTGCCCTTCATCAGTTTAGTCTGTTATCTAATAAGCGAGTTACATTTTATAACCCAAATATTTTAAATATAACTCATTATTTTGTTTATGAACAAATCTAACAATTTTCAGACTTAACGACATTATTTTATCGTATTACAATGTATTAAAGAACATTGTATTATAGTGTATTCAAACATAGTACACTAATAATATGTAATAATGTTAATATTATAAATATATAGACCCTCTACATAAATAATTCATAGAAATTATTTAAAAGATAAAGACATTTATGTATTTGTAGTAAATGACATGCTTATAAGAATCATGTATATTTGCCTAAACATCTTCTAACAAATACTTTGACAAATTTACATTACATTTAAGATTTTTATAAATGAGTCATAATATCTAGATTTTGACAAATTTTCATTTAGGTAGTGTTTGACGCATATATAACTAAACCGAATTGTACTGACAAATTATATATCTCGTGTGTGATACAACAAGGACAAGACTAGAGTGCTAAACAAATTGTCTATATAATGTTTGGTAAGGTAGGCAGGACATGAAAAAACTATAAGATTGACCAAGTTGCCACTAAATCATTGGTTTTCAATACACCCGTGTTCTTATTAAAGATAATTTCAGGATGTAACAATTGATTTCGATACTTATTTTGGGAAAGATAATGTGTAACATCCTCAAATCTGCAAAGAGCGACTAATTTAAAATTTTCGATAAAACATTAAATAAAAAATAAATTTCTTTCTAAATGTCAACACTTGATTACTTATAATGAAAATCTAGGATTTAACATCAACAAATAATAATATAAACGTTACACAAAGTCTAAATTAGGGACGGGTATTACTAAAACTCGTTAAGTGTCTCTATCTCTAAGGTACAAAAGACGTCTCCAAGTAGCTAATTCTTTCCCGTGCCTCTAACTAGCACTCTACTTATCACAATTCTGCTAGTATCATTCCTTTACGAGGACTTGATGCATATACCGGCAAATAAAAAGAGTTAAACTTAACGTTTAGTGAGTTCAAACAATTTTCATCTTTAATATAAAACGGTAAAAGTAAAAGTATCGTATTTAAATCACAATTTCTCAAATGAAATGTATTTAATATAAAAGCAACATTTTTTCTAAAAACTCACCATTTCCATGATGAAAACTCGATGATCAAAGCACCCGAAGACTAGTTGAAATGAAGCCAAGATAGCCACTAAAGCGGATTGGATTGTCATCCAGTAGATGAAGATCAATACAAGATAAAGTCAAAAGTAGTTTATAAAAATACTATATTTGAAGAGCCAGTTTTTTAGTGCAAACTTAACCAGCAAGTTTTGCTCACAAACTCTACCAACTCTTGTCCTGGTATGAGAACATGTTCAGCATGTGAGACTAAGTAAGTTCAAAAGTACAATGTTATTAGTACCATATTTCTTTTACTGTTTCATCTACATACAGAAGGATGGTTTGTATTAACAAACGTCTAGCACAATATCAAAAGGCTTAAATAAAGAGTACAAGCATGCACTAATCAGCAAATCAGATGAAGAGACGCGTTAAAGTTGGATAGAAGCATTTAATGCAATAGTGGTTATCAAAAGACATCCTTGTCAAATGTTGTAACTCATTCGTGAGTGATAGTTTCTTAGGCAAGATCGGTGTCAATATTTGAAGACTATCTTAGTCTTTCAGATCTGAAAGAGTACATTCTTCTCTTACTCTTTCAGACTCTAGAAAAATTTTCACCAACCATATTGTTTAGGATAAGGTCTTACCTCCCTAACTTCTGCAACAAATATGTAATTATTTTGTTTTATAAACACACATAATTAAAAAAAGAAACTATGTTGTGTTTGTATTCACCCCCCTACAAACACTTATCATGAAAGTCATTACCCTTCTTGGACCAACAAACGGGTCTCCCTCGTCACTGAAATGTGTTGTTTTTTGGATAGTGTATTATCTTTGTTTTTTATGTTGTTTTGGAGTATGGTGTGTATCCACAATTTATGATTTTGGTATATTGGACCTTATCTATGTTTTAGTGTTTTGGATAATAGAGTTTTATCCACGTTTACAGTATTTGAATATTATGATGTATTTACGTTTTGAGTAAGTATTGTGTTTTGCTTCCTATTTAAATGAGTGTTTTGATGATTGAGTTTTCATCACGAAAATTGTGGATTTTGGAAAAAAAAATGTTGAGTTTATATTAAATACATTTGGGAAATTATGATTCAAATAGTATCCTTTTAGTTTTACGTACCATTTTATATTAAAGATGAAAATTATTTAAACTCACTAGGCGTTAACCTAACACCTTTTTCTTGCCGGCATGTGCATCAGGCCCTTATTGGGGAATGGTAATAGACCTTCATCTTACATTCACCCTGATGAATTTGTCGGCACTGTGAGCAGACTTTCTCCCTGATGAATTTGTTATCATATCTAACAGTTTTCAGCCCTCAAAAAGATGAAGGTCCCTCCCATTTTCTTTTATTCACAACCTTTCCTTCTGATTGTCTATTCTTATTTCGTTCGGTCACGTCAGCTGCATCTACTGTTAATGGAAAGGTATTGGGGTTCATAGCAATAACAAACTCTCTAATTGARGGTTTCAAACCCCAAATATACCTCTCTATCTTCCTGGATTYAGTCRAAACATAATGTTCAGCAAAGCGAGAGTATTCAATGAATTTTTCAGTATACTCCCAAACTGTTCCATTTCCTTGTTCTAATTTCAGGAAATCTTCCTCCATTTGTCTCACTGCTGTTTTAGGACAAAATTAATTCTTGAATCGATCCACAAAATCTATCAAAGACAGAGTTTGTAAAACATCCGTTCTGGTAGACGATTCAACTTCCCACCAGAATAAAGCATTTGATTTTAATACAGAAACAGCAAATCGAACTTTATCTGTTTTCGGACACCGAATGGTGTTGAACACATATTCCATTTCCTTGATCCAGCACATTGCTTTCACTGGATCTCTCTCTCCAGAAAAGGTTGGCGGTTTGCATGCTAAAAACATCTTAATATCTCCTTCTTTGTTGTGAGTGATTGGAGCAGAGGGATAAACTTCCACTCTTTCCGTTTCCACACTAGCCGGTATTCCCATGATAGACGTCAGAGTTTCCCGCAATTTCCCCATTTCCTCTGCCAACATATCTCTGGTTATATATTCAGGATGTGGCACCGACCTTTCTTGAACATTCCCAGAGTGGGATTCCTCATGTTCAAAATGTATTTCGGTCCGACCCCTTCCCTGAGACTGACTTCTTCCTCTACCTCGTCCCCTTGGTCTTCCCCGACCTCTATTTCTGGACGTGCTAGTTGGAAGATTAACAGGTGACTCTTCCCTTTCTTCAGACTCTGGACGAACCGTTCTTTCAGATCTTCTAGTTCGGCTAGACATCTGCAGAATTTAGTGTTAATAATCATGTATTCACATTCCCAAATATAATGAAGTATTCAAGTTCAGATGTGTCTGTAAATTCATAATTACACTAGCCAGATGTAATTAAAATTTACCTTACACACTGTTCTTTCAACCCATCATATTTATTTCCAATGGAACTAACTATGTCCAGGACCCTTAACATGCAATAAAAGAGTTTAAGTCTAGGTATCATGCTGTTGAATACCTAAATCTCTTAAACTCAGGCTCTGATACCACTTTGTAACACCCCCAAACCATACATTGCATGTAACATATATTTCATACAAAAGAAATATATTATATTATCTCATTCAGGTCCCTTAGTACAAGAATCTAATATGACCAAATACAAGGTCCAAAAATTCTAATACATCATTTGTACTAATCAATCAAAACTATACATCAAAGCAGATCTTCAAGTAGAAATGTGTATAGGAAAATATTATATTTTCCCCTTTCCCTTACTGTCCATACCTCCTGCAACACATAGTTAAAATCACAAAACGAAGGTTAGACCGAAAGGTCTAGTGAGATACCCAATTTATGTCATTGTAGGGTGAAAATCACCAAAATCTTTATGGAAAACAACATTTCATATATATAACAAATATATGAATAAATAAGAATATAATACCAGATCTTTTCCATACTTCAAACAAAGTGTTTAGCTATATAAATCCCATACCTCAGAACCAATCAGATTTCACGTAATGCCACTTTTAAACCTTTTCAAATCAAAACAAGGTTTAAATAAAGTTTCAGGCCAAACCT
>NC_037530.1:28451204-28451951 GCF_001531365.2 Cynara cardunculus var. scolymus
GCATAAGCTTTGCCCGTTTAACACTTAGAATTAATTCAACCTTTGTCCGGATAACAAGTCCGGACAACACACCACATAAAACTTGATCGATTTATCACTTAAAATCAAAATCAACATCTTTGTCCGGATATCAATTCCGGACAATAACTCGCTCAATACTTGACCGATTAAAAACAATCTGGCTACCAAATGGTCGTATTCCTACTTCTAAGTTCATAAAGATAACTATTATTACCAATCATAACCCGCTCAACGTTTGATCGGTTTAAAACAATCTGGACAATACATCGTTTAACCTTTGTCCGATTTAAAACAATCCAGACAAGCCTTGTCCGATTTAATACCCGAATAAAACACTTGAGCAATAAACAAGATTCATACAAAACCAGTAATAATTTTATGCAAAAGAGTTTAAAAATTACTCACCTTAACAAGCTTTTGAAATCAAGCACTCGAAATCAACTTGAATCTCCAGACAAGATATCCGGTCAATTTCTCTTCTCTTTTAAATCGCACAACAAGAAACTTAAAAGCAAGAAGAGAGAAAATATGGAGGCTCAACCTCCCTTTTATACTTTTCCAAAACTGGAAAGTCGGCTAACAGTCCCTTTTTATAATAACCAATTGATGCATATGCATGCATACTCAAAACCATGCACACATACATACATCCACACACACTATGCATTTCCTAATATGCATGTGTAAAATATATATATATATATATATATATATATATATATATAT
>NC_037530.1:28453237-28454342 GCF_001531365.2 Cynara cardunculus var. scolymus
AAAGTAAATTGATTCATTATTAGACCTAAATTAAATTATAATAAAAAAATAGAATCAAAAGAATTACACAAAATACAAGAACTTTTAAATAGTTAATTTGATACTAATATCCATATTTTTTTTCAAAATTTTAATTACAATATCTTCAAATTTATATTTTATTCACAAAGAAAAACATTATCACTTTCTCAAAACCGTATAAAACCGTATTATATCAATAAACAAAGAATAAAATGAAAGATTAAAATCAAGATGTATCTCGCTGTATTGTACGAGTATCCTTCTAGTATTAAAAACAAAATATCTTGTGAACTTGAAGATTTCTTTTTTACTCCAACTTTTCTTATTATTAGATGTTAATATTAAGTATATAATTATTAGTTATTTTAAATGTACAATTTGATTTAATTAAATAATATTATTTACTATGAATCACTCGGTTAATAAATATTGCATTTATTTAATTATTAATTGTTTTAGTTATTACTAATTATGTATTTTTGTGTTTTTACCAATAACTATTTTTAATTACTATTAATCATATTACTTACTATTTTTTTTTATCTTATCTATTTTTTTTATCTTATCTATTTTTTTTAATTAAATGGTTGAAATTGTTTATAACATTTCAAATAAGACGTATATGTATCTTTTTCATTTTTATTCATTTGACCTGTATTTATACTAGGGAAAATTTTAAAAAACTCAATGGATTTTAGTGTTTGGAATGATTAAATACTTTGACAAATTTTTGAAATAAATAAGTACTTGGACATTCCAGAACATGTTAAATAACTCATTGGACTTTCTAAAACCTGTTAGATACATCCTTATAACTTATACAACTGGTTAATGTGATAAATTAAAAATAAAAAGTCTGGAAAAAAAACAATAGACTTTCATATTTTGAACGATCAAGTCCATAAACCTTTTTGAACCAAAAAAGTACTTACATCTATAAAATAAAACAATTATACCAAAAAGTATTTACATTTAAAAAAAATACTTACATTTAAATATTATTAATGGAATTTATTTTAATTAAAAATAAAATATATTCTGTCAATGAATTTTTAAATTCAAAAATAAAAAAAAGATTTAAAAA
>NC_037530.1:28454843-28461192 GCF_001531365.2 Cynara cardunculus var. scolymus
AGAATTACTGATGGAATTTATTTTAATTAAAATAAAATATACTTTGTTGGTGATTTTTTAATTAAAAAATAGAAAATAATTTGATTAAATTATTGATGGATTAATATAAAATTTAACTAAATACATAATTAATTAAATTCGTTCTTAATCCATATGTAGAACGTTGCCTGACGTGTCTGTAAGTGAAGGTAGAACATCAACGATCTTACGAAAATCTGCAAATAAGATCATATTATGATGGAATTTATAATGAAGCTACCAAGAACACCAAAAAGGCAAGAGACTACATGAGAATTGGAATCTGAGATGAGAATGAAATATCCTTAGTTGTTTAACTGATTGAACTCCGGGATGGAATTCCTTTGAGGGAAGGATACTGTGATAATTGGGTTATTGGTTTAACAAGTTTAGGGATGTTATTAAAATTGGTTTGGAAGGTTAAGGGGGGGGGGGGGGGTTGTGTGTGTGTGTGTTTTGTTCTAATAAAATTCTTTTTATGATTGGGATAAGAATAGAAGAAAAAGTTGGTGAAAGTAAAACTGTGGTTTCTTTGGTCAAAAGAAACAGAAGAAAAGAAGAAGAAGCTTACGTGATTTTATCAGATTAGTTGTTGTTGTTTAAAGTCTTCATCTACTTGTGTTTACAAGGCGAGTTAATTTACTTTAAAAGCTTTATTTGATGTTTTTCAATATGGAACCGTATGGTTTCAAATAAAGTGTCTTATAACATGATTATATGCTATGTGATAGCATAAATTTGGGTTTTGATATGTTATTATCAGTTGTTTGGAATAAATGTGGCATAATTAGGAGAGGTGTATTATTTATAATGGATGGAATAATCAGGAGAGGTGTATAATTTGAAGTAAGGGTGACATAATCAGGAAAGATGTATATTTTGAAATAAGGGTGGCATAATCAGGAAAGACGTATATTGGGATAAGGGTGACATACTCAACAATTTATTAAATGAAATTTTGATCATATGTGTTATTATTCTCACATCTTTGGAACGAGAAAACCTTGGGTTGTCGCATTTTTAGGAGGAGAGAACCTTGGTTGTCTCATCTTTGGGACGAGAGGAGTTGGGTTGTCTCATCTGTATGGTGTGACAATTTGAGGTTCGATGCGATATTTCTTGTTCTTTTGTTGATTTAGATTGCTTTATCCAAAATTGTTTTATTGATTTTCACCTTGTAATAGCAATCAAAGGATTACTCACTAGACCTTATGGTCTAACCCTCATTTTTTATTTTAAAAAATGTGCATTATAAGTCGGGCACATCCGGAAGGTAAAGGGAAGGGGAAGATGTTAATTGGAAGTGTTATAGCTTTACATCTGTTTATTTAATGAACGTGAATTTTGTGGAAGCTATGAAATACATGAGCTGAGAATTTGTTATATTCAAGTCATGTACTTTATGTGTGAGCAAAAAATTTGTAGCTAACTTTTATATGTAGCAATATGTGTACATTTGGGACCAATGTGTAATTTCGTATTTCATGTTATATGGAATATGTGGATTTTATGTAAATATGGATTTGGGGTGTTACATGAAATCATTTGTAAAAATATTTTTTAAAAATTATTTAATAATATAATTAATTTAAAAAAATATTCGATATTGAACTCGTTTTAATGATATATCAACAAAACTATTAATGTTGTAATTTGTATAAGAATACATAATTTTTTAATATATTTTAATTAATATTTAATTAGTATATGTTAATATATAATTATTCCTTTAATGAGGAATATGATATAATTGATGGTCAATACCTCTTTCATGTACGGGAAAACCCATATTTCAGGTGGTTTGGGCAGTCCTTGTGAATTAGCAAAGGCGGGGGCATGCTACAAAGATGGTAGTGACAACGGCGGCAGGCGGAGTTACAGGTGTTGGGGTGGTAGATGTAAACATGGCGGTGGTTGGTCTTGGTTGTAAACCGGTGGTGGAGGTGTTGGTTGTGCTGGAAGTAGTGCCAAACATAAAACCACTAGTTTTTGTTGTGTCATATTATGTCCAATATATCAAACGTAACCTCACAGACTTTAATAATTATTTTATTCTATAAAATATTTAATATAATTTTGTTGTTGATGGTGGGAGGGATTATTGTTGTGAAGGAGGGAGTTTGTTGTTGCTAATGAGTGGGGTGAGGTTGGAATAGCTTTTACAAAAACAACCCCAAAGTTTATATAACAACCAATATTTCAAAACAATCAATTTTCACAAAACTCACATATCAATACATACAATTTTTTTATGGACACACAAAAAAGTTACATTTCCAAAGCAAAAAGTTTATGAAACATGGTTGTTATGTAGTATTATTAGCATTGTTAAGTTACATATGACACACTTTAAATTTCTACTTTAAGTGTGTTCAAATATAATTCCTGATAAATAAACAGATAATTTTAGATCTGATGAACATAAAATGAAAATCTCTTTTTCTGTTAAGAAAATGATGAAATATGTAGAATAGTACATGTGTAGTGAAACACTAGTTACACAACAACCAGAAAGAAAATGATGGAAATTGGACTATCACAATTGGCAATTCGTCACACCATCTTCTACTTGTTATGATTATGACAACATGAACAAAGTCTTAGGGGTTGTTTATCAAACACTTATATGGTAAGCGGTTCCCGGCAAAATTCAACACTATCATTTACTTACTAGGTAAAATTTTAGTCCATCAAAACGGCATTGTATGCAACTATTTATCCGGTAAGCGTTTAACACACGATAAGAGTGGTCGCCCTCACTTACTGGGTAAGACTTTTGGTCATTGTCTCGTTCTTACCGGGTAAGATTCTTGGTCTTGCCATATTCATCCGGTAAGGTAATGTAACTTGGTAAGTGTTTATTCAGATAAGCGTTTGGTAAACAACTCCTTGGTGTCACAACACGAGGATTAACCACACGTCTCCAATGCTACAAAAGAAATCTCTATCATTTTTTTCACCAAAATATTGTAAAACCAAGCCAACTTAAAACGGAGTCATTACAATAAAATTGATTCTATAAGATGTCTAGATTGTTTAAGCGTTTTAAAAGAATACATCATAGAACTTATGTTTATAGGAACAATCTATAGTGCATCCTATCTAAAATTATTATTACTAAAGGTTTATGAGATGCTTTTAGGCGTTTTAACAAGCTTTTTAGGACACTTTTAAAATAAAATGTCATATTAGCTATTTTATATGTCACTTTTGAAAAGTATCTTATAAATCCATTTTTTTATAGGACACTTTTTCAATATTGTCATATAAAATAGTTAATATGACACTTTATTTTACAAGTTTCCTAAAAAAACTTGTTAACATGCATAGAAGCGTCCTATAAATCTATTGTAACACTTTTAAATAGAAAGTTTTTCTATTAGCTTCTTAATTTTAGGTGTTCTATAAAATCAATTTTGTTATGATGAGCCAACAATTAATTTGATCCCTTAAATCGATGGCCAAACTGAAGGATCAATTAGATGAGGAGAAACTGTGACATTCTAATGAGTTAGCGTCGGGATGATGGGTTGTTGGCGGATAATGATGGGATGCAGTGACGTTTCAACAAAGACAACGGAAATTTGATTTAAGAAATAAATGAAAAGAAGAAGTAAAAACAAAGTTGAAGCAGTGACATTTCACACCGCTACCTCATGGCTAAAGACTAATGTTGCTTTTAAACCGGGTTGGTGAAAAGTTCAAAGAGAGAGTAAAAAAAAAGATAGTGATAACATTGATTTCTGTGTCTATACTTTTTTTTCTTGGTTTTATTAAATGATGAAGGATCGTGTGAGAAGGAGAGTTAATGTGAGAAGCGTGGAAAGTGATCTGAACCTTTGATCATCTTTATTTTCAAACCCACACATGAATCACGCTTCACTATTGGATCTCTCAACGAGAGCCTCATTCTGTCTAGAGGAAATTTCTTAGGGATACACTACCAAACAGGGGAACTTTTTCTGGCGGCCAAATCCGCCGAAAATTCTTATTAACGGCGGATTTGGCCGCCGGAAAAGTTGGCGCCGATGATTAGTTTTCCGTCGAGTTTTCCGTTGGATGCTTTATTTTACCGGCGGATTCCAGCCGCCGAAAAAAGTTTGCCGATTTAATTAAGAAATATTGATTTACTTAATTAAAAATTTAAGAAATTTTTTTAAAATTGATTTAATTTACCGGGCGGAAAATTCCGCCGAAAATCAGTCGCTAATATTTTTTCGCCGGAAAAAATATTTAATAAAAATAAATTTTTTTAAAAACTTTTTAAATATTATCGGCGGAAATATCCGTCGGAAATCCGCCACAAATATTTAATACATTTATTTATTTTTTAAATATTATTAATTTTTAAAATATTACCGCCGGATATATCCGCCGGAACTATAATTAAAATATTAGTTTCAGAATATTTTTACAATAAATATTTAAAACATGTAAATCTGTAAAAACTAAAAAAAATGAAATGCAACCAAACATCATACATTAAACTAAACAATTATTACAAACAAACGATATTCAATTTAAAGTATCACACAATTGTTACAAACAAACTAAAATGTTCCAAATAAAGAAGGGTAGAGATCCCTTTTTACGTTTCTTACCTTAACTTTTCTTCTCATTGAAACGCAACCCTTATTAAATAAGACTGTAGATATTTATGTCTGTAATTAAATGATTTTAGTAAATTATGTACCTTATAAAATGTTATGCATAATCTTTCAAAGAAAGCAACATCTAACCTTACAGTAATTTCATGTGTTTTTACTTAATAATTAAATACAAAATATATTCTACAATAAAACAAAACATAGACATTCAGGTCCCGTTTATTTTGAAAGAATATAATGGATTTAGGGGAATTTGCATTTCAAATTCATTCTAGTCTCATGTTTAGTTTGTTGGATTGTCCGAATTTGAAATCCTAGGATTTAATTGAAATCCCTCAAATATAGGATTTTGAAATCCTTAGGGAGTGCTCAAGATTTCATAGGATTTTGTAGAATTGTATACAATAAGGTTTTAAAAAATGTTAAAAACATTTATTTTTTAATAATCGATTAATAAAAATGTAATTCAATTATTTTTATAATTATTTATAATATTTTCTATAAGTTATTTATAAATAATAAAATCCAAATCCTACAAACCGATCACACCAATGATTTCAATCAATTTCAATCCAAATCTCTCCAAATCCAAATTCCTCCATGAAATCCAAATCCCTCCAAAACATTCCTACAAACCAAACGGATCCTTAGTGGATTAAAATCAACTAATCGACTCTTGTTACAATGCTCTAACCAAATAAATTCTCCTAAATCAAGTACTAAAAATATGATTTTAACATATCAAAAAGGGAAATTATATTAGCGGCTTATTAGCAAACATGAGTTTCTTCGGCTTCATTCTTGTTAAAAATGTTTTAAAATGCGTCTGGTATACCGTACATGACAGAGCAAAATAGAAAAAAAAGAATAGAACAAAGGTCATTGTTTCACGTGTGATATGATTTTTATGTGGAATAGATAAAAACAAAGTGGAATTGACGCGTGTCACCCTCATATCACGGAACAAGGTGGAACAAATATATATTTTACGAATATACCTTCAAAATAAAACTTAATTCTCTTCTAAAACATCAAGTACGTCTCACTCTTTAAATTTTATCAAATCTTTAAATCTTATTTATTATATTTTATTATTTTTAAACTTTTAACTTACTGTTCTCAAAATATTATTTCTATACATTTTCTATATTTTGGTTAAGTTATGTATTTTTTTAAATATTGCTAATAATAATATAATATAGAATAAAATAAAGTTTGAAAATCATGTAAACTTCATATTTTAATATTATTTTAATTGTTTCGACGAAAACTTTTTAATAATATATTTTGTTATAAAACATATTTATTTTATTATAATTTAATAAACTGCATTAATTAATCAAAATATAGAAAATACATAAACAATTCATAGGGTTAAATTGTTCATTTTATCAGTCATGTAACTTATGTCTTATCAAACACTAAACAACTATTTTATCCCAATCAAATATTGTCATGTCTGAATATCAAACACACCTTTATGATGAGTTGTTTTTGCAATGACATTGGATGTTTAGATACCTGATTAAATTAAAAAAAATGGAGTAAAATCAAATAAACAAAATTAAAAAATGGTATAATGATTATTTGGGGGTGCTAATGGCACCCATTTAGTAGGGGTGTAATTTTTCTTGGAATTTGTATCATTCAACTTTTTTCATAAACATCACTTCAATAATTATTTTATTAATTTTATTTTATTTTATATATTTACATTTAAAAAA
>NC_037530.1:28464933-28466393 GCF_001531365.2 Cynara cardunculus var. scolymus
AAATATATATATCATGTATGTGATTTTTTAAATTAAAAAAAGATTTAAAAAGATTACTGGTGAAATTTATTTTAATTAAAAATAATATATTTTATAATTTTTTTAGTTTAAAAAATCACTGACAAAATATATTTCCGGATTTTTTTTCACTATTTTACCACTTTATCGTTCAAAATATGAATGTTCATTAGGGTTTTTTTCGGATTTTTTTTTTTCACTATTTTACCATTTTAACTAGTTGTATAAGTCATAAGAATGTATCCAACATGTTTTATAAAAGTTCAATAAAGTTATTTAACATGTTTTGGATTGTTCAAGGACTTATTTGTTCCAAAAATTGTCCAAGGAGTTATTTAACATTTTTTGAAATGTCCAAGGACTTATTTGTTTCAAAAATTGTCCAATGACTTATTTAACATATTTTGGAATGTCCAAGGACTTATTTGTTTCAAAAAATTGTCCAATGACTTATTTAACATGTTTTGGAATGTCCAAGGACTTATTTGTTTCAAAAAAAAGTCTAAGGACTTAATCATTCCAAATAAAAAAGTTCATTGGTTTTTATTGTACTTTTCCCTTTATATTATCTTTAGTATTTATTATAACTTAATTTAATATAAAAATATTATTTTAATATCATAGATGCCAATAAAAATTAAAAATTGCATCTTTTGGAACGGGAATATTTGATACGGCTTGGTTTTCTTTTGAGAGTTTTTTTAATTATTTATTATATATTTTAAATACTTTTAGTAAAAATAAAATAGAATAGTTTTTATAAATCATAGTTACTATTAATAATATTTTGTTTGAAAGATACTTAAAAGTTTGGTTTATTTTTTCCATTATATCTTGTATGAATTACTCGGTGATACGCCATCTCCTGAAGTGTGATCAATAGTGTAAATGATACAACCCGAGTTTGAGCATCGGTATACTCGACTCAATTCGATAATTATTTTCTAAGCTTGAACTCGACTCAAAAAACTCCCGAGTAGTTGAATGAACGCCACAGAAAAACTCGAGATATTTAAGGTCTTTCTCTTTGAATAAGATCTCAATTTCAACGATGATTTCATTAGATATCTTACAAGTAGGATCCTTTTTTTTTTCCCGATCCAGTCTCTCCATCATCGTAAAGCCGAGTTAGAAGTCTTCCATCATCTTTTAATGGTCGCACTTTGAGTCATGATCAACATCACAAAAGCGATGTGAGGCAACGCATTTTGGCTCAATTTTTATTACGTTATTTTGAATCAAAATAAATATACCCAACCGACGTTGGAGGATCTACTTTTTGTTCTTAAATTATATAAACATGTAAAATGTGTGGGACAATTTTTAGTTTTTTTATTATTAATGAATATTTTTTATTTAGGAAAAACTGTTATTTCTTTTACTTAAAATGAAATCTAATTTATAGATTTATAATCATTATAAATAAATCATATTTCATTAAA
>NC_037530.1:28466678-28469279 GCF_001531365.2 Cynara cardunculus var. scolymus
TCATTAAACATTTAATTATATATAGGGTTATAATGATAAACTTTTGTTATGGCCAACTAATATTATTATTTGTCTATTAACAAATAATAACTGAATTTAGTTTATTGGTAATATTTTGAATTATAATATAAACTAATTATATATAAAAGAGCAAGTATCTCACGAGCTTATATAATCAAGTATCACGTAGCTCGACTCGACTCATTAGTATGTCGACTCGAGCTCAAACCTACTCAAGTTAAGCGTTGACCAAATCGATCTCGAGTAGCTGGCGAGTTGTGTAGTCTCTTTTGTACCCCTAAGTGTATTCATGCAAATTCAATATTGAATCAAGTCTTTTCTTTGTGAAATTTGGATGGAGCACTCTCATCCTCTATTTTGGAATTGCTCCTGTTTGGCGGTGGTAACCTTGTTTTGGCGTCATCGAAAGGTGTTTGGCAAGCGGTTGTCTGGTTGTTGCGTATTTCATTTGGACAAATCCTTATGTCTTCAAAGGGGATACTTCGACCTTGGACCTACTTGGTGATATCAAATCTCGATGCTACTGTTGGATTTCCTTAAGGTACAAATAATTCTCTAAATCATGGACTAATTGGATTGGCTCTCTGAACATGGCTTCAAATTGACTACTATACGTACGGGCATTGGGATTTCGTGTTGTATGAAGCTTTGTTCTAGGGACATTGTGTTTCGACATTTTGGGGGTGTTGTAAGTTTTTGGTCATTGGGTTTTTTCTCGGTTTATTGGTTGTGTTTGGTCTACACCTTATAGATCCAATCTTCCTTTTCTCCCGTGTTATTTTTTAATTCGTTATCATTTTTACCTTTAAAAAGAATAAATTGTCTATATAAATTAAGACAAATTATTATTTGTTTTTTTTCTTCCAAATAAACAGTCTGAATGACATGAATTACGATTTTAACTTGCATTAACGCATTATAAAATTTTATTTTTTAAAAACGTAATTTATAAACTCAACAATATATGATCTTATTTAATAAATCTAGATAAGATATTAGAAAACAATAATAAAATATTCGAGCCACATAAGCAAATTAAAAATGCACGTATTTGAAAAGGTTTTTAGTTTTGAAAAATTAAAAAATCTCGAATTCTTCGAGCCTAAAGGTCATTATGAATAAAAATAGGCATAGGAAATAGAATGACAAATGTGGCTTCGAAACCGATTACGTCAAGACACATAGAGATGAATAGCACATACTGGACCATAGATGAAAAATAAAGAGATAACTACCAAATTTCACTCGAAACACAAACTCTTTCTTGTGTTAGTTTGAATGTATGTTTTGAAAGTAACTAATTGATTATTACGACTTCAAATTACAATAAGTAATTGCTAGCGTTTAGATATGATTTTTTGATTATTTATGACCCAAATAATCATAGTATAAAATAAATGACTTTTATCCACAAAAATCATCCAGAGAAGTTTCCTGTTGGTAACGTAATTACCAACGGATCACCCAGAAAAATACCAATGATTTCGGTAGAATCCGATGTTTTTCAAGAAAATACATGAGTAATCTGTCACTGATTTGACTTTTCCACCAACAATTAATCCACTAACCTTTGCGACGGTTTTGTAACGAATCATCCTTTTAGCGACAGATTTTCTAGAGAAAAATTTGTAGATAAAATAACATCAATTTGATATTAGTTGCAATAAAACTGATTATTAAATGATATAATACATTACTTATATACTTTTATTTTATTTATGATTTCCTATATCATATTAGTCAGACACTTCAAAACAAAACATTAGAAATGATAATTACAATTTCATACAACACACATATTCAAACACTATTTCTTACACCGTATTCTATGATATCTCACTAGAAGGATACTTGTATAATACAATAAAATACATCTCGATTTTAATGTTTCGGTTTATTCTGTCTCTGTCAATGTTATAATACGGTTTTATGTGGTTTTGAGATAAACGATAATGTTTTTTATTTTTGAATAAAATATAAATTTAAAGATATCATAAAATTTAAAAATAAATAAATCAATATTAGTATTTTTTTTTTTGAAAGGCAAAAAGGAAGGACAAGGAAGAGAGCTTCGGCATGGCCATCACCCTCACCAAGCCAACCAATAGATAAAAAACGGATCCAGCAAGAAGCTAGACGCAAGCAGATACAAGAGTCCAATACAACGAAACAAGAACATAAGGGAACATGACCAAAAAGACCTCAAAAAAAAGAGGCCTAAACCAAAAACAAGCAAACCACAAARGATCCGAGCGGCTAAAAAAGATAAGGAGAAGAGGTCCAATTATCCCAATTCAGATTGAATTTGCGATTCCTGGTCCCCATCCAAAGCTTGGATAAATTTTGAACCCAAGGAAATGGGTCATCACCTTTCTTCTTAAGTTTCGCGTCGTTAACAGCATGAAAAACTTCATTTCGCCACTTCCATAATTGCCAAAGTGCCACGGCGCAAACAGATAAAAACATCACACCAACCTTTCGATGGTTGCCTACTTGCTTGATTAGAAATTTGAAATCAGATACCGATGATAGACGCGGGACTTTAAGATCCCACCAAGCCCATATTTTCCTCCAAAGAGC
>NC_037530.1:28469419-28471500 GCF_001531365.2 Cynara cardunculus var. scolymus
ATCGCCAAATGAAAATGTTAACTTTCTTTGGGATTAGAGGACTCCAAAAGCATGCATTATAACTTTCATCGCTTGCATTGTCCTTCCCTTGAATTAACTTAGACAAGGAATTGACCGAGAAAATTCCCGTCTTATCCCAATTCCACGACCACACATCCTCACCTGAAGTATTGAACATCATTAGCGAGAGATGCCTTTCWAGGGCTTGAAGATCATCTAAACTTCTGCCTCTAATTGTTGCTCTCCAATTCCAAGCACCACTCCAAACATCGTTAAAATWCGTCCATCTTTCTTTGAAAGAAGCATTTTTATTTCTTTCCAAAGCATAAAGTCTAGGATAAAGATCCTTCAGCTTTGAGCCATTTCCGACACTAACATCTTTCCAAAAAGAAGAAGAAGAATCTTTAGCCACCTTTTTTGAAAAAGATTGAATAACGTTCTGACCAGCAACTTCCACATTCTTACACGTGTTGACAATCGAAACCCAAACGCTATTGCCAACCAGAGGTCTATTGGAAAAGAGACCTCCGTCCTCACCGTAAAATTCTGAAATGACATCCTTCCACAACACATTAGAACTAGTCAGGAATCTCCAAACCCATTTTGCTAACAAGGCATGATTTTTAGCATTTAAACTAAAAATTCCCAAACCACCATTTGACTTAGAGCTTAAAACTTTCTCCCAAGCAACCCAATGTAATTTTCTTTTTTCCTCCTCCTTAAATCCCCAAAAAAATCTTCTTCGTGTAGCTTCCAAAGATTTTAAAACAGAGTAGGGTGCTTTGAATAGAGAAAAATAGAACAACGGGAGAGAAGATAACACCGATTGAACCAGAGTAAATCTTCCACCTATGGAGAGGCAACGAGACTTCCMAATTGAAAGTTTTTTAAGAAATTTATCTTCCACGACGGACCAAGAGGCTTTTTTCTTCATGTTCCCACCAACAGGAAGYCCCAGATAAAGGAGAGGAAAGGAGGAGACCTTGCACTTTAACATGGCAGCCATGCTATTCACCTCCGCTTCAGAAACTCCAATACCAAACAGATTGCATTTAGATAAATTTATACGAAGACCTGAGACATCATGAAAGCAATTAAGAATGTTAGCAAGAGTTACTAAATTCTTACGAGACCACTTTCCAAAAAAAAGGGCGTCATCTACAAATTGAAGAAGTGAAAGATTTCGGTTCGATTTCGCAAGCCTAATGCCCTTGAACAGGCCCTGATCGCAAGCAGTCCTGATCATWATCTGTAAGACTTCCCCCACAATCAAAAAAAGGAAAGGCGAAAGAGGATCCCCTTGTCTTAGACCTCTTTTCATGTGAAACTCATCAGAAGGCGTTCCATTTAWCAAAATCGAAGTAGAGGCAGATTTAACACAACTACTCATCCAATTAATCCATTTCTCCCCAAAACCCATTTGYTGCATGGTGTGAAAAAGAAAATTCCAGTTCACCGAATCATAAGCCTTTTCAAAATCCACTTTAAACATAAACATTTTCATCTTCTTCTTTTTGGCATGATTCACAATCTCATTTGCTATTAGACACCCATCCAATAATTGCCTTCCCGAGATGTAGGCAGATTGATTACCACTGATGAGTTTGTTCATAACCTTCGCCAATCTATTAGCCAGCAGCTTAGCAATAATTTTATACATGCAACCAAGTAAACTGATGGGTCTAAAGTCCGAAATATCCAAGGGATCAATTTTTTTTGGGATCAAAGCGATGAAAGCAGCATTACATCCCCTGGAAATTTTGCCCSATTTTTCAAAGAACGTAACCGCATGAAGATGGCATGGGCGAGTGCAAATTGCAATATTTAGGAGGCCTTTTTGTTCTTTGCGAATGGAGCTCTAAAGAGGTGGCTGAGAGGAGTTTAGTCGAAAACATAGATATGTTAAATCACTGGTTCCAGGATATCAAAATGTGGAATGAGAAGCTTATTTTTCAGGAGAGATTAACGTGGATTGATATCCAAGGTTTACCGTTAGAGGCATGGTGTGAGGCTAATATCAGAAAAATAGCCGAGTCCTTCGGGGAGATTGTTGAAATTGATAAACCTTCTTTTGATAATGA
>NC_037530.1:28472673-28486815 GCF_001531365.2 Cynara cardunculus var. scolymus
CGATGATTTTCATAGGGCGGTTATTTCGTCTTGGTCTTCAAACTTTTTCCATGGGGTTGCAGATTTTATCTTTAAGGAAAAGGTTAAAGCTYTAAAGAATGACTTAAGAATTTGGTCAAAAAATCATTTAGCCAGTGTTTCAAAAAGAAAGAATGAGATTTTTAAATATTTGGCTGATTGGGATTCTAAAGCCGAAGAGGGTGGAATTTCTTTAGACGATTGTCAAAAAAGAGATGATTGGATTTTTGAATTAATGCTTTTGGAAAATCGTGAAACGTCGGATCTCAATCAAAAATCACGGTCTAAGTGGGCTTTAGAAGGAGATGAAAATACCAAGTTTTTTCATATGGTAGCTAATCAACGTTGGAGAAGGAATAAAATAAAAGKCATTCTCTGTAACGGGATTTGGAACTCTGACCCTTTGGTCGTCAAAGACGCTTTCTTTCAGCACTTTGCAAATAGATTCATTGAACCTTGCGACTTTAGGCCCAAGTTTTACAGCCCTCTTTTCTCTAWATTATCTTCCAACGATGTCGCTTTTTTGGAATCGTCGTTTTCTGCCTTGGAAATAAAGGATGCTGTTTGGGCTTGTAATGGGTCGAAAGCCCCGGGGCCTGATGGCTTAAATTTTAATTTTATTAAGAAGTTCTGGTCTGTTATTGGTGGATCTATAGTCAATATTAGTATTAAATTAACTATTTAAAAGTTTTTGTTTTTCTTTGTAATTTCTTTAATTCAATTTTTTTATTATAATTTAATTTAGGTTTAATAACAAAGAAATTTATTTTTGATTTAATAATATAATTTTTTTTACAAAGATAATAATTAAATATTTTGTTAGAACTCAATGATTATCCTAATTATATTTTAATTTTTTTTATTTACAATAAAATGTTCATCATGTATTTGATTATGTTTATCTGTAGTTAGTTACACAAATTCAAGCATGAAGCTTTAATAAGTTGTAGTTACGCACAATTTACTTGTAATCTTAAATTTTAAGTATTAGGCATCAATAAACAATACTTTATTTATGAAAAATTGTTTTTAAGAGTTTTTGTCAAATGCTTTAAAATATAATATATGTTAACCGATTTTAATAAATTAATGTCATATGATCACTCTGAAACACATATCGAAACATCCCCTGAATTATACGGCCTTTGTCTCCTGCCATTGATTATATTTTAAAGCATTAGAGATACATGTAAAACGAAGAAAATCTATCATCAACATCCATGAATGTTGCACACGGTTTTTTCATGCTAACAAATGAGTGTGAACTTTTTTTCCTCGTAAAAATTTTATACTGCAATTTTATCAATAAGATGTTATGATACAAAAAGAGTAAAAAACAAAAGTCTTGCACATGCATTAATGGGAATCTTTGTAGGCTTTGCAACTTAATTGGTAGGATTAATTTTCTTGTCCTTAATCGGGAATTATGGCACTATATAACTATATTGATTTATATTAAGCACTAAGCATAATGATTGATAAATGGATGGTTAATGGTGTCACGTGACTCCCATAAAAAATGTATTATAATCACGTGGGTTGTTCATAAGAAAAAAAATAATTTGTATTATTCAGATAAACTTTATAATGTTCATCATTTAAATCTTGATTTTTCAAAGAAACTAATCATCGATTTAGTTTGATCTGATATCAAACCAATATCTTCTGTTATATCTTGTTATAAAATTTGAGCTTTTGGAAGTTTTATTCATAAGTCATCGGTTCGAGTCCTACAAGATAGTTAGGGATTTTCCTGACTGTTTTATGGAAATTTTCTTAGCTGTTCTCTAGAGCCTCTGGGATTAATCGAGGTGTGCGTAATCTGCCCTGGACATCCATAATTGAAGAAAAGAAATATAAAGAAATAAATGCAAATAAAAAAAATACATATACCAATATTAAATAGAAACGAATATGCATCCAAATGCCATGCCCTATACAAAACACAAGTTTAATTAAGAAATAGACAATCATGGAGATCCAAATGCAATGTTTTGATGTTTACCCTTTTCACCAACTTGTTTGCGATTAATGGCTTTTTAATTTGTTTACACCAATTGCCTATAACCTCACTTCAGACCTATTGCTTTCTTTCAATTTCTATTTTGTTTGTATACTCTTTGAAAATGGAATCATGAATTTATTTTCCATGAAAATTAAAGGGTTCTTATCTTTATAATTCATTTAAATAAGATACGAAATAAAATGACAGATTGATTATATATATATATATATATATATGTATATATGTCCTTGTCTCATGAAATGTGTCGTTATTGACGATGTGATAATCATATCTCTCAGGCTCTTGATGATTCATATCCTTTTCAGATTGTTTGTATCTTGTCATTTTCATCAACTTGTTGATGGTCAGTGTCAACCATTGACTCATCTTAAGGTTCTTGAATTTGTTTAATTTTTACTTTGTCACTCGTAGTGGTTCTTGTTAGAAAGTCCATTTATAAGAACTCATCATGTCGCGCAACAAATACTTTTTTCTCATTGGGTTGTAGAAATAATAGCCTATTGTCTATTTTGGATATCCCACAAAGATGCTCTTTTCAAAACTTGGGTCAAGCTTCTTAGAAGCTTCTTGTTTAACATAAACATCACAACCTCATATGCTCATATAAGACGCTTTTGAGATCTTTTCAATCCATAATTCATGTGGGGGTTTTATCAGTCTTTTTGGTTAGTGCATTATTTAGTATTCGGGTGGTTGTTTCTAGGGCATATCCTTGAAAACTTTTACACAGCGTGGTACGAGTCATCATAGAGCGAACCATGTCTAACAAGGTCCTATTTCTCCTTTCAAACACACCATGTTGTGTTGAGGTGTTAGAGTAAGTTGGGAGATTATCCCATAATCTCTATAATAATCACTTAATTTGGCTTAGATATTCTCTACCTCGATATCACCAAAGCACTTTTATCTTTTTGGCAAGTTGATTCTCTACTTCATCTTGAAACTCTTTGATTCTTAAAGATTTCAGACTTGTTTCTTTTAAAAGGAACCTTTGTCATCTTGCCCAATAAACAAGAGTTATGTGTATCATATGAATCATCACATGATTCCAATACTCAGTTTGCCTGGAGTTTTGCTATGTGTTTCTTGTTTATATGTTCAAGACAACAATGCCACAAGCAAGTATGATGTAAGTCCTGCTAAATTCTTTTATTGTTTGCATTGTATATTGATTCGTAATTACAATAATTTGGAATATTAATTTCATTAATACTATATTATGGGGTTTTGCCACAAAATACAAACACAAAACACAGTTGGATCAAATTCTATACAAACCTAATTATCATGAGTAAATTTACGAACCAAGATAAGATTATTAATGATAGGCGGAGCAACTTATGCTTTTTTGTAAAAGTGCTTATTAACTTATGTGGTATCAAATCGGAGTTAAATAAAACATGGTTAAAATTGTAAACTGATAATAAACAGTTTTTCATAAGTCAGGAAGGATTAACTTATCAGAAACAACTTATTACCGGTTTGGCACTGGTATAAGCAGTTTTTTTTTCTTATCCAAACACCAGAAAACAGCTTATCACCGATGTCAGACTGAATAAGTTAAAAAACAGCTTTTATAAGCAATCCCAAACACCCCCTAAGACTTGTGATAGAGATAAAGGACGTGATGAGGGAAGAATAGTCGAACTTGACCGGGTCACTGGAATAGATGTATCATTACCGACACGAACATGAGTAAATAAACAATTATTAAAAAATGAAGAGGGTGTACCCGGAGTCGATGTCATGTGAATTGTTGCCCGTATCCATGTACCAATTTATGTCAAGTCGGATCATGCTAAAATAATGGAATGTAGACTCGAGATCGGTTAGAGCATACTATGAGTAGGCATTAGTATAGTGAGCTTGTGGAGGCCGAGGACCAAGTAAACCCAGACCTGGAGATAGTCCGGTAGGTTGTTAGGGTTGAGCAGGTGATTGTGGGCCTACTAGAGACAGTGTCGGATACATATGTATTGGTGTGACCCAAGGTGGTTGTGACCACCCATTCCATGTCGTACCATATGACGGCCAAGGGGGGCGAAACCATGTATCGCAACCCCGACCATAATCTTGACCCCCACGACTTCCTCCCCCTAAATGTCCGCGTCCACCCCAACCCTTTCCTGAATGATGAACATGTTGTCCATCCGGCTGCCAATGTGCAACAAGTCCAATGCATGTTGATTTGCACGTGGTTGAGATCTGGATTGAACGACCAAAGCTGATGGAGACGTGAGGGAAGTTTGCTTACTTTTTATCGATTCTTCAAGTGTGAGCATACTCCGAGCTTGATAAAACATAAGCAATGGGTTTGATTGTTTAATAAAATTAGCAACCCCTTCATAACTCTCTGAAAGGCCAGCCACAAGTTGAAGTACAAGATGTTGATTCGAGACCGGAGAACCCATATTTGCTAATTGATAGGCAATCATCTTCAAATTCTGGCAATAAGTAGAAAAAATGGGAAAATCAGATTGATGTAGGTTAGAAAATTGACGTTCAAGGTGGAGTGCCTGAGGGTGGTTATTGTCCTGAAACATAGCCTTTAAGTAATTCTATGTAGATTGTGCATTGGAATTTGGCTCTAATATGATGTGGAGAAGATCGGTAGAAATCCTCCCCTAGATCCATTGGAGCACGATCGCGTCCAACCTTGTCCACAAACCGAGATCCACAGAGTCATCCCTAGGAGGTTGAATATGGTCGAGAACTTGAAATGCTTTGGCATGAATTTTGAATAATTTAGCCCATGAATCATATTGTCTTTCTTGACTACAAGAATGATAGGGAAGGAAGTACGTATATTTGATACGGTGAGGGCTCAATGATAAGGGGTCCTTGTAGTTTCATGGTTTTTATCGGTGGTTTTAGAAGAGGAAGGTTCATTAGTCGTCATGGACGATAAGAGGGAAGAAATCCGACTGGCGAGAAGGAAGGCCGGTGAGTATAAAAATGATAAATTAGTTTGTTGGTCCCTTCCTCTTGAATTGCCTTACAAGACTCGAGTTTATAAAGTCAAAAATAAAATGTCATATCTAAAAGTGTTATAGTAAACTTATATGACGTTTTTGGGCGTCATAACAAGCTTTAGACATTTTTAAAAATAAAGTGTCGTATTACTTATTTTACAAGACCCTTATTTACAAGACATTTTTTCATACATTGTGCTATGAAAAACTGCTTATTACTAGTTTATCATTTTAACCCTGTTTTATTAATGTTTATTAATTTATTAATCTTATTGATATAAATTTTTGTCAAAGATATTATTATAAATGATGAAAAATAAATTTTTACATGTTAAAAAATCAAATAAGTTAATAAGCAATCTCAAACATCCCATAAGTCAATAATATGGAAGACTATCTTTTTTGATCATTTTACATATATAAACAAAATTTGTCAGAAACTAAAAAACAACTTATCAGCTTATTGCTTTTTGGTACTGCTATAAGCTAATCCAAACATTCTTTACAAAGCTCTGGTTTGATACCACATAAGTTAATAAGCATTTTTACAAAAAAAAACATAAGTTGTTTTAAATAAGCAATCCCAAACACGCCCATAAACATCCTATAAACTCAATTTTACCGTAGTGAAGGTGAAGGGTTCACCCTTTTCCTAGTTTATTTCAACCAACTTTTTTTTTTCACAAAATGTATACAAGCCCTAAATCTAAGAGCTTGTTTGTTTTTTTGAAAAAAACCACTTAATGCCTCTTAAGTCTGAACCGGTCAGACGTTTTTATTTTCAGACCGTTTGTTTTTTTATATAAATAAGAGCTGAAAAGCTCTTAATTTGCTCTGAAAAAAAAGTGATAACATAATCACTTAAATCCTCTTAATCGCTCCCTTCAGACTCTCCCCTTCATCCTCACCTCCAGATTTAGTCCTCCAAATCTATCTCGCAAGACATTCGATCTCCAAATCAATCACGACCCAGATCGATCCACATATTCTCGTAAAATCATGACYCAGATCGATCCAAATCTATCAGATCCAAAACTTGACTGATTCAGATTTCAGATTTCAGACGTAAAAACAAACAGTCTGACTGATTCAGATTTCAGACTTCAGTACCACCTCTTAAAATTCAGAAGTGAAATCAGACTTCAGACTTCAGAACCTCTTAAAAAACAAACGCCACCTAAAACTTATTTGCAAGTGGACTTGAACCCACACACACTCAAGCAAGAAATCTTATATTAGCAAGACCTTAGCCATTAGAAATTCCAGTCACTAATTTAAGTTTAAGAAATATGATGGCACATAACAAAACAATACGATGACATTCTTAAGGAACGTAAACTTTTTCCGTTACAACGAGATTATGAATCAGTGGTACGGGATACTGTATGCCCCTATGTAGATCCACCCATGAATGATTTCACAAATATTTTGAAAACCATATCAAGAGGTAAACTTTTCTTCTTCAAAAATCGAACCCATGTTATCAAACGAAAGCTCAAGAATATCAACAATTAATATCAGAGAGGTACTTTCATGGAAAATACATTATGCGTGTATCTCGTGTACATTTTATCTGCCAAACAATTTTTGTTAAGATATACCGAGTTTTTATGGTTCGTTTCCGCTTACTCCATTTGTATATTTTGGCATTGTTAGAGTTGAAAACGATAATAAAACAATCATTTTAGTTTAAGCAATTATCATGCGTTATAACATTGTACTTTAAACTAGGATTACAAGTAAACATGTTATAAACAAATCCAAATAATATAGAATAACGCATTATTTTAAGGACACAAATGATTTATCAGAAATGTACTTTTGGTTACGTGGCCTCGAACATATGGTTATTGGCCCAACATATACCATGATACATGCACATAATTTAATGGATATACATAAATATACGTATGTATCTGGATATTAGGTTTATTGAACTTTGCAAACAAAAAGAGATTTTTTTAAATCGTTTTGATAACTTTCTTATTTTAGAAATTCTTTTTCTACGGCAACACGATATGAAATTTTTGAATTCGCATCCCCTAAAATAGAAAAAAACCGAAACAAATTATGTTCTATATTGATGCAATTTGCACTTCATGATAAGGAAATCGTGTTTTAACTCTTATTGAAGCCTATCTATTTTTCTTTTCTAGAGCAAGTAGCCCATCACTAGTCTTAATGAGCCTTTAACTTGAATCCCAATGGATTGGGTCGATGCATTGGAGCCCAATCATCGAAGGTGGACGAATAGGTTGCATTAGTTTGGGATCAGTTACCGGATTAGGGGTGTTAAAAAACCGTTAAACCGTTCAAAACGGTCGAACCAAGTTAAACCAGACTGTTTTTGGCGGGTAGAGCAGTCTGATGGTTCGCTCTGGTTTGAAAAATAGTCAAACCGTTTGGTTTGGTCTGGTTTACTAATTGAACGTTTTTTTGAACGGTTTGGACTGAACCAACTTGCAAAAATACATATGTATTCATTATATTTACATGTTGTAGGTTCAACTTTTATGACGCAATTAAAAAAGTTCGTCTAAGATATTATGTTTTTAGTTTTCATAATGACCGTGTTATCAAAATTGACAAAATCCTGAAATCCGTTAGAAATCAAATCCAAAATTCCAAATCGTCCTTCGACTTACTCATTTTTTGTCCAAAATTTCAACTATTGTTTGTGGAATTGTTTAACTTGCCTCAATGTTTTTTTATATTATTTAAGAGAGAAACTTTTCTTGTATAATTATGCTTTTTTTAGTTTAAAGACCCATAAAACACTCAAACCGCCTAAAACGGTCAGACCAAAACTCCTTTTTATGGTCTGGTTTGTTTGACCAGTTTGATCAATTGCGGCCAAACTGCTCGGTTTAAAAAATTTATAAACTGCCATTTGCTGTTTGGTTTTTGGTTTGGGGGATTAAATCGCTCAAACTGGATCCGGACGACTATCAGTTATACATAGAATCGATACAAAAAATTACGCAAGTTTACAAAGATTTGGAAACAAATTAGGTTTTTCAAAAAAAATGCATTCTTTAAAGTGTATTTCATTGCTTCACTTCAAAAATGATAGTTACAAAATTTTATTTAATAGTTATGCGTAAAATTATTTTACCAATTTGACTTTGGACTGAAAGGACCGAGATCAGAATCGGTGTAGGGCCTAGGATTTTTAGTTAGAACCGGACGACTAGTTTTGAAGGTATTGATTTAGGACGGAACCGTCTAGGACCCATTTCGGTATCTCAAGAAAACACTGATATACTTTTCTCTAGATACTTGTTTGTTTGTTTATTAAATTTTCTTCGGACTAAAATGTTTATTGGATTTATATTAATTTTGACTAAATAGAAGAATGATCATTCTATCCCTAGTTTTAGAAACTCACAACAAAGAAATGAATCATCTAGATATGCATTTTCATCAACCTTGATATTGGTTTTTCATTATGCATTTGATGAAAAAAGATTATTCCAATAGTACTATTGTTTCTTTTGTTGGTAGGTTGGAGGACTTTAATCAAGGGGATGGAAGTCGGCTATAGTGATCTGACAACGACGAGTGGCAGGGCATCGCTTAACAGATAAAAGTTAAACTAGGGATAACGTGTTGATCTTCTCCAACAGCTCGCATCGAAGGAGAATGTCTGACTTCTCCAATTTTTGTGATCTACATTCTCAGGTGATGACATTAGAATCAATGTTCAGTAGTTAGTATGCTTGGTTCACCTGGTCTTACCAGTTCAGGTCCCAATCTTTGGTATCCCTAGAGAAGAAGAAACACTGCCTATCTCCAAGTACGTGACCATAAAAGAATCGATATCTGAAGCGGCCAACACCAGTGTTTCCCTTAATATCAATTACTCAACTATACTATAGCAAAACATATTGCCAATTCAACAAAACCGTTCATATCAATTTTACTTTCGTTGTGGAATTTAACCGGACACTTTGTGCTCATAGAAAAAGCAAAGGGATACAAAAATCATCAAATAAATCAAAGTTTCCGGTTAAAGAAATCAACAAACAAACGGTTGGTATTCATCAAACTTTCTTCATCTTGACTATCAAAGAATCATCAAACACCCTTGTTCATAAAATCAAAAACGAAATAAAATACGGAACAAAGTTGTTGGGTTGCATGTTGTGGCGAGGAGGAGGTCAAGCCAAGCATGGAGAGTTGTGAAACAAAGGTTGATGGTCGCACGTGACAGAGACAACATAGATGGTCACAAACAACAGTAAGGCTCTCGATGTTTAACAAGAGTAGGATTGAAAAAAGAGGTAATTGTTACATAGGAGCCGGAGGTGACAACGACGAACAGCCTACGAGAAGATTTGTCTGTAGGGCTTGTTTGAGAGGAGGGCACATCTGGAAATGGGACATTAAGTCAAAAACAAATAGACGCTTATTGTAGCATCATCAATTCTAGAAGAGCGGCTAATTTAAAATTTCCAATAAAATATCAATTCAAGGATAAATTTCATTTCTATAAATCAACACTTGATTACCTATAACAATTCTAGATTTAACATCAATACAATGGCACACTAAACCTTAGATAAGGATCAAGGCCCGATGTTACTAAATTTCAAATACAACCGCTATCTCTAAAAAGGGAAGACGTTCCCGAGGGAGCAAATCTTCTTCGTATCGCTAATTATCACTCATCTAGACACAGTGTTGCTAGTACCAATCCCAAATGAGGACCTGATGCACATACCGACAAATAAAAATGTTAGGCTTAACGCCGAGTAAGTTCAAACAATTTTCATTATTATTATTATAAGATGGTAAACTGAAAGAATACTATTTAAATTAACAATTGCCAAAATGAAATGTATTAAATATAAAAGAAACATTCTTCCCAAACCCATCATTTTTGTGAGCATAACTTAATAACTCAATTACCCATTTTATATGGAATCAGAACCCAATGCTCACACAACCATGAATAAAAGCTTGATGTTTAAATTCTAGAAAGACGAATAAAACTCAAGTAATCCAAAACAAAACAACCAAATATGAATAATAAACAACATTTGAAAAATCAAATCATGGATGCATTCCATATCCAAAACAACACGAAAACATGGATAAAAATACCATATCCAAAACTCACCTTCTAGTGACAAGGGAGACCTTGATTCCATTGAATGTGACGGAACAAAAAGTAGGTCATATATCTATGTCACATGAGCATCATTTACGGATTAACATTCATTACACGTCTATAGTTTAGTGAGTTAACAAACTCAACTACTCCAAGTCTATTGCTTGTGGAATCACCAAGTTCAACCACACTAGGTCTTTACTTTGGGATATCCAAAATCCTAGTTTATCTCGTTCACAAAAAATTACATTATGTTGGTCAATGCTCGATTTTCAACTCAAAGAGCCCACACCATATTGTCTATAAAGACTCAATGTCTATTTCATGTTACAGTACGAGAATGTTCATTCATTCAAACCGACTCCTATGCCTATGGATCCATTATTACAGTCTATATTGTATAACTCCAATTGAATGACCAACGAACTCAAAACATGTGATTCCAAATAAATATGCCATGATTTCATATTGTTTCCAGAGCTCGACATGGAGCAATTTAAACCAGACAATTGTCCCCAAAACCCATATGAGTTAAAATCAAACCAATAAACTCCAAGACTCACTTGAATCTTCAAATAAAGTCAATATAAACCAATAAGTTACAAATACTAAACTTTTAAACAACTTATACACCAAAGGTTTGAAAATCATCATTACTAACTCAAAGATCGGGCTAAAATGCCAAAACGGGCATTTTCTCAAATCCAAGCCAATAAGCTCTTCAACTTGTCGAACTAATCTAAAACGAGTTATCATAACCCATAAAACATTTAAAGAGTTTAATAAATCTCATGATCAAAAACTCTACAAAATCCAACAAATTAAATCATGCATATTATTCTAATGATTTATAAATCAAAATACCCGAAAATGTATTAACATCAAATAATCATCATATGACAAATAAATCATCAAATCCACAAACTTTGTGATTTATCATCAAGATATCCAAAAACCCAAATATATGTATTTCTTAAGATTTTATTAAACCAGATATGCAAAAGATGCAATTTCATCAAGTAACCAATGACATTTGATAAATCTTTCTAAAATATACATTTTGGCATGTACAAAATTTTTACAAATAAACTTGAACTCAGCTTGATAGGTTAAGTTAAGTACTAGGTTCCAAACCTAAATCTTTAACTTCCATAGGTAAAAAAAACCCCAAATCTCCCAAAAATGCCCTAAATTGGTCAAAATCTAAAGATTTGTAAAATACACCAAGAGGGATGTGCTAGGAGACTGGAGACTAAAATGAAGTACTTTGACAAGTATATAAGTTTAGAAAGGTTTGAATGAGAACACACAAATGGGATTTTAAGAAAACCCCAAAATAAGGTCAACAAATGGTGGACGGATGATGGAGAAGATGAAGATATTGAATTTCAACCCACAAGACTTAAATCTCTAGTTGCCAAGCTCTTAGATGTTCTTGAAAAAATCGACTTGGAGGAGGAAATGTTCTTGAACCGAAAGAAATGAGAGAGGAATGAGTTGGTGAAGAAAGAAATAAAGAAAAAGGGCTAAAAATCAGTTTTATGTGAAAATAGGCCCAACTCCACTTAGGGCCAACTTTCTGTGCACTTTTTGTCAGCCATTTTCCTCACGATCGCGAACAATGCAACTTTCGACCAGTTTTGATTATTTCACCAAATGCGATTCCCAACCGAACCAAAACTAGAAATAGTTCATTAAGGATATTCTAAGGTTAAAATATTTATAAGAGCTTGAAATTATATTTACCAAAAATTCAAGTGTTACACTTATTAGAAAAACAAACCAAAAAGTTTATTATTTCATTTCGTTACAAACGAACAGACCCTTACTGGATATGAGTCTATTATTTCATGCTTGAGAGCCAAATAAATTTTCACTTGTATACATGATCCAACTCAAACGAAAAATAATATTGTCATTACTCAAAGCCAACCCCGCACTCATTGCTTGTTAAACATCTAGTTCCACTACAAAACTAAGCACTATTAGTGACGGACAAAATCGTTGCTAACTTGTCGCTAATGGTCAGATACGTCGTTAATCCATCGCTTAGTTTGTGGGTCAAAAGGTCGTGAGTGATGTTGTCAGTGAAGGATCAATGACGGGCACCTATTAGCGATGGATTAACAACAGACACGTATCGGCGACAAATTAGCAAGAGAAACCTATCGGCGACGGAATACATCAGTGATGGATTAGTGAGGGAACCTTTTAGTAACGAATTAGTGACGAAACCTTTTACCAAGGAATCAGCGATAGAAATTTTTAGCGAAGGATTAGCGACGGAAGCTTTAACAACGGATTAGCAAGGGACTTTCAACGATGGACTAGTCAGGGACCCACCAACTTTTAGCGACGGACATCTCTTGCTAATCCATCGCTAATTTCAGTAATTAAAAAATTGTGTATTTATTGTATATTTTATACAAAACCTGCCCATGAATTGGAAATAACAAATCAAAACTGTCCAATAAATTAAAAATAACCAATTCATATAATTTAAAATAGCAAGTTCATACAATCTAATGTTCGGAAGTTAGGTAACAATCTAATTATGGAGGAGGTCCGAGAGGGGGGAGGGGACATATCCTTGCCACCGCATAAAAGCAGCAAAATGCTCTGATAGCGAGGCATGTTCGGCTAACTGGGCAGCTTGTAAGACTTGTGAGGTCTCAAGATCTGCCCTACTCTTCCATTCGGCTTGATAGCATTCATCAATTTCAACAATCTTCGCCTTGATGCCACGTATCTGTCGCTATTCCATCGATAATTAGCAAAGGATCAGCGACAAATATGTTTTGTGGTCAATGCCTCTCTAATTAGTGAGAGATTAGCGAGGGAATAACCACAAAGCCATCCGTCAGTAATTAGCAATGGATTAGCGAGAGATTGACTACACTACAGTTGCTAATTCGTTGCCAAGTAGCGAGACATTATCAACAGATGTGTTTTGTAGTCAATCCGTCGTTAATCGATCACTAATTTTCATGGCTAATACACAGTTTTTCTAGTAACGTTGTTGTCTCTCTAGGCATCAATCAGACCTCATCATACTTTTCCATAAATGCCAATATTTTTGCTTCCCAAAAGAACTTTAATGCTCCGTCCATCCAAAAATATTATAACTTTCCACACATATAAAATGTTTAAACTACCAAAAGTTTATATACAACAAAATAATTATATAAAACCTTGTGATACATTTATTTGGAACAATCCAAAAGTTTTGTTGCATTCTTTTTACGGGTAGAAAAATTATGTACTCAATTTGAAAACAAATAAATCACATCATTTAAGATGAGAAGCGTAATAAATTCTTTTGTATTCAATATAATCAAAGTCTAATTAATAGGATGAATTCATTTATAGTGAAAATAATAAATAATAATAATACACATCATAAAAAATAATAAGATTGACAATAAAAGGTTGGGATCCAATAAGAAGAAGAGTTAAGATGAGAAGCGTAATAAATTCTTTTGTATTCAATATAATCAAAGTCTAATTAATAGGATGAATTCATTTATAGTGAAAATAATAAATAATAATAATACACATCATAAAAAATAATAAGATTGACAATAAAAGGTTGGGATCCAATAAGAAGAAGAGTTAAGATGAGAAGCGTAATAAACGATCTCTAACCTTGTATGCACTTTAGGATGAGATGCACCGAGAGAAGGTGCACCGAGATGCATCAAATCAATCTCCGTATCAAACACCATTCATGGGTATGTTTAAGATTTAAAATATATGGTTGGGATCTGATTAGATGAAAAGTTTAGATCCTTTTTTATGTTTTTCACCTTAACTTTACTTCTCATGTGATCCTTTGCCTTCCTATATATATATAGGGGCATATTCAAGGGAGAACTGAGTTGTTTGTGGTAACTGTGAGAACCAATCTCAACCAATCATTTTAATATATTAATTATACAATTAAAATCAAATTAAAAGGGCATGTTAGTCAATTCTTAATTTAAAATTAAATTTTAATTTTTAAAATGCAACCG
>NC_037530.1:28486915-28489944 GCF_001531365.2 Cynara cardunculus var. scolymus
GCCACCATAGTTTTCTTTTTTTTGGTTTTGCTTTAAAGGTGAAACATTAGCAGCCAATATTGATTTTTAGTACAGACACACTGTTCACGTATTGAATTATTGGATCAAAAATTGGTAACTTTCAACATAGGTTGGCTCGGCTTTAAACAAACATATTAATATATATATATCGTCAAGTTTTTCTAATTTTATAAATAACTATAAAAATGACGATAAATGTTATTTTGTTAAAATAATAATTTAGTTAACAGAACAAGTTAGTTTTTTAGTAAAACAACTGTTAAAGCTGTTATATATTAAGTACTCGTCCTATTTCGATCAGTTTATTCCATTTCTTGTCTATCTAATTTGTTAATAAAAATTGAAATAATCACTATAAACTACATTTTTCTTTATAAATTAAGCATGCCTTGATGAGAATAATATTTTTCACAAAATAAATGTATTACAATGGGTGACTATATGACAAAGCAACGACGTCATGGAAGATGTCTACATCACACAACATTACCTGACGAACTCACACAACATGTCTGCACTTACGGCGTAGACAAGCTCACAAAACATGTTCGTCTTTACAAAATCATACCATAGTACATTCCCATTGACACACAAATACACAAAACACATATTATAAAAATATCGAACTTTTCACGCACATATAGCATATCAAAAATCTCGAGAAACTTCAATCAAGCTTGTGAATAAATATAAATAAGGCATGCAACCATTTTAAAAAATAAATCACGTGTAACTCACTGTATAAGTCGTAGTCCAAACCGTTCTCTGAAGAGGCTTGTGTCTCCCGATTGGCGTCGAACTATTTTGTGATGTACAACACCGTCGACTCTCATTTCATCATGCACCGTTGCCTTTACTCACAATAGTTCTTCTTCTCGACCCCAAAATTTACATAAGACTACAAAACTCCCATTTTATAATAAGTCATCGGCAGTTTACAGAATATGAAATGATAAGACATGATTAACACGGCTGGCGTAAAAGTCCAAATGATGCCCAATTAAAAACATCCAAGTGCGGTAATTTACAATTGCCTAGCTTTTTCCTTCATAGACTGAGAGACACATTAGTGTTTTTTTAGTGACTTAAGGTATTTGCCTATGAAATTAGCTAGTGCATGACTTCGTTAGTCAATCATGTGTTTCATATAATAATATTTAGGGTCTTGAATAATGACAATCATGAGTTTCATATGTAAAATTGCAAAGTTAAGGGAGACCAGTCAAGTGAATTAGCTATTGCACATTCAAGTGAGGGCAAATCATCACTTAACTACTGCATATTTATAGGTTTGTTCAACTATATTATATTTGCTGAAATTGTGTTAATATACATCAAAATCTAATGGGATTAGAACAAAAAGCGGTGGATGATAACTTGAATATTAATCACAKAATGAAGAACTAAAACTCTAGAGATAGGCTTGATTGATTCGATGAACAACTAGATCAATTAATAACAATAGTATTCATTTAACTTTAAAMAAACATAAGAAGTATAGAATTTATGCCATGAACAGCAAAACTTCAGTTGAAACCCATGAACAAAAAAACTTATTTGTGCAGTTGAAGAGTCAATCTAAGAGAAATAAACAATGCAAGCTTCTGAAAGTTTCTGCAACAAATTACTTTCCTCTACCTCTTTTCTCGTACCTAGGTTGGGATTAAAGAAATAAGGAATATCAATCTTACTACCAGGGTACAGATAATTTTGATGACATACACAACAACTTACCATGAAATGCATAATGAACCTATTGTCGACAAGAAACAAGTTTTTATGGTTTTGGCTCTTGCTATGTAATGAATAAAATTTTAACATTTGGGTAAACCTAAACTAAACAAGATAAGTTAAATGACCCTAACCTAAACTAAACAAATAAACAAAATAACCCTAATCTAAACAAAAGATCAAATCTTCAAATAACAATCTCAATCATCAGACTTTGAGCGGTCGAGAGTCGAGAGTAGAGAGGCGAGAGTCGACTGCCGAGGAACAAGAGGTTTATAGTCTTATAGACATTTTTAGGTCAACCAGTCAACCACCCAACAATTAACAAATGGTAGAATGGCAGCAAAAGGCATGGATTTCAATTAGGATTTAGGCATACATGATACATTAACATTATATATACAGACATACGGTGAATCAGTGATACAGTAACAATACTAGAAACACAAATGACAAACCACAAAGGACCAACTTCACAGCTTCATACTTAGGTTTTTCAATCAAACAAGAATTAGAAACATAAGAAATGAAATAAGTAAAGTAAATAACCCTAACCTCACAAGCCACAATATACGAGAGCGAGAGGCCGAGAGCCGGTCGATAGTCGAGACTCGAGAGAGGCAGAGAGGGAGAGCGAGAGCATATTGAGTCAAGGCCGATTGCGATTTCGATTCATGAATCATGAATTGGTTTCTGTTCCTGAGTTCGTCCGTGAGCGAGGCGAGAGGCGAGGGAGGACAAATTGAGTGAAGGCCAATTGAGATTGAGATGGTAGTGGACTGATAAAATTATTTTTAGGCCCAAGTCAAAATTGAACCTATACATGTATATTGGGCTTCAGAAAATTTGATAAGGGTGTAAAATGAAAATTTTAAAAAGAAATGATATAAAGTAAATTAATTATCTAATTACAGGGATATGAAATGTAAATTTAAAATTAAAATTTTAAAAAATTCGGTGAATGTGAGGGTGTGAATGAGGGAAAGATGTGAGAAGGAGAGGGTGGGAAATAACGTAAGGAGGTGGGGGGATATCAACCCCTTATTTTATATAGAATCGTAGCACAACATCTTGCCTTCTATTTTAAGGCGACTATATGATAAATTCAAGAAGATAAGGTCCCCAATGGTCCCCAATGTTATAAATAACATTTAAGGGTATTTTTAATATCGAGATATAATAAAATGAAATATTAATTTGTTCAGCATTTTTTGAAAAAATATCAGAATATAGTAAAAAAACTAATAGTAAATTATTTATATATTTTTATTAAATTA
>NC_037530.1:28490254-28504224 GCF_001531365.2 Cynara cardunculus var. scolymus
GGAAGAAGAGTGAACCACCGAAGGCAAAGGGCGCATGGCCTATAATTGGACACCTACACCTTCTAGGTGGATCTCAATCACCTCAGAAGGTTTTAGGTGACATGGCCGATATATATGGTCCCATCTTCTCCATCAACCTTGGTGTCCATCAAGCTTTGGTGGTGAGTAACAAGGAGATTGCTAAAGAGTGCTATACCACAAACGACAAGGTCTTTGCAAGTCGACCGAAAKCGGTGGCATCTGAGCTGATGGGCTACAACTATGCCATGTTTGGCCTTGCTCCTTATGGGGAACATTGGCGACAAGTGCGCAAGATCATCATGCTCGAGGTTCTATCTCAACGACGAGTAGAGATGCTTGGACATGTTCGAGTTTCAGAACTTARAGCATCATCGAGAGAKATCTATGAGGCTTGGGTAAACCACAAAGAAAATGGGGGTTCAGATATGGTAAAGGTGGATATGCAACAATGGTTTGGGAACTTGGTACTGAACGTTGTAGTTAGGATTATTTCAGGAAAGAGGTTTTCGCCCAACGATAAAGAAGGGGTTCGATTTCAAAAGGTGGCAAGAAAATTCTTTGAGYTATTGGGCGCATTTGTGGTGTCTGATTTCATCCCCTATATTAAGCGTTTGGACTTGGGAGGATATGAGAAAGAAATGAAGACGATAGCAAAAGAGATGGACAACGTCATTGACGGATGGTTAGAGGAACACAAGAGAGAGAAAGGGTCAGAGCAGCAACTTGAAGGAAACCAAGTCTTCATGGATGTGTTGATTTCCATTCTTGAAGGTGCCTCCGAAGAGGATTTCCCCGGTTTTGACCATAATAYCATMATCAAAGCCTCATGTCTGGTAACCTTCAACTTGATCTATATTACTATATATTACATCATCATTATGTTATCTTAGATGTTATACAAATATTTTGATTAGGGTACATATTAATGGTTCCTTGAGGTCTCAAGCAGGTAAAATGGTTGACAAATRTAACTTTCAGAAAAAAATTCCATTCGATTGTGATATTTTCAGATTCATTTTGATGTTTCTAGAACTGTTCCCTAGGAAGGATAAGATGTAGGGAAAACCAAGTTATCAGCATATTGATTATAACCTATTTGGTATGATTTCAATCTTGCAGGCAATTCTAACTGCRGGTTTGGACACGACATCGGGGACATTAACATGGGCTTTATCTTTGTTGMTGAACAACCCAAAAGCATTAAAAGTTGCCCAAGATGAAATTGATGAGCATGTTGGAAGGGAGAGACTGGTGCAGGAGTCGGACATGAAAAACTTAGTCTACCTCGAAGCCATCATCAAAGAAACACTGCGTTTATACCCAGCTGCACCTCTCGCGGTTCCTCATGAGTCCATGGAGGATTGCAGTGTTAGTGGCTACGATATTCCCAAAGGCACACGATTGTTGGTAAATCTTTGGAAAATGCATCGAGATCCTGATATCTGGTCAGATCCCAATGAATTTCAGCCTGAAAGATTCTTGACAAGTCAAAAGGATATTGATGTCAAGGGAAAACACTTCGAATTGCTTCCGTTTGGTAGTGGTAGAAGAATGTGCCCTGGTGTTTTCTTTGCCCTCCAAGCCATGCGTTTAACATTAGCTACTTTGTTACAACAGTTTATGCTTAGAAACCCATCAAATGAGCCGGTTGATATAAGTGAGAGCTGGGGATTGACTACCAGCAAAGCAACGCCACTTGAGGTCCTTCTTTCCCCTCGTTTATCCCATGGTATGTATCCTGTCGGTGCATGATCCCAGCATCAAATCATATMCATTCTCACCCACTTCCACCCGCAAAACCACAGCTTACCATGATATGGCCTGTGAAAGATAACCCTATTTTGACTGACTGCAATGGTGAAATAAGATCTTCATTATGGTGTAAGAATGCATCAACTCCAATTATTGTATATGTAATAAATTCTTCTGTTTTTGTTGTGTTGTTCCTGTATAATATTGTTATCTAGACTGTCGGACTACACAAGCCATGCCGACTTTTTTGGTTTTGGGGATGCATGGTTGAGATGTCTACATCRWTGTCGTGTTTATTATCCCAATTATTATGTTTACTTATTATCTTRTGTATATCTAAACATAATAATAACAKTAGAATAATGTCTTCTAAAATGTCTCTGGTCAAGTATATTAATTCTCGTTTACGTTGAATTAATATGCACTACACGAAAAATCCTAATTAGTGACAAAAAAATTTGGTTACCAACAACCTAAAATTGGTCACTAATGTCGTTTAGTGACCAAAATTTTGGTGGTCATTTTTCGTCACTAAAGGTCCGTCAGTGATTTCCAATAKTGACCAAATGCAAAAATAATCACTAATTAGCGACAAAATTAAACTAGTCATTGTATCTGTGATGACTAATTTAGTCACTAAATTGCTAAAAGTCGTCACTAATTAGAGTACTTCAATCCCATCTCTTTCTCAAGTTCCCAAGTTGCTTCTGACCCGTTATGACGTCTTTATTGAACTTTCACGAGAGATATCCATTTGCTTCTTAGCTTTYTGATTTTCTTTTCTTCACGTCCTTAAGAGTTACAACTTTCTTTTTACCTACTAAACACTTTCTTAAATTAGATATATTGTGTCATAAATTTCACATTTGAGTGATGTGCTTAAATATCACAGAAATGTGTTTATTATTGACTTTGACTAAGTCACTAGTCGAATACCAACTTTTGAGTTATTTAAGCATTTCACCGGATTCATATTCGAATTCATCCTTCTGGAACCATAGAAATTAACTTAACCCATTTTTCATTTATATCATCATTGTACTCATYCTAGAGTCTARTCACAACTCTTTCCTTTGACGACAAATACGTACCATCAGTCGACTTACCAACTTGTTTTACCAACTAATCAATTAACTCCCCTTTCATAACACAAATGCTACCATTTAGTTCTAATAACCCAATTCATACCTTTATATATAGTCATTCTTAAACAAGGCATTTTGTAATAACCTTTTATATGCTTGTTGATTTTTAGGATATTATGTCTCATTCATAACATTGATTGTTCTAAGTGCACATATTTACTTATTTCATCATCTTCAACTTATATTGCAACTTACTTATCTTTGACTTAATGCAAAATATCTCATGCATGTTTACACTATTCTAGCTTTGATGTCTTTCTAGCTATCATTATGGGAACAACTCCAACGCTCCTTTTTATCGCTTAGAATTCATACATTTGGAAATAGACCTTATTATTTAACCATAAAATATTTCTTACTTACTAAACCTGATAATTTATTACAATTAACACTTTCTTTTACCACCTTCTTGCTTTTATATATTGCTCAAAACAACACATGCTTACTAACAATTTCATAAAATCAAATAAGTTAATATCATCTTCCAACCACTCTTGAGATGCCTATGGAGGATAATAGAACCCCAATGTCCTACTGGATTAATCAACCATAGTCTTCTACATTCTAAGATCATCTCGCGCACTGATTTGGTGTCTTTTACTTTAAGAAACTAATCATGTGAGAACCCTTAGATCTTCTCATAGGGTTTACATATGATCTCGACATTCTAACTCAATTGAAAAATCCTTCAAGTAGTCATGCATCCAATTAAGATCATCAGTTCTTACCATGAATCTGTTGCCATCATTAAATACACGAATAACCTCGTGGTTAATATCATATTTGAGTATTCAATCTCTTTGCCAATTGATATAAGAAATGTTCCCCATCTGGCTCAAATATGAGTCGAATCAACTGATTATAGCATCAGTACTTTGAGTTCCTTTTATTCTTAAAGTTTAATATATTTTCTTCTCACTCAAGCAAATTAGTGGGAGTTTATTACCAAACTTCATCCCTAAAAAAGAAACCCCTTTATCTCTACCTTTTTATTTCTATATCATCGTACCATGTGTTTTTCCATCAGTTATAGTTACATTATCAATGTCATTATACCCATGGGCATCAATCTATCTAACGACTTCTTTACTTTGTTCTATGACTAGATTCAAAAACCCAAGATTTACTTAAACTACAATCTCATCACTATATATCAATCTTTAGTCCCACGTCTTATCAAGAACAAAAATCTTCCATTCTTAGTTTAAATCTAGGTTTACAATAATCTAGTTCCCTTAAACTTTGCTCTGATACCACTTATAATATCTCAAAATTTTGAATACTTAAATAAAACAAAACTAGTATCCCAAGATCAAACACTTACATTGCAGCGGAAATACAAATTTCTAATCTTACAAATTATATCACCATCTAAAATTTACAATCTTGAGGATCATAACTTTGCTCTATATAACAACACATTGATCTGCATATATCTTTTTTCGTACTAATCCTTATCTATATTTATCCCATTTTTTTTTCCACTCAAATAGCCGTCTAGGTGAAAAAGTTGTAAAAGAGTTTTGGGTGAGCCTTAGGACTAGTGGATCCACGGTTTTTATGCATGAACAACAACTTTTACAACAAACAATTTTCACTAAGCTTCATAAATTAAGCATGCCTTGATGAGAATAATATTTTTCACAAAATAAATGTATTACAATGGGTGACTATATGACAAAGCAACGACGTCATGGAAGATGTCTACATCACACCACATTACCTGACGAACTCACACAACATGTCCGCACTTACGGCGTAGACAAGCTCACAAAACATGTTCGTCTTTACAAAATCATACCGTAGTACATTTCCATTGACACACAAATACACAAAACACATATTATAAAAATATCGAACTTTTCACGCACATATAGCATATCAAAAATCTCGAGAAACTTCAATCAAGCTTGTGAATAATTATAAATAAGGCATGCAACCATTTTAAAAAATAAATCACGTGTAACTTAATGTATAAGTCGGAGTCCAAACCGTTCTCTGAAGAGGCTTGTGTCTCCCGATTGGTGTCGAACTATTTTGTGATGTACAACACCGTCGACTCTCGTTTCATCATGCACTGTTGCCTTTACTCACAATAGTTCTTCTTCTCAACCCCAAAATTTACATAAGACTACAAAACTCCCATTTTATAATAAGTCATTGGCAGTTTACAGAATATGAAATGATAAGACATGATTAACACGGCTGGCGTAAAAGTCCAAATGATGCCCAATTAAAAACATCCAAGTGCGGTAATTTACAATTGCCTAGCTTTTTCCTTCATAGACGGAGAGACATATTAGTGTTTTTTAGTGACTTAAGGTATTTGCCTATGAAATTAGCTAGTGCATGACTCCGTTAGTCAATCATGTGTTTCATATAATAATATTTAGGGTCTTGAATAATGACAATCATGAGTTTCATATGTAAAATTGCAAAGTTAAGGGAGACCAGTCAAGTGAATTAGCTACTGCACATTCAAGTGAGGGCAAATCATCACTTAACTACTACATATTTATAGGTTTGTTCAACTATATTATATTTGCTGAAATTGTGTTAATATACATCAAAATCTAATGGGATTAGAACAAAAAGTGGTGGATGATAACTTGAATATTAATCACATAATGAAGAACTAAAACTCTAGAGATAGGCTTGATTGATTCGATGAACAACTAGATCAATTAATAACAATAGTATTCATTTAACTTTAAAMAAACATAAGAAGTATAGAATTTATGCCATGAACAGCAAAACTTCAGTTGAAACCCATGAACAAAAAAACTTACTTGTGCAGTTGAAGAGTCAATCTAATAGAAATAAACAATGCAAGCTTCTGAAAGTTTCTGCAGCAAATTACTTTCCTCTACCTCTTTTCCCGTACCTAGGTTGGGATTAAAGAAATAAGGAATATCAATCTTACTACCGGGGTACAGATAATATTGATGACATACACAACAACTTACCATGAAATGCATAATGAACCTATTGTCGACAAGAAACAAGTTTTTATGGTTTTGGCTCTTGCTATGTAATGAATAAAATTTTAACATTTGGGTAAACCTAAACTAAACAAGATAAGTTAAATGACCCTAACCTAAACTAAACAAATAAACAAAATAACCCTAATCTAAACAAAAAATCAAATCTTCAAATAACAATCTCAATCATCAGACTTTGAGTGGTCAAGAGTCGAGAGTCGAGTGGCGAGAGTCGACTGCCGAGGAACAAGAGGTTTATAGTCTTATAGACATCTTTAGGTCAACCAGTCAACCACCCAACAATTAACAAATGGTAGAATGGCAGCAAAAGACATGGATTTCAATTAGGATTTAGGCATACATGATACATTAACATTATATATACAGACATACAGTGAATCAGTGATACAGTAACAATACTAGAAACACAAATGACAAACCACAAAGGACCAACTTCACAGCTTCATACTTAGGTTTTGCAATCAAACAAGAATTAGAAACATAAGAAATGAAATAAGTAAAGTAAATAACCCTAACCTCACAAGCCACAATATACGAGAGCGAGAGGGAGAGCGAGAGGCCGAGAGCCAGTCGATAGTCGAGACTCGAGAGAGGCAGAGAGGGAGAGCGAGAGCATATTGAGGGGCTGTTTGGCAGTTGCTGAATGATTTAGTGCAGAATAGTTAAGAGGTCAAAATGGTTAAGAGGGTCAGAATGGTTAAGTGCAGAATGAAACAAGGTTGTTTGGTAATTGTTCTCTGAATGACAACAAATTACCATTTTAACCCTTAACAAATTTCAGAATTTTCCCCAAATTTGGCTACTCAATAGTTATCACTAGGATCAGTTCTTGGCCTCTCTCTCTCTCTCTATTTCGATGATGACCACCACCAGTGACCAACAAGAGCAATTTTGGTAGGGTGGTTTTACCCACTATGAACCCTCGATTTTATTTTTGGGTTCTATGATTTGATTTAGGGTTTCACTCACTTTTGGATTTGGGTTATGTTTTTCCTGGATGAGACGCTACCGATTTCATTGATGGGATTATACAGAGTGAGAGAAGGAGATGAAGGATTGTCGCTGTCGGAGAAGGATTGTCGCCGTCGGAGAAGCAGAGGCGGGCCTAGTCGCCGATGTCATTGGCGGAGAGAGGGAATGAAAAAGGAGGCAGGTCTGTGAGATGGAGAGATTGGCGAGATCGTTTGGGAGGAAGAACGATGCGTGGGAAGAGGGGGAACGATGATGCTGGAAGGAGAGGAGAGGAAGGCGACCGACGATGGAGACTGTGGAGGTCACCGGCGATGGAGACTCGTGAAGGCGACGTTAAGGGAATGCAACGGCTGGAAGAGTGGTGTGGAAGGATAAAGAGGGAACAAATCCAATCTGAATGGTTTAGTGAGGTAGTAGATGCAAAATGGTTAAGAGGTTATTGTAACTATTAAGAGGGTTGTTTTTTTTTGCCAAACAGACCTAACCTCTTACCGATTAAGAGGTTGGTTCTTAATGTAACCATTAAGAGCCAAACAAACAGCCCCTGAGTCAAGGCCGATTGCGATTTCGATTCATGAATCGTGAATTGGTTTCTGTTCGTGAGTTCGTCCGTGAGCGAGGCGATAGGCGAGGGAGGACGAATTGAGTGAAGGCCGATTGAGATGGTAGTGGACTGATAAAATTATTTTTAGGCCCAAGTCAAAATTGAACCTATACATGTATATTGGGCTTCAGAAAATTGATGCCCTTGGGCTTTATGTTGTCCTGGGCCATCGTCCCTTGGGCCTATAATCAGGGCTGGCCCTGATGATTAATGGCCGGAGGTTTCATAAACCTTAGAGTTCCATGGTTATTGAATTATAATTTTAAGGTCTAACGCTTCACTTCCTTTACCTTTACATAACAAGTCCTTGTAGATTGAGAATGTTTTTTTTTTGGTTTTTACAGAAATCTTTCCCAATGGTCGTTTACCAATTTAAAATTCAACTCTATCACGTATTTACCGGTTAAAATTTTAGTCCAACAAAACAGATTGTATGGAATAATTTACCCGATAGGCGTTAATCATGGTAAGAGTCATCGTCCTTACTTATCAGGTAAAACTCTTAATCCTTACATTCATTTTTAACAGATAAAATTCTTGACTCTTACAATATTAATTAGATAAAGTAATATAACTTGATAAGCGTTTATCCTTCTAAATATCTATCATCTTTTATTTTGCTTTTAAAGGAACCAACTTATCTATACTATATTATTATAAAACATTTAACAAAAACTCTTAAAAATCATTTTTTATGTATGAAGTACTGTTTATTGATGCATATTACTTAAAATTCAAGATTATAAGTAATTTTGCGTTACTACAACTTATGAAAGCTACATTTTCAATTCGTGTAACTAACTGCAGATAAACATAATCAAATACAGGATAAACATTATTTTTAAATATAGAAAATCTAAAATATAATTAAGATAATCATTGAGTTCTAACAGAATGTTTAATTATTATCTTTATAAAAAATTATATTATTAAACCAAAAGTAAATTATTTGTTATTAGACCTAAATTAAATTATAATAAAAAATTGAATTAAAGAAGTTACACAAAAAAAACAAGAACTATTAAATAGTTAATTTGATATTAATATCGATTTTATCTTTTTCAAATTTTTATGCTATCTTCAAATTTATATTTAATTCAAAAGTAAAAAAATATCGATTTCTCAAAACCATAAAAAATGGTATTATATCGATAGAGACAGAAAATAAAAACTAAACATTAAAATGAAGATTTATCTCGCTGCATTATGCGAGTACACTTCTATATTATCATCATCTAAACTCTAATCATGGAAAGGTAATCGAATATTCAATTTTTTGTAAAAAATCCATTAATGTCAGTTAAATTAAAAATTAAAGCTTCGTTTTTTTTTATTTAATATTTAAATGATTGTCACTTTCATGTTACATTTTCGAAAAGATTCATATTTTTCGTATAAAATAAGATAAAAGCCAAAAAATTCGTTCTAACTTTTTTATTTTAAAGGATTAAGTTTTTCAAAAAAAATAATAAATGAATGAACATTTGATTTTTTTTTTCCATTTTGAATAATTGAATTCGTCAACATTTCTTTAAAAATTAGTTAGCTACATCATTTTAAATAAACCATTGAATTTTTGAAAATTAGTTAGCTATATCATTTTAACCTAAACAAGTAAATTCTGACTAGCTACAAAAATTTTAAGTAAGAAAAAAATTAAAATCAATTTTATTGTTCTCAAATCTTATGTCATTCAAATCCATCATATTTAACGCAATGACTCTCCAAATTGTGCTCATCGTCGTCTGCCGCTCTCTATTACCATCCATGACCTCGTTGACCCCTTACCATCGATCTCTCTTTTCGATCGGTTTTTTATTTGTTTTTCAATTCTTTCTCTTTTTTGATCTATCTATGCATAGGTACGAACTACATTAGATTTTTGTAAAAGAGAGAGAAATCAAAAGAATAAAAATATAGATTAAAAAGAGGTAGATCGATGGTAAGAATTAATCATTATAGTGAGCGATAAATGAAAATGAGACTTTAAATTCGATCTCTTTTCTATCATTTTTTTTTAAAGCTAACATGTAAAGCTTTATGTCAACTTTAAAAATTATCGTTCACTTTCTACCTAATTTTCTTAAATGATATATCATCATAAAAACTATATTTAATAAATAAAAATAAAATTAGAATTAAATATTTTTATTATAATTTAGTACCAAATAATTCATTAACTTCCTTAAATAATTAAATACTTTTTATAAAATTAATTAATTGATCAAGTAAATTTTTTTGTTTACTTTGTAAAATATATTTTTATTTTATAAGATAATAAATAAATGTTTATAAGTATTCATTCAAAATATTTTTGAAGTACATTTTAGTGTTTCTTATTATATCATTGAATACTTAATTTGTTAATAGAAAACGTTTGTAATAACAAACATATTTTGGAAAAGTCCTCCAAACTTAGCACAAAAGTTACTTTCGCAGGAAAAAGAAGTTATCACCATGTTGTCTATAACTTAGGGGTGTTTTGGGATTGCTTATAAAAACAATTTATTGACTTATTTTGGTATGATATCGGTAATAAACACTTTTGAGTGTTTGGATAAACAACTTATATCGGTGTCAAACCGGTAATAAGAAGTTTTTGAAAAAGTTAAACCTTTTTTGACTTATAATAAGTTGATAACTGTTGTTGTATAAAAACATAAGTTGTTTYAAATAAGCAATCCCAAACACCCTCATAATCCAAGAACATTTGGTGTAATTTCATTCTCGCAGGCAATTCTAGTTGCACGTTTCGACACGATGTCCGTTAACATTAACATGGGCTTTATCTTTGTTGTTGAACAACCCAAAAGCACTAAAAGTTGCACAAGATGAAATCGATGAAAATGTTGGAAGAGATAGATTCGTGGAGGAGTCAGACATGAAAAAATTAGTCTACCTCGAAGCCATCATCAAAGAAACATTGCATTTATACCTAGTTGCGACTCTCTCCGTTCCTCGTGACTCCATGGAGGATTGCACCGTGAATGGCTAAAACATCCCCAAAGGCACATGTTTCTTGGTCAATCTTTGGAAAATGCATCGAGATCCTAATATCTAGTCAAATCCCAACGAGTTTCAGCCTGAAAGATTCTTGACAAGTCATAAAGATATTGATGTAAAGGGGAAACATTACGAATTGCTTCCATTTGGTAGTGATAGAAGAACGTGTCCCGGTGTTTTTCTTGCACTCCAAACTTTTCCATTAATTTTAGCTGGTTTGATACAACAGTTCGCGCTCAGAAAACCATCAAATGAACTTGTTGATATGAGTGAAGGCTCGGGATTGACCACCAACAAAGCTCTTCCATTTGAGGTCCTTTTGGCCCCTCGTTTATCCCATAGCATGTATCATATTGGTGCATGATATATGAGCTACAAATCATCTACGAACCCCTCTGCCACCCACGATTTGACCTGTGAAAGATGCCCAATTTAGACGGCAAAGATGGAACAAGATCTTTATTATGGTGTAAGAATGCTTTATCTCACTTGGTATATGATTGATGATTATGTAATAAAATCTTTGCATTTGGCAATTGATCTCGTTAGGTGATAATATATACATTAATTGAACATCAAGAACAAATGACTTTGATTATAAGATGTGTTGATGTGTCCAGTTCTCCTATACAAGTAGAAGAGTTCTTTTTAGCATTTTGATGGTAGAAGATACATCTGGTTTAGTACTTTTTAATGTTTTACAAGATGTTTTGAGATCACTTGATTTGGATATGAATTATGTGCGGGGACAAGGGTATGACAATGACTATAATATGAAAAGGAAATATCAAGGTGTGCGAAAAAGATTACTTGATATAAATCCTAGGCCTTTTCTATGCCATGTGGTTGTCATAGTCTTAATTTAGTTTTATGTGATATGACAAATTCTTGTCACAAAGCGAAAACCTTTTTTGGTACTTGTCAAGCCATATACAATGTCTTTTCTATGTCTACAAAGAGCGGATTGTTTTATTATAATATATTAATAATTTGACTTTGAAATCTTTATCTGCCACTCGATGGGAAAGTCATATTGAAAGTGTTAAAGCTATCAAAACTCAAGTTGGCCAAATTAGAGATGCTTTAATACAATGGGCTCGGATAAGTGAGGATGGAAGAGTGTGTAGGGAAGCCAAGTCTTTGGTTAATCATGAGCTTTCAAGTTTTGAACTTATTGTAAGTTTGGTTATTTTGGCATGGAATTCTACATAGAATTAATTTAATTAACAAGAAGTTACAGTCTATAGATATGCTTCTCAATATTGCAATACAAAATCTAAAGGGATTAGTTGAAATTTTTGAAAAATATAGGGAAAATGGGTTTATATCTGCTATTAGTGAAGCTAAAGATATTGCAAATAATATTGTAGTTAAACCTGAGTTTGCTGTAAAATGTTTTTCTCCGGGAAAAAAACAACTTGATGAAATTCCAAATACGGAGAGAGAACAACAATCCGATCAAGAGACATTTAGAACTGGTTATTTTTTTTTGTTTTAGTTGATATGACTCTTTTGTAATTACGAACTAGATTTGAACAAATGCAAGAATTTGAATCTATGTTTGGCTTCTTGTTTGATGGACGAAATTTGGTTATTTTGCATGATAATGATTCTGATATTGATGAAGAATATTTGTTTATGGAGTTACAAGTTTTGCAGGGAACGCTACCAGAAGAGGCATCTAAGAGTGGAAATCCTTGGACATCCATACAAATTATGGAGTTTGCAAAGAAGATGGACATGTTTCCATATGTCTTGCTTGTTTACAGGATTCTATTGACCGTACCAATATTCGTATCATCTGCGGAAATAAACTTTTCGAAGTTAAAGTTGTTGAAGTCATATCCACGATCTACCATGAGTCAAGAAAGATTGAACGGGTTAGCAATGTTGAGTATTGAGAGTAAGTTTTTAGCTAATATTAGTTATGACAAAGTGATAGATATTTTTGCTCCAAAAATTGCAAGAAGACATCGTTTTAGGTGAACGGTGATGTATTTTATATTTTGTTACACGAGATTTTGGTTTATGCCCCCCACCCCCTCCGTTGCATCATTTTTATTATATTTAAAACAAATCGACGTGTGGATGAGCCGCCTAGATTGACTGGGTTCCAACCCATTCAAATAGTTTATTTTGATTTTTATATGCACATGTAAGGGACATTTTTTTGGCTTTCCGCCATGGCATCAAAAATCTCAGGACCGGCTCTGCCTGCCCTCTTACGAAAATATAAATAATATGTAAGATAAGCTAAACTTAAATTAATTATATGTGAATGATTAGTTTGATTCGTATACTTCAACTATTTCCCATAGCAGGTATACAAGAAAATAACAAGAAAAAAGACTAACGTGTAACAGAGAGATATGAAGATGGATGAGATGTATTGAAGTAGATGCATGCATGCATCTAAAAGCGTCTGAATGGCTGGTGTATGTGGATGAGATTATGAATAGTAGATAAACTATTAACTATGCACTGTTTATTGTCTCAGTGTCTTTTCTTTTTCACATAACATCTCAACTTTTAAATAAAATTTAATTGGTTTCAAACACATTATTTCAAATATATTTTGGCAAATTCGAACTCATAATATAATTAAAATTAGTGGCGGATGCAGAAAAATATATTGTAGGGGGCACGATATAAAATAAAATAATAATTAACATCAATTTCATACAAAAATGATAAAAAGTTACCTCTTACAACTGTGCCCTACGACTATTCATCTTTTGAAATTGAGTAATTACATCATCATTTGAAACTGCGAAAAGCGCTTTTTTTATAGTACATATCATTGCAGCATTCAAAAATTTATCACCGATTTTGTTGCGCAAATCTGACTTCACAATCTTCATAGCAGAAAAACATCTTTCGACTGTTGCAGTAGCAACCGGCAAAACCAAAGCCAACTTCAATAACCGATATACTAGAGGATAAGTTTGATGCTTTTTTGTTTCCATTAGGAGTCTAGCGAGCTCGGCAATACCAGTCAAATTGACAAATCTTTCATCTTGACGCACAATCAAATAGTACATGTTAAGTTGTTTCTCAAGAGCGATCCTTTCCATATGACTAAAATCTTGAGAATACAACTCACTCAACTTCAATAAATCTGATACACTGAACTGCGAAAATGAATCGCATGAACTCAAAGCTGCTATATTTTTGAGCAATTCAGTACTTATCTCACTAAATCGATCCCCAAACTTTTGAATTTGCATGTCCACAACAGTGTTGAAAATATCAAACTTGTAATAATGACAATTGGTGATGTTGGTCCTTTGTCTTCCGGTTTTTGAATAACGGTCTTCCATATCCAAAGCCTTAATACCATTTGCTTCACAAAAAGAATACATTTTCTTCAAAAGTGGATCAAAACCAGTTTCTCTAAATTGTTGCAATAGTTGTTTGGTTCCTTTTATCAATGAAACCGCTTCCAAAATATCTTGATCCTTTTTTTGAAGA
>NC_037530.1:28504589-28512581 GCF_001531365.2 Cynara cardunculus var. scolymus
TCCATCATGTTTATTGGCAACCGCCACAACAACTAATTGAAGTTGGTGAGCAAAACAATGGATATAATATGCCGAGCTATTTTCATTCAAGATCAAGGCCTTTAATCCATTGAACTCACCCCGCATATTGCTTGCTCCGTCATAACCTTGCCCTCTTACCTGTTTCAAACTCAATCCATGTTCAGCAAATAAACTACCAATGGCAGGTTTAAGAATTGAAGAAGATATCCCCGTCACATGAACAATACCAAAAAATCTCTCTTTAACAATACCAYRYKCATCAACATATCGTAAAACCACCGCCATTTGTTCCTTCTTAGAAACGTCACTAGACTCATCAACTAGCAATGAGAACACATCATCACCAACTTCTTYACGAATGGATTTGAGTATTTGATTTGCAAAACAAGCAGCAATATMTTTTTGAATACTTGGAGACACCATTTGATTATTCTTTGGAGCATTTTTTAATATAACTTTACCTACATCCTCATTGCAATCACCAATTAAGGCTAATGTTTCCAAGAACATGCCTTTAGAGATAGACATTTCAGATTCATCGTGACCACGAAAGGGCAATGCATTCTTCAACAAGAATCTATAGGCCTTAATTGAAGCATCTAATCGTATTTGGTGCACATTTTTCTCCTTCTCAGTTTGATTATGAAAGGCAACAACAATAGATCGATCTTGGCTCATTAGATCCTCACTTTTCTTAAGTGCTCTATTGTGAAAACTATTGATGTCGCCGACATGAAGACCAAGTCTTTCCGTTTTATTCCAACTATTAAAACCATATGTTACAAAAGCATCACTCCCACATTGTCCTACGTAATGATCTCTAAGSAAATAACAACACAAACAAAAAGCTCTATCCGTTTTTACACTATACTCCAACCAATTAGCATATTGATCAAACCAAGTCGGACAAAAACGTCTTCCTTTACTCCCGACAAATTTTTTTTGGAAATGCATGACCCCGTGGTTGACAAGGTCCTCTAAGCAAGTATTTTCTTCTTATTTCATCCCTTTGATTAGGATGATATTCCGAAATCTTTTTCCTATCGGCCGGATCCCAAGGAAGATCGTTCAAATCAATTTCGCAAGGCATCGAAGGAGCAGAGCTCGATTAAGGTGTTGATGCTTTCCTTTTAAAAAATCTTTCCATTTTTTCTAGCAATAACAATAACAAGATAAAAATCAATGGTTTAGTAACATTTTTATTTGTCTACAAAATTAACCTAAAATTTGACATTTCCATTTGATTTACCTACAAAATTGCCTACAAAATTAACCTATCATTTGACATTTACATTTGATTTGCATTGCATTGCCTACAAAATTGCCAACAAAATTAACCTAAAGTACCTAACTTAAAGCATTTATCACCAAATCACCAATAAGCAATTAACAAACAACAAATTACAAAATCAAAGAAGTAATTTGGAAATTAGAATCTTCACCCAAGAGGCAACTAGCGAGAGGCGAGAGCCGACTGGCGAGAGGCGAAGTCGCGAAGAAGTAGGGCAGTAAGCTGTAGGCAGCGTCGTAGCGATGAAGAAGAAGAAGTGGCCTGAACTGAAGTCTCGTGATCTCGTCTCGTCTGTCCCGCTGTGGCGCTGTCCGTCGTCTTCACTCTCTTTTTCGTGAATCCATCGTTCGTTCAATTGTTCCCATCGTTTGTTGAAATTGAATGGTGAAATGGTAACTGGTAACTTGGTAAGTGAACTAGTGAAGAGGGGCCTCTTACCTCATGATGTTGGGGGTCCAATTACACTCAATTAAAAAATACAAGTAAAAAATAATTTGGGCTTTGTAAATTAGTTTTTGTTGGGGGCCCAGGACCCCAACCAGCTTCAAGTACATCCGCCCCTGATTGAAATCACTTCAACTTATGGCTTTTACAATTACATTTTCACATAATTCTTGAGAGAAGGTGCTGACAAAGATATTTAGTCATATGTCATCTTTTTTGCATGCTATCCAATATCTATCAAACTTCAATATTTGTTGTGAACATCATTATAACATTTGAACATAATCCTGAACTTGATCATATGTTCATTAATGTCATTTGTCAATCATTCAGGAGTATTTCTAAACTGTCAATCTATGAATCATAATGTTTAAATATAAAAGTATAAGAGTTACGTAAATTTTGGGGTATATTAGGACTCCTACTAAAGCACATAACAATTTTTTTTTGCAGACAAACAACCTTATAGTCAACTTGTTTATCAGAAGCAACTTGACTGCAAGTGTCAGATGGTGTGTTTTTTAGGGCAATAAAATCAATATAACTCCTCATTTTGTGCAAATATTTGTTAGTCCTTATTATAACCTACTCTTCAAAGAAATAAAGGCATCTACATCAAAACATGACTATTTTGTTCGTTTTCTAAGGTTGTGTTTGACACATGGGATGAGACGGGGCGGGATAGGACAAGACTCAATAATGTTCCACACTTGGTATGACATGGGACAAGACAACAACTCATTGTCCCACATTTGACGCCACACAATGATAAGGACCGGGATTGGATGGGACAAGGTGGACAAAAAAAAAACTTTTTTTGTTCCACCAAAATAGATGGAACAAGATGGGACAACAAAAATAAAAATATATTAATCTACCTACATTTGATATAAAACCCTAATATCATATTTGTTTTGATGGTTACCACCACCTATTCCCCCCCCCCCCCCGCTATCACCAACAGCCATAGTCGACCGCCTTGGCCTCTCCCGCCATCACAAACAGCCAGAGTGGACCACCTTGGCCACTCTCGCCATCACCAACAGCCAGTGTCAACCACCTTGGCCACCTCCACTACTACAATCTCCTCCACAACCACTGTTAGCCACCTCTACTATCACCACCCTCTAATCTCTACCTTCACCACATCGGCTACAACTATACCTCCTCCACCATCGAACATGCACTACCACCACATCTTCCACAGTCACTATCATCTATGACCACCATTGCCTCTACCTGCACCAGCATTGTTGTTGCAACAACCTCCACCATGCCTCTTGTCCACCATCTTTATACACATCCTAGACAGTCAATATTGTCCGCCAACACCACCATGATCGGCTACCATTAACACAACCAACCATTACCTCTATCTCTACCATATCAGCCACAACTACCTCCTCCACCACTATCAATCACTACCACCACCACTCTTTACTATATTCCCATCATCTACAGTCATCATTGTCCACCACTCACCGCCGTCTCTACCCCTACCACCATCGTCAACACTACTCTGCTAGTTCATAAGGATCTTCTAAACCAAATAAAACATTGCTTTTCCTTTACATGAACCATGTTTTTTTAAACTACCATCAATTATATCAATTCCTCATTCAAATTTTTATATGTATGTATTTATGTACATGAAAATTGTGTAAAAATGTTAATAAATTAAATTATTTAAATTGTTACTTGATTTTTGTCATTTATAACTATTATATGATATATATGATGGGAAAAACGCATCACAATGGTTATAGCAAATGCGGAATAAACTTTCGTTGGACAAAACATTCCCAACTTTGATGAATCTTTGAGGTTGCAAACAAAATAGGATATACTAAATGCAATACTAATCAACCCCAAAATCCGAAATAAGCAACACGCAATAGCACATATGTAACATATAGATTTTGGCGTAAAAACCTCTCAAGGAGAGAGTAAAATCATGGGACCCTTAGGCCGCTTAAAGTCTCTACCATCAATAAACAATACAAAAAGTCTTATCTAGTTCAAACTAATGCCACACAAGAATCATCATATGAGACAAATAATCAAGAATTATGAAATCAAACCAAAAGGAAAAGGGGAAGAAATATCACCCTGAAAACTGCAATCTTTCGAACAGCAAAAGGATGACTTTGGACCTCTAAAACTAATCTTCACCATTGAGAATGTAGAATAAGATGTCATGAAACTACTATAAAAAACTCATGGTTGAAAAGTGGTCTGACAGATCAAACTCTGGAAATAAACAAAACAACATGGTTGGGCTTTACCCCAACCGAATGTGTAACCGAACTTTTTCTCCTTTCTCTCACTTTTGTAATTTGTGGGCTTTTTTATGTTATTAGTAACTCCCATAATTTCCAGAAAACGGTTAGGAGAACCGGTTGGTGAACAGTTGGGGAAACAGTCAGTAAACAGCCGTGAAAACAACCGGAAGAATGACCTAGAAAACGGTCGAGAAACGACTGAGAAAACTATCAAGAAAATGATAGAGAAACGTTCGAGAAAACAGTCGGGAACATGATCAAGAAACAACAAGGAAAGAACACGGTGCATCACAACACGGTTAGGATGGCACAAATGACTGTTTGACATCGTTTTGGGCACGGGCGACCTGGACAGCGACTTCATTCTTTATCAAAGTTTTCGGGTGTTTTGCTTAATAGAGTTTTATCCATATTTTTAGTATTTGCATATTAGACCTTATTCACCTTTTGAGTGAGTATTGAGTTTTGCTTTCATGTTAAAATGAGTGATTTGGTCTCCCAGTTTTCATCACTAAAATAGTGAGTTTTGTTAAAGATATAGATTTTATATTAAATACATTTCATCTGAGAAATTGTAAATTAAATATCATTCTTYTAGTTTTACYGTTTTATATTAACGATGAAAACTATTTGAACTCAYTAGGAAACAGTCTTAATTTCCATGATACTGCTCCCTAGAAAAGTCATTAAATATCAAGAAGTGGATCTCATGTTTTCTATATTTCATGCTATATCAAAATCAGTATACCTAACAATAAATGACTTTTCATTCCCAAATGTTATATCCAATATGRGTATGCCTTGCAGATATCAAAAAATCTATTTAACTGCTTCCWAGTGCTTCTTACCCATATTTGACAAAAACCAACYAACACCTATTGCATGGCTCTATTAGGTCTTGCACATACCATCACATACATCATGCTCCCAATGAATGATGCATAAGGAAATCTTTCCATCTCTTTAATCCCCTTCTTTGAAGGAGGGTAATATTTATCAGTTAGCTTAAAGGTAGTTAGGGGTGAATTGGCCACTTTAGCTTTATTGATGTTGAATACGCAAAACATCTCCTCAATGTATTGTTCCCGTGACATGTGATTTTTCTTGGAAACCCTCTTTTGGTTGATCCATATGCCAAAAATCTGTTTTGCTAGCCCCAAGTCTTTCATTGCAAAAGATGACTCTCTCAACTATTGCTTCAGTTTGACATTTATTTCTTATTTATTTCTTTATTCCTGTCAACAATCAACATATAACAACAAAAAGATGAAATCATCATCCCAAACTTGTGAATAAAACGTAATGTTATAAAGTCATCTTTTTGTAGTTGTGCTTCCCCATTACCAACACAAATTTCTTGTACCAGTGTCTTGGTGCTTGCTTCAAACTATAGACGATTTGAAGTTTCCTCACATAATCTTCTTTAACCTGAAGCCGATGATGGAAATTTTTATAAGGAGGAGATTAATAACATCCAAAATGTAAAAAAAAAAAAATAGCCAAAATAAATATAAGTGTAAAGACAAGGGGGGTTTTATGTATTTTCAAAAACTTAATTATCTATACTATTTTATAAAGCATTTGACAAAAACTCTTAAAAACCATTTTTTATGCATGAAGTACAGTTTATCAATGCATATTACTTAAAATTTAAGATTACAAGTAAATTGTACGTAGGTACAACTTATTAAAGCTCTATTTTTGAATTCGTATAACTAACTGTAGATAAACATAATCAAATACAGAATAAACATCTATTTTAAATATAAAAAATCTAAAACATAATTAAGATAAATATTGAGTTCTAACATAATGTTTAATTATTATCTTTATAAATAATTATATTGTTAAACTAAAAATAAATTACTTTGTTATTAAATTATAATAAAAAATTGAATTTAAGAAGTTACATCAAAAAATGAAAACTATTAAATAGTTAATTTAATAATAATATTGATTTATTTTTTTCAAATTTATATTTCATTCAAAAATAAAAATATTATCGCTTTTCCAAAACCACATATAATCGTATTATATCGATAGAGACAAAGAATAAAAACTAAACATTAAAATTGAGATTTATCTTACTATATTACGTGAGTACCCTTCTAATAATTAATAAAACAAGTCCCAATTTGTAGTTACCTGTCTTGGAAATTAAAAACGAAAATTTTGACAAGTTTTTTATGGAAACCCACCAAACAATTTTGAGAGATATCCGTGCGTGTAGGTTTCAAGTCACGTAGTAGGTTCGAGCTTCCATTTGGGTACGAGACCTTGATTTAACTTTGGAGTTTATATATGAACTTGCTCGCTTTTAATTTACCAAGATGATAGTACGCTACCAAAAAGGCTTATTACCGGCGGATATGACCGTCGGAAAACTTGGCGCCGGTGATTGATTTACCGGCGGATTCTGTCCGCCGGAAACATTTCGTCGGTTTAATTAAGAAATCTTGATTTAATTAATTAAAAATTTAAGATTTTTTTTAAAAATCGATTTAATTTACCAGCGGAAATCCACCGGTAATAGTTTTAACCGGAAAAACAAATTTAATAAAATTAATTTTTTAAAACCTTTAAAAATATTACCGGCGGAATTATCCTCCAGAAATAATAAATACATTTTTTTTTATTTTTTTAAAAATATTACCGACGGATAAATTAGCCGGAAATCCGCCCGATCTATAATTTAACAATATTCTTTTTTTTTTCAAAATATTGTTACATTAAATATATAAAACCTGTAAATCTGTAAAAATATTGAAAAAACTAAAAAGATGAAATGCAACCAAATATTATACATTAAACTAAACAATTGTTACAAACAAACGATATTTAATTTAAAGTATCACACAATTATTACAAACAAACTAAATTGTTCCAAATAAACAAACGATATTCAATTCCGCGGCGGTAGGAATTGTTGTGATTGACGGAGTTGGTTAACCAAACATACGTACGTTTGAAATTTGAACATTGATTTTGAGTTTCTAGAGAAATAACAATATGAAAACAAAAAATCGTAGTTGCTAGATAACAATAAAATTGGAGTTCATTTGTTGATGGTCTTTAATGATTTTGATGTCAGGATATCGATGATGAAATTGGTTATGTAATGATGGAAAAAGAACAAAAACCTACAAAAAGAAGGAAAAAGACGTGTGCGATCGAGTCAAGAAGAAAGCCAAATCAGGTCGGTTTCTAAGCTAGGACCCACCGACCGTGTTTGCAGTGGTGTGATTTAATGGACCATAAGTGATAAAGACGACTATTTTGTGGGGTGCTAGAAATATAATAGATGAGAAGATTTGGGACTCTAGAATGGTTGTAAGGGACAAGTAAGGTGGTCCAAATTAATAATTAGCTGATTAAGTTAGGCTTAATAAAGTGTTAAACTATGTAAAATTTAACGAGTTTAGCATCTTAATGAAAAAGATAACATAGAAATGCTACAAAAATGAATTTAGAAAGTGATAGGATGACAAATTGATAATTGGTGGCATTTTACTTAATCGACTAACCAAATGCAGTGAAGACTATTTTCGATTAAAAACAAGTGACAGAAATTAATACAATATCAATGTGAATCATTGTAAAATATGGATGATTAAGTAAATTTAACCATTATGAACCAACAATTGTAAATGGAATTATTGAAAAGAATTCTCGATACGTTAATTATGGATGTTTTTAATTTGTAAGAACGATGTATTGGACTATGGGATATTTGGGACGTTCTTTATACGTAAGATCAAATATTAAGGTTAATTGGGCAATTCGACCAATGGCTAGGACTTGGGTAATTTAGATTAAAGTTTAATTAGTTAAGGGATGGTTAGTGATTTTGTTTTTTGATCGATAATTATGGGATTTTATTTGATTAACCATATCCAAAATTGAGCATATATGTAGTTTATTTACCATGAATATAGGAGTCGATTAGCAAAATCA
>NC_037530.1:28515946-28525428 GCF_001531365.2 Cynara cardunculus var. scolymus
CCTAGCTTAATTAATCAAATCCAACCCCCCCTTTTCGTATTTATTTTATTTGTTCGTTCTTGTACTTGAATTTGGTGGCTATAACAAGTTAAAACTGAGTCTCTGTGGATACGACCCGACTTACCGCTATTACAATTTTGGTTGTAAATTAGCTTGTAGTTGGAACTTATTATTTGGTGGACTCGGCATCCGTCACTTGCATAATTTGGAAATTGAAGCAGGAATAAAGTCTGATTCATATTTGCTATTTCATCTTCAAAATTCTGAATTTGCATAAGGTGAGTGTTTATCAAAACATCTTTTGCATATGATTTGATTACTGGTTTGTAGCTTTGATATGATGATATATTAAAAATGCTGCTTCTGTTCTTGATATCTTCAATGACCGATTTAAGTTTCTTCACCGGCCACTATGTTGACCGGATTAGAAGTGTCCGGACACTATGTTGTCCGGATTAGTGTTAATATGTTAATGGAATTTGTGTCTGAACACAGTGTTGTCCGATGAGGGCAAGTTCAGCCATTGTGTTAACCGCTGAGAGTTTGTACCCGGACACTTATTGTCTGATAAAGGTATATACGGCCGAGTGTTGCCTGGATTAAGGATTTTGTGCATGTTCGATTAATGTATGCACAAACAATTATACACTATGATGTCCGGAGAGGATGTGCGTCTGATTATACGATTATGGTTTATTTAGTTAAGGATCATCCAGATAGAGTGTCCGACTAAGTGTTGTCCGGATAGACTTTTCCGGACAAGTTTTGTCCAAATGAGAATTAACATAATAAAGTTGTTGAACTTGAGTTTTTAAAATTGGGATCTTGCACAATTAACATTTATTTGGTTTTAAAAAACTATCATATAGTGAAAAGGGGTATTTTATATCTTTTAAAGTGGAAAAGATAATATTTCTTCCAGACGTGGTGACGTAAGTCTGTTATGATTAGAAACTATATTTTGGGAAATGTTTCTACCAGACGTGGTGACGTAAGCCTGTTCTGGTTAGAAACTATATTTTGGGAAATGCTTCTACCAAACATGGTGACGTAAGTCAGTTCTGGAATGAAGCTTTGCTTTAAGAGGTAGTTCCCCCAGACGTGGTGACATTTGTCTGTTCTAGCTTGGAACTAGGTGTTGGGTACTTCCAGACATGGTGACGTAAGTCTGTTCTGGTAAGGAACCCTGTTTTAAAGAAGAAATAAGGGTGACATATCAAGAAAAAGTGTACCTATGAATATAAGGGTGGCAATTGCAGGTGTGGGTATTAATATAACTCTTGTTATTATCACTAATCAGATATAATAATTTTAAATCAACATTTCTTTGTGACTTGATGACTTAGAGGTATTGTTGTGTTTAAAAATAATAACTTAAATGTTATTGAGATGGGGAAAATGATTTATCACCAGAGGCTTTCATTGCCTAAGTTTTCTATCAAGTTTTAACATGTGCATAGGGGCTCTGGTTGGTCTTTTAGCAGGACCAGAGAACCTCTGATTATGGGAAAAGACTTTAAAATATTTTTGAGAATTTTATGAACCAGAAGCTCTGTATGTATTATATAGAAGCTCTGTATGTTGAATGTAGTTATTTCTTATTGTCTAAAGCTCTGTATTCGAGCTCTGTGCCTGAGCTCTATATCAGAATTCTTTCTTTTAAAATCTATCTTTTCTTCAAAAATATTTATAAATAGAATTAAGAGTCAGAGGAACTCTAATTCTAGTTTATCCATCTTTTAAAATTAAGGTAGGTTCTTCTTGGACCAGAGACTTTGTTTGGTCTAGAGGATCTCTCGTTGGGTATTGTTTCATTTGGATATAGAGACTCTAATTATCAAGGGCAGAGAAGCTCTGGCCCGTTGAGTCAGAGAAGCCCTGACCCGTTGAGCCAGAGGAGTTCTATGTTAATTCTAAATTGAATTCTGAATTTCAGTGGAATGCATTTGTGTTATGTATTGTAGAAATCTGTTTGCTTTTATATTTTGATTATCAAAAAGATTACATGTTTTTGCTGAAATGCATTTATCTTTACATAAAAGATATTTATCAGGTTTTGGTGATCTTCATCTTGCATTTGCAAAGAAGGGTTTACTCAGTAGACCTTCTGGTCTAACCCTCATTTGTGTTTCAAAAATGTGCACTGCAGRAACTGCGGGGTCTTAGGATAATAAGGGAAGGGRAAAATATAATTATTTTCCTTATAAGTTATCTGCTTTATGAAGATCAGCATTGATACCTGAATATTTTGAAGACACATGTTGTTATACATGTAATAGTGTAGGGATATCCTTTTRGAAYTTTTCGTATGTAAATTCTATACATWTATAATCCTYGTACTAGTTGGACCTATGTGGTGTAATCTATATTYYTTTWWWWKRAAWWWWWKKTWWWWKSMAAWKKKGRRKTTKRRGKKKTWMMWTTYMWTTKRWKSYWMMWTYYSKWMYWAMMRGKYMAWWAMMMMWTTTTTKKTTKKTYMAWYYTYMAWTWAAAKGTTTGATTTATCATAATTTTTGTTATGTATTAGACATTTKRWKGRWWTTKKTYCMWTTWMYKKTKKYMAMMAMCMMMAMCMWWAWKKWAWTKKYSRARRWKSYYYYYYCMMYYMMSRRRAMMWYMWWAAWTWWWMMWKGRMWWTKGRARSMWTTYYTKRAASMMSWKGKWAARSSSCSSCMWTKGKKSYTWMYKRWYMAWKSCCCSSSRWKRAAMMARSYWWWKRAAARGKTTTTYCCSRWTYMARRMMWWRGSYWWKKTTKKKGSMWYYYYYMAMYWAAMYYCMMWAAWWWKKWARRWWWWTYSGWTKRWWWKKTYCCMWTTTTCATTGTCTTATAGTTAATTTCCTGATGTATTTTTATGATATATTAACCCCTAATAAATAATAATAGAYGTTGATCGAGCTACTAAGTGATACYCCAATTCGAWAAGATTTCAACAAATTGGTGTGGAATGTTCATATCGATCYTGACGAGTTTGAGGCAAGACGGACCATTTTGAYTGAACAATACCCCCTTTAATCTAACACTTAGTTGAAGGAGATGTTTAAAATYAGARGAYGTTGGATYCCCGCCTTTTTCAAGGAGAWCCCTTTATGTTGTCTTATGAAGACAACATACAAGTCAGAGTGCATGAACTCCTTTTTAATGAGTTCTCACATAAAGAGAATAATCTATGGAAATTCATTACATGTATTGACTTCTAGTTGGATAAGCAACGACAAGAACAAATGTGTATGGATTTTGTTATGCGGACAACATTTCCTCGTTGGTTGACCCGTTCAGGTTTGAAGAAGAATGTTTGTGATATGTACACACGCACGAATTTTTTGGATGTTCAGAAATAAATAGACAGGGCATTATTGGGGAGTTTAATCGAAGTGTTGTTTCATATGATGATACCAAGGTTTCTATTTGGTATTTGGTACTCAGTCAATGTCAGATAGTTATAGGAAGCATTTTTTTGTATACAATTGTATATGTAACACATTTGGTATTTCTCGTAGGTTGTGCGAAATGTGACCAATTTAACCATTACATGCAGTTGCACCCATATGGTTAGCTATAGGAAGCATTTGTTTTGCATATAATTGTATATGTAAAACATTTGGTATTTCTTGTAGGTTGTGCGAAATGTAACCGATTTAACCATTACATACAGTTGCACCCATATGATTCGGCATGGTTATCTATGTCGACATATATTCAAAGTATTGACGAAATGTCGATATTGAACCCCTACCTGAACAATATGTTATGAGGCGTTGGATGCGTGAGCTAATGCCGATTGATTTGCAAAATAGTCGTCAGAGGACATGCGGTCTAGACGAAGAGTTGAGGAAGTTGTATAACGATGCACATTCGGCTGTAGATAATGCTTTGGGAAGATTAAGGAATGACAAAGAAATATTAACTTCATATGTTGCTACTCTAAGAAATTTGAATGAAGAGCTGGTTCAAGATTTTCCGATTAAAGCATCTTCTCAACAGAATGATAAAAATATTGAACAGTTTATTGGTGTGTCTAAGGCAGATAATATCAATATTCTTCCTCCAACTTGTATTAGAAATAAAGAGTGTGGTTCCAATGTTTGGTTACCCATGGAATGGAATTGAATTCCAAAGATTCCATCCTTTGAGGATTTCACCATTCCTTCCTAAAACTGATGGAATTGAAATCCATTCCATCTGAAAATGTGTAAATGACAAAAATAACCTCATGATTAGTGCTTGCTTCCGATTTATGCTTGCTTGCTTCCGATTTCTGCTTATCAAACACCAAAAATCAAACCGATTACTGCGTGCTTCCGAAATCATTCTGCGAACCAAACACCTGCTTAGAAGTATCAACTTCCCTCCCGATAGAGTTGTATGAATTTTTGGTTTGTCTATAGTACATAATTTTAGAAACCATTTAAAACTTATCATGTTTGGAAATACAACATCACCAATCATATTTGCAAACCAGTGATTACCTATGCCAATCTTTTCCATAGATATGGGTTCCCCAGATGTTGGCTTCCTTTTCAACGCCTTTTGAACTACATATTCAGTTAAAATGTAAGCAATACACGTATTTAGTCCATGTATTGATCCATTACACCTATTGATATGTAATTTATCACATTATGCATACCTGTTTCCCTTATCACCAAAGACGAAGAACCTTACTTTATTTCTTCCTTTCTTTACTATAGACTTGTCATCCAAAGATTTATCATCCTTGCCTCTACTTTGTTTTTGATATGGCTTGTTACATGTTTAACAATGTTACCATATTATTCCCAAATTGTTGCAAACGTATAGTTTTCTGGTTGCCATTATGTGCATAAATCAATCAATAATTGATTGGTAATCAAAAGTGTATGGTCTATACCTTTTCTCTTTTTCATTGAAGAGACTCGTCTTGTCTTCCTTCTTAGCTTACCTCTGTTGTCGTTAACCAGAACAATTGTATTGTTCAAATAAGCAAATATCATGTCTTTAGAAAAAAGTACACATCATTTCGATTATGTTTATCTGGAGTTAGTTACACGAATTTAAAAAAAATGAAGCTTTAATAATATTTATTTATGCACAATTTACTTGTAATATTGAATTTTAAGAAATATACATCAATAAACAGTACTTCATGCATAAAAAATGATTTTAAGTGTGTTTATCAAATGCTTTGTAATATAATGTGTGTGTGTGTGTATAGAGAGAGAGAGAGCGCGCTAGGATCATTTATTAACTCAAAATGAGTGTTAACTATACTAGCTCTATAAACCAATAAAAAAGTCTTTAAACTTAATGTTCATATCTCTCTATGCAGTTAAAGTTGAAGGTATGTTAGTAATTTTTTTTTTGGTCTTGATTGAAACATATTTAATTGACTGTTACAAAGAGATTCATGTTCCATGATTTTAGTCATTTTTCTTTTTGTTCTTGATTGAAACATATTTAATTGACAATTATAACTAAGCAATTTCATAAAATAAGTTTTCATAACATTATAATGAAATAATGCATGTGTTCATGAGCCATAATATGTTTATAGTTGTAAAATGTGCATAACTTAACTGGCATAAAGAAATCATTTGTTGACTGTTGACACAATGATTAATGTTCAGTATGTACTCAAACCACATCATTGTCCATTAAGGTGTTCACCGATAACAGTATCTCATTATCTCCATTAAAAATAATATATTTATTGGTGGACCATGAATACATTTATCAAGAATTATTAACCATGAGTACATATGAACCATGAACATTTGTTCACTCATGAATAATCTTTCAAACATGAATTGACATAAGCATGTTCATAAAAGTTTGTTGATATAATACTTGTATGAATTTAAATATGTGTTCATAAGTGAACAAGTTGAATCTAATATCATTAAAAAATTTTCCCAAAATACTTATTGTAAACATTGTTCACTTTTGTTGTCTTGCCTCTGTGTGCAATTAATTAAATTTTATGTCATGAATGATCTCAAATAAATTTTAGAGATCAATGAAGGAGATGGTTCGTGAATTTAACATTATGTTTAAGTTAACAAATGAACTCACCCCTATATATATACACACACATACATATCGTTTTCAATCTCCATTTTTTCCACCATCACAACCTTCTTGTTCAACACCGCCACCACAACCTGATGATTAAGAACGATGTTTCTACTTCCTCTTACGGAAGTATAAAGAACGRTTTTGCTKAAATTAGCGCTAGCTTTAAGATCGTTTGGTTATGGAAACAAAAGCAYCGGTAGGAATGSAGATGTGGGTTGGATCGAGTATCTTCTTCTCAACGCCAAACTCGAATCGGATTACCAAAGATCTCTTTGTGTTTGAAGAAAACCCAGAAAATTTCCAGTAGTAACTCTGCCAAAAAAAAGGTCGAATCTTTTTCAATGAATCCAAACTTGATATACTCATTTAGGGGCCGTTTATCAAACACTTATTCGGTAAGTGCTTAACGGTAAAATTCAACACTATCACATGCTTGTTGGATAAGATTTTCGTCAACACGACATCATATACTACAATTTATCCGGTAAGCGCTAACCGTGGTAAGAGTTGTCACCATCACTTACCGGGTAAGACTCCCGTTCCTTGCGTTCGTTCTTACCGGATAAGATCTTTGGTCCTTGTCATATTCATCCGGTAAGGTAATATGACTTGGTAAGTGCTTATCCAGATAAGTGTTTAGTAAACGACACAATTTTTTTGTAGGGGAGTTGTGAATGATTATGCGACAACAGTGAAGAAGATGGCATGTGAGATTCTTGAACTAGTGACTATCTTTTCAGAGTAAGGGCTGTTTGTTTGTCTCTTAATGGTGACATTAAGAGCCAACCTCTTAATCGGTAAAAGGTCAAGTTTGTTTGGCAAAAAAAATGGCTCTTAATGGTTACATTACCCCTCTTAACCATTTTGCATCTAGGGTTCCATTAAACCATTCAGATTTGTATTTTTCCAACTTTGTCCTCTATACTCTCTCTACCCACTGCTCCTTCCCACTCCCCTGTTCGTTGCCATTTTCTGTCACCAGCGACAATCGGCCGACAAACAGCCCCTATCTACTCTACTCTCTCTACCGTTCCTTTCCATTTTTTGTCGCCTTCATCGCCTTCACCAGAATCTCTCTATTTTGACCATCATCATCTTCACCATCTCTGGATCTCTTGAACCCGTCGCCTTCGTCCCCTTCCCAAGGTCGGCCGGTTTTCGCCGGTGACCTCCATCGTCTCCATCGCCGCTCGCATCAGGTATCTTTTGTTTTGACCTCCATTTCTTTAACAGTCGGTCGGTTATTTTTGACAGCCCTTATTTTTGACAGCCCCTTAACAGTAGCTTCACCAGGATCTCTCTATTTTTGACAGCCCCTTGTTTTTTACAGCCCCTTAACAGTAGCTTAATAGTATGCTGATTTTTGTTCTATTTCTTAAGAGTAGCTTAACAGTAGAATGGAGTACCTATTTTGATGATTTTGGTTCTATATTTTTGACAGCCCCTTGTTTTTTACAGCCCCTTAACAGTAGCTTAATAGTATACTGATTTTTGTTCTATTTCTTAAGAGTAGCTTAACAGTAGAATGGAGTGCCTATTTTGATGATTTTGGTTCTATATTTTTGACAGCCCCTTAACAATAGCTTAATAGTATGCTGATTTTTGTTCTATTTCTTAAGAGTAGCTTAACAGTAGAATGGAGTACCTATTTTGATGATTTTGGTTCTATATTTTTTACAGCAGCTTAACAGTAGAATGGATTACCTATCTAAAATATGCGTAAACTGATCTTGTAGAAATTATGTTTATTGTTTGTTTATAAAATTGTTTGGACTAGGTATGGAATTAGTTGGTGAATCTTCGCACCAAAAGAAACGTAGGATTACATGGAAAAAGGAAGGATTGGTCCAAACATTTCTTGAAGCTTGTATACACGAGACAATTAAAAATGGACGAGAAGGTAGTAGTCTTAAGTCACAATCGTGGAAGAACGTTGGAGAAGAGTTGAAAAGAAAACATAACATTATCGTCGACCAACGACAAATGAAAAATCACTACGATTATCTTAAGGGAAAATACGCAGCTTGGACTAAACTGAAAAACAAAACGGGCAATGTCTACGATCCATCAACCAACACCTTCAATCTGTCCGATAATGAATGGAAGATAGAAATTTCGGTCACTTTCTTTCTTATTCTTTACATGATTATATTTTTATAATATACTTATTTATATGCATATAATTTTTTTAAAACAGCAAAGTAAATACATGGAACCATTGACGAGTACCGGACTGCTTTATCCCAAAATCTGTGTGCAACATTTTGATGGGGTTGCTAGTGTTGGGCTTGAGAGTTATGGAACTGCATCTACAATTCCTGATCCTTATGACTCTGATCCCAACTTGAATGAAGATCTACTGGATGCACAAGAAACCGGGGGGCTACCTTCAACTCAAGAAACTGGAGGGCTAAACTCAACTCAAGAGTGTTCTTCTCGCCCTCCAGTACAAAACAAAAAGCGGAAAGCTAAAGCCAAAGAAACATGTGCTTCAAAAAAAGTGGAACTTGAAGAAACTATTTTGAAGGTTATGAATGTTATGCTATAGAAGCATGGAGCACCAAAAGATGATATTGATGATTGCTTGAAGAAGTTAGAGGGACTTGGATGGGGTGCACCCTTGCATGATGTAGCACTATTTGTTTTAGGTGAAAGTGCCGACTATAGGAAAATGTGGATGCGTTTAGAACCGGTGAATTGTGAGAATTGGATTAGACTTATGGCACGCAAATATGGACTACTTTAGTTAGTAGGTTTGATTACACTTTGCTTTTGGGATGATATCTTTTGGAACATGTTATGTTTATTTTAGGATTGGAACATGTAACGCCCCAACCCACACATTGCACGTAACATATATTTCATACCAAAGAAATACATATTCATATACATCTGGGCCCCTTAGTACAAGAATACTATCATGACCAAATACAAGGTCCAAAAATTCAAAATACATATCTTGTACTAATCAACAACACTWTGCATCAAAAGCARTTCCTCATCCATAATGCATATAAGAAAAGCATTAAATCTTTTCTTTTCCTTTACCTTCTAYAATTCCTGCAACAYATATTTTAAAATCAYAAAACGAGGGTTAGAYTGTAAAGTCTAGTGAGTTACCCTAATCATGTAATTGCAGGGTGAAGGATCACCAAAACCTTTATAAAACAATTATTCACATATATCACTAATATATGAATACGCAAGAGRATAATATCAAATCCTTTTCCACTTTCAAGYTAACCACGTAGCTAAACAAATTCCATACCTTTGAACCAATCGGGTTCCATTTAATATCATTTTAAACCTTTTTCTTTATCAATTAAGGTTTAAACAAAGATTCAGGCCAAACATGACGTTTCCTTCTCAATAACATTTAGACTATGATTTCCAATAAGAACCTTGATCCTAAATCCTTAAATCACAAAG
>NC_037530.1:28526688-28531276 GCF_001531365.2 Cynara cardunculus var. scolymus
AGCATGTATCAAACATATCATGCTATCACGTAATCATTTAATCAAATAATCACGTATTAAATACCTTGGGTAATAACCAGGATCTGGTTATCACATTATCCACCCCTCAAGAGAATTCCGTCCCGGAATTCCTTTAATCAAAAAGCCAGGGGTATTCCAGTCTCATCTTTGATTCCAATTCTCATGTCGCTTCTGGTCCTTTGTGATACTTTCACTGTACTTTAACCAGACTTATCTCTTTATTTCTCAACACCCTGATCTTTCTGTCAATTACGGCTTCTGGTGTTTCCACAAAGTTCAATTTACTGTCTAATTGAATTTCTGGTAAAGGTACAGCTAAATTCGGATCAGCCAAGCATTTCCGCAGATTCGACACATGAAAAGTGTTGTGAATCAAACTCAGTTCATCTGGCAGTTCTAACTGATATGCTACTGGCCCAATTCGCTTACATATTCTGAACGGCCCCACATACTTCGGACTGAGCTTTCCCTTCTTCCCGAATCTGATAACACCTTTCCATGGCGAAACTTTTAACATTATAAAATCGCCGATATCAAATTCAATGGATTTTCGACGGTTATCAGCATAGCTTTTCTGGCGATCTTGTGCTGTTTTGATTCTTTCGCGGAAGTTTCTTGAACAATTTCACCCACGATCATTCCAACACAACGGCGTTCGACATTTACGTCCATACAATACTTCATACGGTGCCGCCTGGATGCTAGAATGATAACTATTGTTGTATGCAAACTCTATCAATGGCAAGTGATCTTCCCACGATCCCCCAAAATCAATAACACAACTTCTTAACATATCTTCGAGAGTCTGAATAGTTCTTTCACTCTGCCCATCAGTTTGCGGATGATAAGCTGTACTTAATCGAATTTCAGATCCCAAAGCTTTCTGTAATCCTTCCCAGAATTTTGAAGTAAACCGACTGTCTCTATCAAAAATTATAGACAAAGGAACACCGTGTCTAGTAACAATCTCTTTGATGTAAATCTGTGCTAACTTTTCTAAAGAGTATGTCTCTCTTATCGGTAGAAAATGTGCAGATTTAGACAAACGATCAACAATTACCCAAATCGCGTCATACCCCTTTTGAGTTCGAGGTAACTTCATAACAAAATCCATGGTAATGTGATCCCATTTCCATACAGGTATYTCCAAAGATTGCAGATTTCCATAAGGCTTCTGATGTTCAATCTTAACCTGTAGACATGTCAGACACTGTTCCACATACCGTGCTATATCTCTTTTCAATCCTGGCCACCAATAAAAAGGTTTTAAATCTCGATACATCTTATTGGTACCTGGATGGATAGAGTATCGGGATTTATGACTTTCATTCAATATCTTACTTCGGATATTTCCAAAATGTGGTACCCAGATTCGCCCTTGAAAGCACATAAATCCTTCATCATTTTGTTCCAAGGTTGAGATCATCTTACCCAACTTTTCTGTCTTTACAAATTCTGTTTTCACAGCTTCTTGTTGACATTGCTGAATTTCTTTACGAATATCAGGAATCACATTCATTCTCATTGCCACAGTCTTGATGGTTCCACTTCTTTCTTTCCTRCTCAAAGCATCAGCCACCACATTAGCCTTTCCTGGATGGTAGAGAATTTCACAATCATAATCATTGACTAACTCAATCCACCGACGCTGTCGCATATTCAAATCTTTCTGGCTGAACAAATGCTGTAGACTCTTGTGATCTGTATAAATCTGGCACTTTGTTCCCAGAAGATAATGCCTCCAGATTTTTAGAGCAAATACTACCGCAGCTAACTCCATATCATGAGTCGGATACTGTTTCTCATGATCTTTCAATTGTCTTGACGCATAAGAAATTACCTTTCCTCTTTGCATCAAAACACACCCTAATCCTAACTTTGAAGCGTCGCTATAAACCACAAAGTCTTCAGATCCTTCTGGTAGAGTTAACACCGGCGCACTACAGAGATGATCTTTTAAAAGTTGAAAGGCTTCTTGCTGTTCTCTTTCCCACTGGAATTTAACATTCTTCTGAGTCAATTTGGTCAATGGCACAGCTATCTTAGAAAAATTCTGAATGAACTTTCGGTAATAACCAGCCAATCCCAAGAAACTACGGATTTCAGATGGAGTCTTAGGAGCTTCCCACTTTTCAACTGCTTCTATTTTCATTGGATCAACTTGTACTCCTGATTCTGAAATGACATGACCCAGAAATTGAACTTCTCTTAGCCAGAATTCACACTTAGACAATTTTGCATACAACTTTTTTCTTTTCAACAATTCCAGTATCAGACGAAGATGTCTTGCATGCTCTTCTTCAGTYTTAGAGTATATAAGAATATCATCGATAAATACAATAACGAATTTATCAAGGTATTCCTTACATACCCTATTCATCAAGTCCATAAAAGCTGCGGGTGCATTAGTTAAGCCGAAAGGCATAACTAGGAATTCATGATGCCCGTACCTTGTTCTGAATGCCGTTATCTCAACATCTTCTTCTCTGACTTTRAGCTGATGATATCCTGACCTTAAATCGATTTTAGAAAAATAACTTGCCCCCACCAGTTGATCAAACAAGTCATCAATCCTCGGTAAAGGATATTTGTTTTAGATTGTTAACTTATTCAACTCACGGTAATCTATGCACATTCGCATAGATCCATCTTTCTTTTTGACAAACAAGACCGGAGCACCCCAAGGTGAAATACTAGGCCTTATAAACCCTTTATCAGTCAAATCTTTCAACTGTGTTGCCAATTCCTTCAGCTCGGATGGAGCTAAAAGATATGGAGCTTTTGCTATGGGTACAGCTCCTGGTATAAGATCTATTCTAAATTCAACAATTCTATCTGGTGGTAATCCAGATAAATCTTCCGGAAAAACTTCAGGATATTCACAAACTATTGGGATCAATTCTTCCTTTCTTTTCTCTTTCTTTAAATCAATCATGTATGCCAAATATCCCTGACACTTCTTTTGAATACTCTTTCGGGCTTTCATTACTGACAGAACATTAATACGATGATCCTGACGGTCATCATAAATAATAACTGTTTTCTGGTCTAGCAAAATAATTCTGATCATCTTCTGATTACAATCAATGCTAGCCTGATACTTTGTTAACCAGTCCATACCCACCACTATGTCAAATTCTTTCATTGGCATCAGAAATAATCGGATCGGGAGTTCAATGTTTTCAACAACAATTAAACAGTCATTGAACACACTAGTAACAGTTTCCTAATTATTAGCAGTATCGACTACTAACTTATCTTCAAGTAGCACAGAATTCAGACATGCAGTTTGAGCAAACAATGGTGATACAAACGAGGAGTTTGCACCAGAGTCAAATAACACTTTAGCACGTATTGAATTCAAGAGAAAAGTACCTGTTACTACATCTGGCCATGCTTCTGCCTCATTCTTGGTCATTTGGAAGGATCGTCCCCGCGCCCCTCCTTGTCCTCCTTGATTTCCAGTAGCTCTTCCCCGATTACCCGACGCATTACTCCCCATTGTCAATTGCGGATTTCTTAACAAGGGACAATTTGGTCGGATATGATCCGGAGAGTTACAGTTAAAACACCTTTTGTTAGTTGGACAATTTCTGGACAGATGGCCCGCTTCACCACATTTGTAACACTTCCTCGGATCCATCTTATCATTACCTTGCTGAACTTTTGTATTACTCTTTTGTTCAGTTCGGTTATCATATCTCACAGTTTTGGGCCCTCGAAAAGATGAAGGTCCTTCCCATTTCCTTTTCTCAACAATCTTCCCTTCTGACTGTCTATTCCTGTTTCTTTCTGTCACTTCCGCCGCCTCTACTGTCAGTGGAAAGGTATTGGGGTTCATTGCAATAACAAATTCTCTGATTGAGGACTTTAGTCCCCAAATAAACCTTTCTATCTTCCTTGATTCGGTCGAAACATAATAATCAGCAAAACGAGAGTATTCAATAAATTTTTCAGTATACTCCCGTACAGTCCTATTTCCTTGTTCCAGCTTCAGAAAATCTTCCTCCATTTGTCTTATAGCAGTTTTAGGACAAAACTGATTTCTGAATCGATCCACAAATTCTATCCATAACATAGTCTGTAACACATCCGTTCTGGTAGATGATTCCACTTCCCACCAGAATAAAGCATTTGACTTCAATACCGAAACAATAAATCGTACCTTATCTGTTTCCGGGCATCGGATAGTGTTAAATACAAATTCCATCTCCTTGATCCAGCACATTGCTTTCACCGGATCTCTTTCTCCAGAGAAAGTTGGTGGTTTACATGCTAAAAATATTTTAATATCTCCTTCTTTATTCTGAGTGATTGGAGCAGATGGATAAACCTCTACCCTTTCTGTTTCTACTCTAGCAGGTATCTTCATAACAGATATCAAAGTTTCTTGTAACTTTCCCATTTCCTCTGCTAACACATCTCTGGTTATATATTTTGGGTGTGGTACCGTTCCCCCATGAACATACCCAGAGTGTGATTCTTCCTGTTCAGAATGTATTTCAGTTCGTCCCCTTCCCTGAGTCTGATTCCTCCCTTTACCTCGCCCCCTTGGTCTTCCTCGACC
>NC_037530.1:28532287-28541236 GCF_001531365.2 Cynara cardunculus var. scolymus
CACCCTTATAACAAATGGACACCTCTCCTTGATATGCCACCCTTATCACTTCATCAAAACTTTTGTAAGATAATTCCAAATAGACCGCAGTCATTGGAATTATTATCGGTTTGAAAACATTTAAMTCAAAACTTCCTTTTTATGATAAAAATAATAATTTCTTTTAAAACTCAAGACATCCTCACAAATCTGGTCAACAAGTCCGGTCAACAACCATCCGGATTAAAACACTTGGACTAAAGTCCACTTTGTCCGGATATCAAGTCCGGTCAACACCTCACACGTTCATTGAACGGTTTAACACTTAGAATATAATTCATGTTGAACGGATAACAAATCCRGACAACAAACCGTTCAAGACTTGCCCGGTTTAAGACTAAACCGCTCACCACTCAACCGGTTTACCAATCTCCGGTCAACAAACCGCTCAAGGTTTGTTCGGTTTAAACTAATCCGGTCACTAAACCGTTTAAAGTTTGTCCGGTTTAAAACAGTCCGGACAATAAACCTTTCAAGGCTTGTCCGATTTAAGACAATCCGGACAACAAACCGCCTAAGGCTTGTCCGGTTTAAATGCCTATCCGGTCACTCTTTGTCCGGATAACACTTAAGCAATAAAAATTCATGGTTTCTTTCCAAATATTAACAATACAAATATGCAACTAAAACCAGTAGAATCTTTATWCAAAAAGGTTTAGAAACCACTCACCTTCTAAAGCTTTTGACACCAAGATGCTAGAAATCAACTCTTTTGAAACTTTGACACTTGCAAATCAGCTTGAAATCTTTTCCTTATAGCAATTGGACAATACTCCTCTCAAAACCTCTCAAATTTTCAAAATGGCAGGAAAAACCAAATGAGAGGTTAAACCTCTTTTTATAGCTTCCCAAAATGGGAAGTCGGCTAACTCTCATAGCCACGTGCATGCATATTAAACCCTCAAACACACCTATGCATATATTTACTAACACATACATGCATACATACACATAACCACATATTATATGCATATAATATGCACATGATTTTTATATACTCACCTGCACACTCATGCACACACATATATATAGAAATATATTTTCCTACATCCACATAATTGCACAATTTYGCATACYAGCATGTATCAAACATATCATGCTATCACGTAATCATTTAATCAAATAATCACGTATTAAATACCTTGGGTAATAACCAGGATCTGGTTATCACAGAACATGTTAGGTTTATTTTAGGATTGGAACATGTTAAGAATGGTATGTTTATTTTTGGATTGGAACATGTTATGAATGGTATACTTATGTGGTCAACTTGCTTGATATATGTGTTTCTCATGTTTTTGCAATATATGTTATTTTCAAGGTAATACATAGATTTTGAGGAAGAACTTTTGCTAGTTATGATCATCTATTGGTATTGGAAATATAGAAATATCATCAACAATAGAACGAATAAGAGATAACACTTCCGCCTTAACAGGACATGCATATACGTTAGAATTGTTAGGCGGATCGAATACACAATGCGTTGAATTGATGCGGCTTTCTCGGGACGTGTATATACTATTATGCAACCATTTTAAACAAAAAAATTGGTTGCAAGATAGTAGGAATGTCACCGTCGAGGAGAAGATGACTATATTTTTGACAATTATTGGCCATAATGAACGCTTTAGAATGGTTAAACGGAGATTTCAACATTCTATGGAGACTATTCATAGAAACTTTCGTGAAGTGTTACGAGCTACGATGAAATTTGCAAAAGAAGTTATACGGCCGACATCCTCTGAGGAAACGCAAAACATATCAGAACGTCAAAGAAACCTTAGACAAATTTTTCCCGTAAGTTTTTTTATTATATTATGTAAAAGCAACAAGCCTGTTATATTTTTTTTTATTAATTTGTATTTCTAAATAAAGGGGGCAATGGGTGCATTAGATGGAACTCTCGTACATGCAGTCGTGCCTGTTGATCAACAAGCTCGTTATAGAGGTAGAAGAAGAGGTGAATGTTATCAAAATATTTTAGGTATTTGTGATTTTAATATGTTTTTCACGTTTGTTTATGGATTACGACAACGACCCCATGTTTATTGCCGATGGACAAGAAGAAATCGAGGGAGGCGATGAAGATGACATGGATGGAATGCCTTTTGGCACTCAAAACAATCAATATATGGCTAATTTACGTGATCAGGTTGCGAATCAGTTAATGTTAAATCCGTCAAATTAAGAATTGTTCAAAAACTATTATATTGGAATTTGATTGTTATGTTTTTGTTTGGACTAATATAAAATCTTGTTTTGAACATAATGCTACGTTTGTTTGGATTAATATAAAATCTGTAGTTATATTTGCAAAATAATTGTTTTATTCAGATATCTGCCAAACAGCTCTATTTCATTCAGTATTAAATCATTCAGAGGGTTAAAATGGTAATTTGTTGTCATTCAGAGAACAGTTACCGAACAACATTATTTCATTCAGCACTTAATCATTCTAACCCTCTTAACCATTCTGACCACTTAACCATTCTGCACCAAACCATTCAGGAACTGCAGAACAGCCCCTAAATCACCACCTACCATGCACAGAGTTCCAAGCAAATGAAAAAAAAATGGGAGGAAATTGGTGGGTAATGGAGAATAAGCAGACCAACAAATCATATATGTTTTAAATTTAATAACACATCTGGGCTTGAAATCTCATTGAGAAATGGAAGTTGGATGTCTTTTCTTGTTGATTTTGATTTGTCTTCCCTATGTTTGATCCTGTGTTTGATTCCTTGGTCTTTTTTATAAGAAAAGATGTAAACACTATGTTTACAGACCCAAGAATATAGCTTTCCATGTGTTAACATACCAAATTTATAGCCATCCCTTTGTTTGAAAATGTAAGGTTTATAATCATATTTTTTTTAATACATTGGGTCTTTGCCTCTAACTCCTAACTCTTTTCTGTTAAGTAGGTTAATCAAGAGGACTAGATACATTAGAACATATAGATCATAGGGACAAAATATGTAATTATAAAACAATAATGAACCATTTATATCATTTACGACTCTACCTCTCTCACCCATACACACATTGTTCTTTCTGAAAAAAAGAAGTCATGGAGTTCCATCTCTGGTTACCAACAATTGTAGCAACCACATTTTCCGTTATTTTAGTAGCTTTCCTGATCCATGTCGTCAAGGGGAAGTGGGTTAAGAGAGGGAAGAAAACAGAACCACCTCAAGCGAAGGGCGCATGGCCAATAATCGGTCACCTGCATCTTCTAGGTGGATCTCGCCTACCTCACACGGTTTTAGGTGATATGGCAGATAAGTATGGCCCTATCTTCACCATCAAGCTTGGTATTCACAAAGTTTTGGTGGTGAGTGATGGGGAGACATCTAAAGAATGTTTTACGACAAACGACAAGATTTTTGCAACTCGACCCAAATCAGAGGCAGTAAAACTGATGGCGTATAACTATGGTGCATAATTCTGTTTTACTCCCTATGGGGATTATTGGCGACAAGTGCGCAAGACAATGATGCTCGAGGTTTTTTCTCAACGACAAATTGAGATGCTTGGACATGTTCGGGTTTCAGAACTTAGAGCATCCATCAAACACATATTTGATGCTTGGGTAGAGAACAACGATGGTGAACATTCAGATAAGGTCATGAAGGTGGAAATGAGCCAATGGTTTGGCAACTTGATGGTAAACATTATAGTTAGGCTTATTTCAGGAAAGAGGTTTTCYCCTAAGGATGAAGAAGGGATTCGGTTTCAGAAGGTGGTAAAGAAATTCTTCSAGTTAATGGGGGCATTTGTGGTGTCTGATTTTATCCCGTATCTTAAGTGTTTGGATGTGGGTGGATACATCAAAGATATGAARAAGACAGCTGAAGATTTCGACAACATCTTTGATGGATGGTTAAAGGAGCACAAAACAAAAAGAGTGCGTGAACAGCAACGTGAAGGCTGCCAAGTTTTCATGTCTGTGCTTATTGCCATTCTTGAAGGTGCTCCTGAAAAGGATTTCCCTGGTTTTGACCATGATACAGTTATCAAAGCCACATGTCAAGTAAGTTAAACTCTGTTATATCCTAATTTGGTGATTCTGCATATCTTACAAGTTATAGACATATTAATGTTCCATTGAACTCAGAACCAACTTAACTTGTTTGGAAAATCTAGCTATCTTGATTTACAGTATTTTCTGGTATTCTTTTCAATGTTTTCTTCCTTTTTTAGCATGTTGACAATAACCTAACAATCCAAGTGATTTTGGTGTAAATTCGTTTTCGTAGCAACTCTTTGTAGCTGGCTTGGACACGACAGCTTTGACTTTGACATGGGCCCTATCATTGCTGCTCAACAACCCAAAGGCATTAAAGATTGCCCATGATGAAATTGATGAGCATGTCGGAAGGGACAGACTAGTGGAGGAGTCTGACCTGAAGAACTTGGTCTACCTTGATGCCATCATCAAAGAAACATTGCGTCTGTACCCAGYTGGACCTCTCTCGGTTCCCCATGAGTCCATGGAGGACTGCATTGTGGGTGGCTACAACATCCCAAAAGGCACTCGTCTGTTGGTGAATCTWTGGAAACTTCATCGTGATCCAAACATCTGGTCAGATCCCTTGGAATTCCGRCCSGAAAGGTTCTTGACWAGTCACAAGGATATCGATGTCAAGGGAAAACATTTTGAATTGCTTCCGTTTGGTAGTGGTAGAAGAATATGCCCTGCCATTTTGCTTGCCCTCCGATCTGTCGGTTTAACACTAGCTAGTTTGATACAACTGTTTGTGCTCCAAAAACCATCTAATGAACCCATTGATATGAGTGAAAGCCCAGGAATGACTAACAACAAAGCAACCCCACTTGTGGTCCTTCTATCCCCTCGTTTATCCCCTAGCATGTATTGTTTTGGTTCATGATATGTCACGTCCATCCATCATTCAGTACCACAAAATCCCCACTTACAATATGAGCCAGGAACGTGATCCAAATTGGACTGCAAAGATTGATCTTAATTATGGTTTCAGAGTGTGTCAAATAGTCTGGTTACTACAAGTTTGATCATTGTGTAACAAAGTCACGTGTTGAATTTGGTTCATGTTGTGTATGATAATAAGTTTAAGGAGATGCTGTGTATGATAATAAGTTCAATATGTTTTTATATTTTTATGTAATTTGTTTAGCATTTGAGGCCATGTGGCTTGAACCTTTGTTTTAATTACTTAATAATGATATTATGTAATAGAGACCGTGTGTTTGATCATAGTTAGTTATTTTAAAACGATGGTATGTTTGGACTATAATGCAATTGATCCATAGACTTAGAAGTCGATTTATGTGTTTAAGATGGGTTAGTTGTTCCATGAAATTGCTACATACGGATATTGAATTACCAAAGGAATCAAGCTATATACCATATGGGAGGTTGAACTTGATGACCGTGTGATATGTAATGATTTAATTCTAGGAAATGAACATATCTTGGTTAATTAGAGGATTCTTGAACTCGATGACCACTATTTCATAATAGATGCTCAAAAACCTAGATTCATGGCTTACTAAGTGTTTTGCCACGATCAATGGAAATCGGGTCTCCGCCATCGTTGCAAGACGTATTGTTGCGTGTATTTTCCTATTGTTGGAATTGTTTGACCTCTTTGTTTGTTTTAAGCTTTATATTTTCGGTTTCATGATTTCAAACTTTATTTATAAAACTGTTTGATCTCTGTAGACATCATGCCTAACATGTTTTCTCAAATGACGTGTATAGATCTCTAGGCGGTGGGGTTTTGAAGACTTGAGCAGAGTGTTGGATGCCGGTTGAGGCACTTTTGGGATTGATAGCTTTTGTTGACTTGGAGATAAGATTTGATAGAAATCCTTTGATGATGACAATGACACGTCTATAATCTGAACTTTACACTAGTCTAGATTAGTAGGTTGTTAATTAACTATCGTCCATTCCATTGTGATGTAAACGTTTAACAGTTTTCCTATTTGGGTGATTATTATATTTAGGCATTTATTCAGTTTTGATTTTATGGTTTAAATTTACACTTACTATACGGATTTTACACAATGTCAGGTCAAGATTTCATTCAAATCCCAACCAAATTGATTAATGCATGTCAAACAAGTACAACTTGGTAATTTCCTAGCTTCCTCTAGTGAACCAATATCTAGGAGCGGATGGAGAGCAATGTGGTTGGGGGCAAAGCCCCCCAACAAGTCTAGACTCTCATCTTTGGCTTCAGAATCACCATTCGTGATATGTTTCATTTTCCCCTTCGAATCCAAAGCAGTAATCAGATCATGCAACACAAGTGTGTCACCATTATACATGATTGTGTCATGAAAGTGACTATAAGAATCGGACATCGATGATTAAAAGAATAAATCCAAATCATCGTCTTCGTACTTTATGTCCATATTCTCCAAGTTGCAGACCTACTCTTGAATGTGGACGAATGACTAAACAATGAACTAACTTCCAGTTAAGAAGAGATAATAAAATGCAGATAAACAACTAAATAAGACGAGAAGAAAACATTGCTCTGATAACACTTGTTGGTCCAGCCAGGTCTACACGAGTTTTAGACAAACAATTTGTAGAAGGGGGGGGGGACAAACACAAAAAACTTTCGAATTTAAAATTATATATTGATAAAGAATGATCAATACATATTTTTTTGCATATTGTTTGCGGAAATAGAAAAAATAAAGATAACCTATCTAAAACAATCTTAAGATTACAAACAAATATACTTAGCAAAATAGAAAAGATTAGCCGAAAAGATAAAGATAGAAAGACGTTCTTCTTGAGTAAGAACTTTTGAATTCTTGAGAAAGATTCTAACTTGCTTGAAGATAATTGTATGTGTTTTTTTTATAGATGTGTGATCTCTCTTGCATGAAGAGAGCACTTAGCTATTTATACCCATTGTGTTAAATGCAAATCAGAAGGTTTGGAACACGCATCAAGCTTTAAGAGGAAAGTTTGTCATTTGTAATAGTGAATAGTATATTTGTCTATTCATGAGCAGACATCCTTTCGTGGAGTTGGTGGTAACTAGAGTCGACTAGTCGGCTCCGTGCAGTACTATACTCTTGAAAGGGTATGAGTTTGTCCTTTCTGTATGGAAGGACAAGACAAAAACAATCGTGCATGACAAGCTTCATTTGATCGTTAAATGCTGGAATAACGTTGGAGGTCTCTTCAGCATTCACTGAGGCTTGTGCAGTAGTCTTCACACATATGTTGACCAGGTTGTAATCACTGAATACCACTTCAGATCACGAACGCGCCGGTCACTAATCTTCAGTTTCAGTCTTCGACAATCACTGACGGTTCTTTGGTGTGAGTTTTGTCTTCTTGAAGTATCGATGTCGTTGTAGGATTACAATGCGTGATTTAGCGATCACTGAACAAACTCAATGATGATCGCTGGAACTGAAAAGACAGAAACACTAATACTTCGAAAGATAAAAGAGATTATCATCAAATCAATGAGAGAGAGGATCAACAATCTATGTCATCAGATTTCTTATTGAACATGTTTTGAAGTTGCATTTTAAGCACTCTTAAATCTAGGTCCGCCAGATAATCATTCAATGCATCGTCTAACATGTTTCGTGCGCTCATTTTTGCTTGCTGCAAATATCCACTTAAGCTTCTCCTCGATCTTGGTTTTGGATTCCTGCAAAGTATAAATCAACATATGAAAAGGTTTTTCTAAAGATATGTTGTATATGTTGAACTTTAGGAATAAAAAGATGTGCACGTTTGTTGCAAATTTGTAAATCATTATGTGAACATATTTGGTAGAACTTTTCTGATAATAAGAGTTTGTTACTGTGAATATGTTGCACTAATTGATTTAAGAAATCATTATGTGAACATGTTTGCTTCCAACTATAAATTTTATGAACCTATGTGCTACTTCATAATTGTTACCTTTAACTTCTCTTTTTCGACCTTGTTTTGCAACTGGACTCCTATCTATAAATGATCATGTTGCAGTTGTCAGGTTCATTTGTTGGTGGTATAACCAATGGCTCATTCCGCGGTGGTCCAATCAATGGCCAATTCTCAAAGCCTTCATCACCAAGCTCTGCATACCCTCGTCTTCGCAAAAGGTTGTGGTTCCATGAAGATATGCATGGTCGCTTCCTATCAAATTGTAATCTCTTACAATCAGTCCAATCCACATACAGTAGCTACACAGTATGCACAAATTAGATATTAAAAATAAACGACATTTCAAATATAGTAGCTTAATATGCAAAAAGAATTTACCGCTAGAAATGTGACAGGCCCCACATTGAAATGGTCTTTGGTTTGATCCCTATTCTAACTGTCTTTACTTTTTCTTAAACAATCGTACACAAACTTAATCCAGTTGATGTTTTATATTTGTGTGTCTTCTCTAATATAATTGAGGAATCCAAGATTGCAGTACCCTACTGTATTGCAATCTGCCATTGTAATAGCAAACACAAGTCAAAAAGTTTATGCTGAAGTTAAAGTCATCCACATAAGTATTTTCAATCCTTTGCATCATTTCAGTTGGTCTGATCATTTTCCCATCATATTGGTGCTTCCATTGTTTCCTCATGTCCATATCGGGTAAAGATGGGGGGCATTAACTAGATGTCTGATCCACCAATTGGTGTACCAAGAATCTGTGCACCAAATTCGTGCTTAATTTTATTATTTCATGTCCAAGATGTAGCTCCATTTCCTCGGTATTAAGCATATCGACCACATAGAATCCTAATTTCGATGGGATTTGGTTTGTCTTCATGTTCAAGAAAGACCTGAAACCCATTTCTTCAACCGCTGCTTGTTACAGGTTTTTCTCGATCCATGGAAGTATCATCTTCACTCCCGATACAGTTGTATGAATTTTTGGTTTATCTGTAGTACATAATTTT
>NC_037530.1:28541371-28542509 GCF_001531365.2 Cynara cardunculus var. scolymus
CGAAAAAAAGGGCGCCGGTGATTGGTTTTCCGGCGATGTTTCCGGCGGATTTTCCCCGTTTCCGGCGGATTACGGCCGCCGGAAAATCTTCGCCCGTTTTTAAAAAAAATCTTGATTAACTTAAAAAGTAAATAAAAAAAAAATTTAAAAAATTCCGACGGAATATTCCGCCGGAAATCCGCCGGAAAAAAATCTCGCCGGAAAAACATATATATATTAAATATTTTTTAAAAAAAAATTCCGGCGGAATTTTCCGCCGGAAATCTGCCGGAAAAAAATCTCGCCGGAAATATAATATTTAAAAAAAATATATTTTAGAAAAGATTTATTTTTTTAATAAATACCGCCGGAAAAATATATATATATATATTATATATTAAATATTTTCTTTAAAAAATAATATTTTAAAAAAGATTTAATTTTTTTAAAATACCGGCGGATAAATCCGCCGGAAATATATATATAATAATATTTTAAATTTATTTTAAAATTAATATTTAAAACCTGTATTTAATACCTATATTTAAAAACTGCAAATCTATACAATATTAAAACTGAAAATAAAAAGACAAAATAAAACTAAATATCATACATTAAAGTGAAACTACAATTATTCCAACCAAACAAAAACTAAATTGTTTCAAAGGGAAAGACAATATTCAATATGGTGGTGGCTGGGGGAAATGTTGAGATTGACTGAGCTGTCTAACCAAAGCAGCCATATCTTGAAGTTGTCTATCTTGTTGCTCCTCCCTCTGTCGTCGTCGTTCCGCCTCCACCCGCTGTCGCTCCTCCTCCGCCAATCTCCAATTCGTAAGATATCCTCTCGTCTTCTAGACCAATCGTTAATGAACATAACTTAAGTCAATCATCCCATTAGAAAGATTAGACATTTTAGTTTTACTATAAAACCAAAATTGTAGTGATAAATGTAGTGTTCGGATTTGGATCAACACAGACAACTCCAAAATTAAATCGACATTTCAAAGTTAGGTTTTCCTACAAGGTTTCTCTCCTCAAGAAAAATATATATATATATCTCTCTCTCACTCTCTTTCTCTCTCTTATGTACATATATATATATATATGTATATGTATGTATAAATTATATATATATTTTTCATGAGATAAGAAAATG
>NC_037530.1:28543029-28544312 GCF_001531365.2 Cynara cardunculus var. scolymus
TATATATATATATATATATACATATACGTACAGATTCACGGCGGCGACGGCAGCACGCGGTCGGCGAGGTTGGTTGCTTCACCGCGGCAACGGCAGAAGGCGGTCAGCGAGGTCGTGCGGTTGCTTCACGGCGGCGAGGTCGGTTGCTTCACGGCGGCGACGACGGTTGCTTCACGGCGGCGAGATCGACGGCTTAGTTCACGGCGAGATCGGTGGTAGTTCACGGCCTCTGCTTCGTGCTTCCTCTCTTTGTTCACGACGCTAATATAAGGAAGATACTAGGGTTTCATAAGTCAAATTTTTTGGTCAAATAAAAGGCGCTAATAAAAGGAAGATACCGGAAATTTTGGTCAAATTTTAAAAGTCAAATTTTTTTGAATTTTTTCAATAAAAGTCAATAAAAAAACCCGGTCACCTTTGAGCATTTGAATTTTTTAAACTTTTTAATATTTTCGGCGGACCCATCCGCCGGTAAAGTAATTTTTTTTTAAAATAAATTATTATTAATGTTATTATTATTATCATTAGCGCCCAATACGATTCCACTAAAACTCAATAGGGTTCATTAAACCCCAATACGGTTTATTAAAGCCAATACGATCCATTATAACCCAATACAATCCATTAAATTCCAATACGGTTCATCAAAGCCTAATACGATCCATTAAAACCCAATACGGTCCATTAAATTCCAATACGGTTCATTAAAGCCCAATACAGTTCATTAAAGCCCAATACGGTTCATGAAAGCCCAATACGGTTCATGAAAGCCCAATACGGTTCATCAAAGCCCAATAGGGTTCATCAAAGCCTAGTACAGTTCATAAAAGCCCAGTACGGTTCATTAAAGCCCAGTACAGTTCATTAAAGCCCAGTACGGTTCATTAAAGCCCAGTACGGTTCATTAAAGCCTAGTACGGTTCATGAAAGCCCAGTACGGTTCATTAAAGCCCAATACGGTTCACTAAAGCCCAGCGGTTCGCCGGAAAGCCCAATACTTCCATTAAAGCCCAATACGGTCCATTAATACCCAATAAGGTCCATTAAAGCCCAACACGATCCATTAAAACCCAATACGGTCCATTAAATCCCAATACGGTTCATGAAAGCCCAATACGGTTCATGAAAGCCCAATACGGTTCATTAGAGCCCAATACGATTCCACCAAAGCCCAGTACGATTCCACCAAAGCCCAATACGGTTCATTAAATCCCAATATGCTTCATTAAAACCCAATACGGTTCATTAAATCCCAATACGGTCCATTAAATCCCAATACGGTT
>NC_037530.1:28544427-28553227 GCF_001531365.2 Cynara cardunculus var. scolymus
ACGGTTCATTAGAGCCCAATACGATTCCACCAAAGCCCAATACGGTTCATGAAAGCCAATACCGTTCATCAAAGCCCAATATGGTTCATTAAAGCCTAATACGGTTCATTAAAGCCCAATACGGTTCATTAAAGCCCAACGGTTCGCCGGAAAGCCCAATACTTCCATTAAAGCCCAATACGGTTCATCAAAGCCCAATACGGTTCATTAAAACCCAATACGGTTCATTAAAGCCCAACGGTTCGCCGGAAAATTATTAATTTATTTTTTTAAATTATTTAATTATCCGCCGGAAATCCGCCGGAAATGGTTTATTTCTTTTTAAATAATTTTTTTAATTTTCCGCCGGAAATCCGCCGGTAATATTAAAGTTTTTTAAAAAAATTATTTATTTTTCCGCCGAAAATCCGCCGGAAAAATGTTTACTCTTTTTTAATAAAAAAAATAAAAATCCGCCGGAAATGTTTAATTTTTTAAAAAAATTATTTATTTTTCCGCCGGAAATCCGCCGGAAAAATGTTTACTCTTTTTTAATAAAAAAAATAAAAAATCCGCCGGAAATCCTCCGGAAATGTTAAATTATTTTAAAAAATTATTTATTTTTCCGCCGGAAAAATATTTACTCCTTTTTTAATAAAAAAATAAAAAATCCGCTGGAAATATATATATATTTTTTAAATATTTATTTTTCCGCCGGAAAAGATTAAAAGAGTTTTTTTTATTTTTTAAAAATTATTTTTCTAAACACTTTTCCGGCGGATTTATTTTTAAAGTATTTTTTAAATTTTTTTTAAATATTCCGCCGGAAATCCGTCGGAAATCCGCCGGAATTGTTCTTTTTAAAATTTTTTCGCTAATTAATTAATTTTTAAAGATTAATTAACGCTTAATTAACAATTCCGCCGGAAATCCGCCAGAAATGTAACCGGTTTAATTTTCCCGGCGGATTTCCGGCGGAAGTCAACAAAAGTTGACTTTTTTGACTTCCATCGGAAATCCGCCGGAAAATTTCCGGTGGAAATTTCCACCGGAAATTTTCGCCCGAAATGCCAAGTTTTCTAGTAGTGTTTAAAACTTATCATGTTTGGAGATACAACATCACCAATCATATTTGCAAACTAGTGATTATCTATGCCAATCTTTTCCATAGATATGGGTTCCCCAGATGTTTGGCTTCCTTTTCAACACCTTTTGAACTACATATTTAGTTAAAATGTAAGCAATACACGTATTTAGTCCATGTATTGATCCATTACACCTATTGATATGTAATTTATCACATTATGCATACTTGTTTCCTTGATCACCAAAGTCGAAGAACCTTACTTTATTTCTTCCTTTCTTTACTATAGACGTGTCATCCAAAGATTTATCATCCTTGCCTCTACTTTGTTTTTGATATGGCTTGTTACATGTTTAACATTGTTACCATATTATTCCCAAAATGTTACAAATGTATAGTTTTCTGGTTGGCATTATGTGCATAAATCAATAATTGATTGGTAATCAAAAGTGTATGGTCTATACCTTTTCTCTTTTTCATTGAAGAGGCTCGTCTTATCTTCCTTCTTAGCTTACCTTTGTTGTCATTAACTGGAACAACTGTATTGTTCAAATAAGCAAATACCATGTCTTTAGAAAAAAATACACCATTTCGAATATGTTTATCTGGAGTTAGTTATACGAATTAAAAAAATGAAGCTTCAATAAGATGTATTTACGAACAATTTACTTGTAATCTTGAATTTTAAGTAATATGCATCAATAAACAGTACTTCATGCATAAAAAATGATTTTAAGCGTTTTTATCAAATACTTTATAATATAATGTGTGTGTGTGTGTGTGTATATATATATATATAGAGAGAGAGAGAGAGAGAGAGAGAGAGAGAGAGCTAGGATCATTTGTTAACTCAAAATGAGTGTTAACTATACTAGTTCTATAAACCAATAAAAAAGTCTTTAAACTTAATGTTCATATCTCTCTATGCAGTTAATGTTGAGGGCATGTTGGTAATTTTCTTTTTTGGTCTTGATTGAAACATATTTAATTGCCTGTTACAAAGAGGTTCATGTTCCATGATTTTAGTCATTTTTCTTTTTTGCTCTTGATTGAAACATATTTAATTGACAATTACAACTAAGCAATTTCATAAAAAAAACGTTTTCATAACATTAAAATGAAATAATGCATGTGTTCATGAGCAAGCCATAATATGTTTATAGTTGTAAAATGTGCATAACTATGTTAGCAGATCACATTGTATATTAGGCTTAATTTATTAGCCCGTATAGTGTTTGGCCCATGGCCCATCTGTTGTATATTTAAATGATTGTATTTTGTTTAATCATTCAAGGAAATCATTCTCTCTAATATGGTATCAGAGCAAAATTAGGAGCCCTTCCTAATTCCTCTCAACCTCCTCCCTTCTTTCTCTCTTTCGGTGATCTAGGGCCGGCCACGCCTCCCATCGCCGCCTCCTCCTCCTCAATCGTTCTTGCCTTCCTTCAAACATGTCCGTCAATCAAATTCCCCCAAACAAGGTTTTCGGTATAATGAATATCAAAACCTACGTTCCTCTCATTCTTGAACTCGAACGTCTCAATTATGATGCGTGGAGAGAACTTTTCTCCACCCATTGTTTTGCCTTTGACGTCATCGATCACATCGACGACTCTACTCCTAAACCCACAGACGCAGAATGGAAAAAGGTGGATTCAATTGTAAAACTTTGGATTTACGGATCGATTCACAATCCTTTCTCCAAATGGTGTTGAAGAAAGACTCGACTGCACTTCAAGTATGGAACAATCTCGAGACTCTCTTCCGTGACAACAAAGACGCCAAATCCACACAAATCGATAGCGAGCTACGCAACATTGTGATGGGCGATCTCTCCGTCATCGCCTACTGCACCAAAATCAATGGACTTGCTGACCTTCTTGCGAATCTCGATCCAAACTCCACAGTACCCGACAAACACCTTATGATCTACACAATCAACGGACTGTCCTCGAAGTTCGATTTGGTGGCCAATATCATAAGGTACCGTTCTCCTCTTCCAACTTTTCTTGAAGCTCGTTCCATGCTTCTTTTGGAAGAACAAAGAATGGCTCAAATACGCTCAACACCCGTTATGTCTCACCACGACCATTCCTCATCGTCCACCATCCTCCACGTGAACAATAACAGAGGAACTCACGGGAATGGCCGTCGGAACGACCGCCGCCAGCCGCAAGGTTGTTGCCGACAACCACCGAATCAGCCACGCTATGGTTGGGTGTACATCCTGCCACTGCCGCCGAGTCAGTCGAACTAGCCTCGCCAACAACCACCACACCTACTGGCAGCAGCCAACTGCAGGGCTGCTCGGTCCACCGCCCGCTGCCCCGTCGCCACAACCGGCCCGCTCAACCGTGGCAAGCGCCACCGCCATACAGCCCGGCGGTCCATTTTTCTGCCGCTACGGACAGCAGCCAATCGTCTGCCACCGCCACTCCCCCATGGACTTGGGCCCCACCAGATCAAGCTACGTCTCTCCCGGAGTTGTTCAACTCGATGTCTCTAAACGATCCGGGCTTCACAGATTGGTACATGGACACCGGGTCAACCGACCACGTCCACGCAAACTCAGGTATTCTAAAATCTATTCTTGAAACTCATGATACTCGTTCTATCCTTGTCGGTAATGGATCCAAAATGCATGTAATGCACACCGGACATGCCCCTTTTCCCATCACAAATCCATACCATGCTTTGCATCTTAGACATATCCTCATATCTTCCACTATTATAAAAAATCTCATATTTGTCCTTCAATTTACTTGTCAAAATAAAACTTCTATTGAGTTTGACAATTTTGGTTTTACTGTTAAGAACTACAAGACCCGGCACCCTCTAATCCGATGTGATAGCGACGGTCCCCTCTACCCGGTCAACCCCTCTAACCCTCAAATGCTTCTCTCGAAAGCTCATTCCACATGGCATCAACGGCTCGGTCACCCCAACGATCAAGTCTTGAAGTCACTAGTTTCAAATAATTTTATTTCTTGTCATAGTGATGAAACTAGTATTCTTTGCAATTCTTGTCAACTTGTAAAACATGTTAAGCTTCCATTTTTCGTTTCTAATTCCGTTGTTTCTCATGCTTTTGAAATAATTCACTCTGATGTTTGGACGTTACCCATCTCTAGCATTAATGGATTGCGTTACTATGTTATTTTCTTAGATCACTTTACTCATTACTTGTAGGTTTATCCTCTCAAACATAAGTTTGACGTTTTCAATAAATTTAATGAATTTTTCCATCTTGTTAAAACCCAATTTAACGCAACCATTAAAATTTTCCAATGCGACAACGGTGGTGAATATAATAATCAATTATTTCACAACTTTTTTGCCTCCCAAGGTATCCAATTCCGTTTTTCATGTCCTCACACGTCCCAACAAAACGGAAAATCGAAACGTATGCTTCGAACCATCAACAATGTGGTTCGCACCCTTCTTTTCCACGCTCATCTCCCTCCCACCTATTGGGTCGAAGCCCTCCATATGGCTACCCATCTCCTAAACATCCTTCCCTCCATAACCATCAACTTTGGAACACCTCACTACCGGTTGTTTCGAAAACATCCTTCCTACTCTCATCTCCGCATATTTGGCTGTCTTTGCTACCCTCACCTCACCTTCTCTCACAAATTAGCCCCTAAGATCTCTCCTTGTGTCTTCCTTGGCTACCCATCTCATCATAGGGGATTTCGGTGCCTCGACCTCTCCACCAAACGCATCATCATTTCTCGTTATGTCGTCTTTAATGAGACAATTCTTCCGTTTGGCTCGGTCACTCCGACAAACCCCTCTTCTTACTCTTTTCTTGACGACCCATCTGAGCCCTCTCCCATTATGCATGACATTCTCGATCCGCATCACGCCCCACCTATGCCACCTACAACCGCCCCTCACTCCCCACCTCACGCCTCGGCCGACATCGATGCCGCCACTCACCCCCTCCCTTTCCTCCGTCGAGTGCGATTCCATCCACTACTCGCTTGTCTCACCCTACGACGACCTGAGCTAAAAGTGGTGTCGTTAAACCCACTCAACGACCCAATCTTCATACCACCTCCATCACCCCGTTACCCCGGTCCATTTACAGGCATTACAGGATCCTCACTTGCGAAAGGCCATGGACAAGGAATATCATGCTCTTCTTGGGAACATGACTTGGAAACTTGTCCCTCGACCCCCCGGGTTCAACGTGGTTTGGTCCATGTGGCTCTTTCGCCACAAGTTTAATGCAGATGGCTCGTTTTCTCGCTACAAGGCCCATTTGGTGGCCAATGATCGCAGTCAGCAGCAGGGGATATACTATGATGAAACTTTTAGTCCGGTTGTAAAACCAGCAACCATTCATACTATCCTCAGTATTGCGGTCTCTCAGCACTGGCTGATCCATCAGCTAGACGTGAAGAATGCGTTTCTTCACGGTCACCTTCAGGACACTGTATACATGCATCAGCCACCGGGCTTCTGAGATCCATGTTTTTCGGATCACGTATGCCATCTTCAGCGCTCTCTGTACGGCCTTAAACAGGCCCCACGTGCGTGGTACCATCGGTTTGCTTGGCTCGGGTTTCAGCACAGTCGCACTGATACGTCACTGTTTATATACCACTCTCCTCAAGCCACCGTGTATCTTCTTCTATATGTTGACGATATCATTTTGACGGCCTTATCCATAGAGTTCCTTCACCATATCATCACCCTACTTGGTCGTGAGTTCGCTATGACAGATCTCGGGGCACTCAAATTTTTTTGGGAATTTCTGCTACACGATCATCTACAGGTCTATTTATATCTCAGCAGCAGTATGCCTCTCAGATCCTTGAACGCGTAAACATGGTTAACTGTAATCTGGTGTGCACTCCGACCGAAATGGGTCACAAGCTTAACGTTGATGGCCCACCCGTTTGTGACCCCACCCTATACCGCAGCCTTGCCGGAGCTCTTCAGTATCTCACCTTCACACCCTCGGATATAGCATTTGCCGTTCAGCAAATCTGCCTCTATATGCATGATCCTCGAGAGCCACATTTTCATGCTCTCAAATGCATACTTCGATACATTCGAGGCACTCTAAACCATGGCCTTCAGATTCATGTATCCCCCTCATCCGAACTTATAGCTTATGCTGATGCAGATTGGGGGGGGATGTCCGGCATCTCGACGATCCACGTCCGGATACTATGTTTTCTTGGGAGATAATCTTGTGTCTTGGTCATCCAAACATTAAGGTGTTATCTCCCGTTCTAGTGCTGAAGCCAAATATCGTGGAGTCGCGAACACCGTCGCTGAAACAAGTTGAATTTGTAACTTACTTCGCGAGCTCCACCGACCGCCCACGAAAGCCACAATCATCTACTGTGATAATGTCAGTGAGGTATACATGTCGTCCAATCCGGTTCAGCACCAACGCACAAAGCATATAGAGATTGATATTCACTTTGTTCGTGACAAAGTTGCCATTGGTCATCTTCGGGTCTTCCATGTCCCCTCGAGCTCTCAGTACGCAGACATCTTCACGAAAGGGCTATTTCATTCTCGATTTTCGGATTTCAAATCCAGTTTGAACGTTCACAATTCGAACGTTCCAACTGCGGGGGGATGTTAGCAGATCACATTGTATATTAGGCTTAATTTATTAGCACGTATAGTATTTGGCCCATGGCCCATCTGTTGTATATTTAAATGATTGTATTTTGTTTAATCATTCAAGGAAATCATTCTCTCTAATAAACTAAACTTGCATAAAGATATCATTTGTTGACTGTTGACACAATGATTAATGTTTAGTATGGATTCAAACCACATCATTGTCCATTGAGGTGTTCCCCGATAACGGTAGCTCACTATCTCCATTAAAAGTAATATATTTATTGGTGGACCATAAATACATTTATCAAGAATCATTAACCATGAGTACATATGAACCATGAACATTTGTTCACTCATGAACAATCTTTTAAACATGAATTGACAAAAGCATGTTCATAAAAGTTTGTTGATATAACACTTGTATGAATTTAAATATGTGTTCATGAGTGAACAAGTTGAATCTAATATTATTAAAATCTTTTCACAAAATACTTCTTATAAACATTGTTCACTTTTGTTGCCTTGCCTCTGTGTTCAATTAATTAAATTTTTTGTAATGAATGATCTCAAAAAAAATTTAAAGATCAATGAATGAGATGGTTCATGAAGTTAACATTATATTTAGGTTAACAAATGAACTCACCCCTATATATATATATATATATATATATATCGTTTTAAATCTCCATTTTTTCCACTATGCAAGTTTTAGCTTCTCAAGTCAATGGCAAGATTGGATTAATTCACAAGTGGATTACAGGATTGGTTTCAAAAGTAGATAAGAGGATTTCGGCTCCCGGAGAAAGAAATGTTTTGTTATTCCTTTTAAAAGTACCTTCTTGTTCAACACCGCCACCACAACCTGATGATTAAGAACGATGTTTCTACTTCCTCTTACGGAGGTATAAAGAACGAGTTTGTTGAAATTAGCGCTAGCTTCAGGATCGTTTGGTTATGGAAACAAAAGCACCGGTAGGAATTGAGATGTGGGTTGGATCGAGTATCTTCTTCTCAACGCCAAACTCGAATCGGATGACCAAAGATCTCTTTGTGTATGAAGAAAACCCAGAAAATTTCCAGTAATAACTTTGCCAAAAAAGGTCGAATCTCTTTCAATGAATCCAAACGTGATCTACTGATTTAATTTGTAATTTTCTTGTAGGGGGAGTTGTGAATGATTATGTTTTCAGAGTAAATCACCACCACCCACCATACCCAGAGTTCCAAGCAAATGAAAAAAATGGAAGGAAATTGGTGGGTAATGGAGAATAAGCAGACCAACAAATCATGTTTGTTTTATATTTAATAACACAGCTGGGCTTGAAATCTCATTGAGAGATGGAAGTTGGATGTCTTTTTCTATTGATTCTGATTTGTCTTCCCTGTGTTTGATTCCAAGAATATATTTGATCCCTGTGTTTGATTCCTTGGTCTTTTTGTATGGAAAAGATGTAAACACTATGTTTACAGACCCAAGAATATAGCTATCCATGTGTTTATTGTAGAGTCGGTCGCAGTTAAAATATCGTATTACAAAGTGATTTACGATCCCAAAGTGATAATAATAAATCACATTGCACACTGACCCAATACAACAAATGCGGATTAACGAGATCTAGATATTGTATATTACGGTCTAACAATTCATACTAAGCCACAAATGTAAAATTAGCAGTTATATCAAGTATACGATCAAATATCAAATCGAAACGTAAATCGAGACAACGAGATTTAACGTGGTTTCACTATCGAGGTGATAGTGTACGTTCACAGGGAGAGAGATCGATATATTACTAATTGGAAGAATTTACAACGTGTTTACGAGATCCTTAGATCAATGAATCAGCTACCCAAAATTCCCAAAAACAAAAAACTATGTATATAACAAAAATACGACAAGAGGGAAAACTAATGGAACAAATAAACTTGGCGGTGTTGTTTCTTTTTTTAAGTTACATCCTACATGCATATATATATATATATATATATATATATATATATATATATATATATATATATAAGGGAGCGATCAAATGCAAACCACTCAATTTGTACAAGTGCAAACCGTATTCAACCGATCATAATTTTTCATTTTGTTCATTTTTTTGTAATTATGAGAGGTTGATTAATCATTTTTATTGTGGA
>NC_037530.1:28553639-28554845 GCF_001531365.2 Cynara cardunculus var. scolymus
ATATATATATATATATATATATATATATATATATATATATATATATATATATATATATATAAGAAATAAAAATTGGGCGGCAGCCCATATTCCCATGCATCATCAAATTGGATGGATCTTCCCATGCAGCATCAAGTTGGCATGTGATGTGTTATCCATGTATGTATATATGGATAAATACGTAGTAGGGTGGGCGGCAACCCATGCTTCTTCAAGATGGTAACATGGAAAAAATATGAGGTTAATATTAATTTTAACCTTGTGTATTAACCACTTGTACTTTGAGTTTGGTGAGTTATACAATATCCTAAGAAACTTACCAAAATTAAGTTTTCAACACTCCACCATGATGTGCAAATCACCCAACAGAACCAAACCGCGAACCAATCCTACGAGCACGAATCAATAGTTGATAAAGATTGACACGAGGTGAAAAAATGCATTTTGACCGTGACGAGCACTACTAAAAAATCCGGTCTTTCCGACGGCAAAATCCGTCGGAAATCCTTCGGAAAAACAACTTTCCGACGAATTTTGCCGTCGGAAAAACCCCCACCGCTAAATGCCTTTTCCGACGGATATGTCCGTCGGAAATCCGTCGGAAAATTTTATAATATGTTAGTAATTGTCCGGGTTAATTAGAAGTAATCTAAAATGGGATTAGATTTACCGACGGAATTTCCGTCGGAAATCCGTCGGTAAACTTTTTCTATTTACTTCAAAAATATTAACCAGCTTTTATTTAAAAATAAAAATAGCATTTTTTTTCGACGGATTTCCGACGGAATTTCCGTCGGTAATTATATTTTAATTTTTTTTTCCTAATTTATAATATGAAAATATTTTTATTTTTAATTGACAGAAAATATTTACCGACGGATTTTTCCGTTGGAAATCCGTCGGAAATTTTTTAAATACAACTTATATCTACTTATTTACCGACGGATTTTCCGCCAAAAATCCGTCAAAAATTTAGCTGGTACAGGAAAAAAAAACCAAAATACCAAAATATAAAATTTTAAAATATAAATATCCTGTAATTAAATACAAATATACAATACACAAATATGTCATAAATATCTAATATGATTATCCGGACGAAATAATATACATATATAAATTCGATTGATGACGCTAGTTCATTAATGCACTATATTAAATCTATTGCGGCGGAATAGGCGGAAACTGTTGAGATTGTGTAAACCT
>NC_037530.1:28557679-28564553 GCF_001531365.2 Cynara cardunculus var. scolymus
AATGTTTTTTAAAATTTTCCTAACAAAGGTATATATATATATATATATATATATATATATATTTATTTATTTATAAATATAAAGAAATTTTTAAAAAAATGTTTTTTATATTTTTTCCTAACAATATATATTTATATATTTTTATAAAAATAAAGGTTTTTAAAGTTTCCGACGGATTACCACGGAATTTAGTTTTTTTTAAATAAAAAGTAATTTCCGTCGGAAACTTTAAAAATGTTTTTTTAATTTTTTTTCCTAACTATATATATTTATATATTTTTATAAAATGGTTTAAAATTTCTGATAGAATTTAGTTTTTTTTAAATAAAAAGTAAATTCCGTCAGAAATCCGTCGGAAATTTTAAAAAATTCTTTTTTAAAATTTTTCCTAACAAAGGTATATATATATATATATATATATATATATATATTTATAAATAAAAAGAAATTTAAAAAAAATGTTTTTTATATTTTTTCCTAACAAGATATATTTATATATTTTTATAAAAATAAACGTTTTTAAAGTTTCCGACGGATTATCGACGGAATTTAGTTTTTTTTTTAAATAAAAAGTAAATTCCGTCGGAAACTTTAAAAATGTTTTTTTAATTTTCTTCCTAACTATATATATTTATATATTTTTATAAAAAGGTTTAAAATTTCCGACGGATTTCCGACGGAATTTAGTTTTTTTAAATAAAAAGTAAATTCCGTCAGAAATCCGTCGAAAATTTTAAAAAATGTTTTTCAAACTTTTTCCAAACAAAGGTATATATATATATATATATATATATTTATAAATATAAAGAAATTTTAAAAAAAAATGTTTTTTATATTTTTTCTTAACAATATATATTTATATATTTTTATAAAAATAAAGGTTTTTAAAGTTTCCGACGGATTACCGACGGAATTTAGTTTTTTTTGAATAAAAAGTAAATTCCGTCGGAAATCCGTCGGAAACTTTAAAAATGTTTTTTTTTAATTTTTTTTCCTAACTATATATATTTTTATAAAAAGGTTTAAAATTTCCGACGGAATTTAGTTTTTTAAAATAAAAAGTAAATTACGTCGGAAATCCATCGGAAATTTTAAAAAATGTTTTTCAAACTTTTTCCTAACAAAGGTATATATATATATATATATATATATATATATATAAAATTAGTGTTAATCTAAAACAATTTCCGACGGATTTCCGATGGAATTTGATTTGTTGTTATTAAAAATTAAATTCCGTCGGAATTTTTTTTGGATTAACACTAATTAATTTATTTAAATAAATTAAACAAATTTTGCGACAGATTTCCGACGGATGTGTGACGGATTCAAATAAATAAGAAATCCGTCACAAATCCGTCACAAATCGGTTTTAACTAATTTTATTTGTTTTTTTCCAAAAAATTCAGTGGGGGATCTGCGGCGGATATGGATAAACGTTGACTTTGTTTGACTTTTTTGGGATCCGTCGGAAATCCGTCGGAAATATTTCCGACGGAATTTCCGCCATAAAAATCCGTCGGTGATGCCCTTTTTTTAAGTAGTGGAGCTTCAGCTCGGCCATCACCCGTTAAGGCCAAAAGCGAAAAATCTGCAAGTGTGCAATCTCAATAAAACGTAACGACTTAAGCAACCCAAAACACGTACCAAGTAATAACTCCACAAAGATGTCGCTATGTCATCTGTAATAATATTATCATCTCTCCCACAAGGTGTCGAACGACATTAACACAATCTAAGTTAGATCAAATTCGAGTAATACTCGAATTTTGCTAGTGGTAACGATTTTGTGAACATGTAGGCAGCATTATCGTCAGTGATGATTTTCTTCAAGTGCACCACTTTTGCATCATGCAAAGCTACCAAAAATGCATCCCATACATTATTGTGCTTTGTACGAGAGCTGAACGCCAAATTTGTAGCCAAGTGAATCGCACTCTGGCTATCACAATTAATCCGAACAGTAGACTGCTTCAAGTCCAAACCAACCAAGAGTTCATGTAAATGAACCACTTCTGTAGCAGACTCAACTGCCGCAATAAGTTCAGCTTCGGTAGTCGATAATGCAACAACAAACTGTAACCAAGATCTCCAACTGACAGTTGTTCCACAAATGTAAAGACATAACCAGAAGTGGATTTCCAACTGACATGATCACATGCATAATCTGAATCGTAGTAACCAACAATATCACAATTGTTTCACATACCATAAATGAGACCATGAGTTTTTGTACCTTTCAAATAACGAAATACAGTTTTGACTGCTGCCCAATGTGACTTACCTGGATTCATTAGAAACCGACTAATCACTCCAACAGAATGTGCAAGGTCGGGATGAGTACAAACCATAGCATACATAAGACTCCCGACTACACTAGCATACATAATTTTTTCCATCTCAGCTCTTCCAATATCGTCTACTGGACAATCGTCTTTTGTAATCTTGATGTGTCTTGGAAGTGGCGTGCTCGCCGGCTTTGCTCCATCAAGATTAAACCTCTTCAAAATGTTCTGAATATAGCCCTGTTGTGTCAACCTGAGAGTACGAGACTTTCTATCTCAAACAATTTCCATGCCGAGAATAACACGAGCTTCACCAAGATCCTTCATTTTGAATTCTGATTTCAACCTATCTTTCAAACGGTTGATTTCAGATCGATCCCTACAAGCTATCAGCATGTCATCAACATAAAAAAGTAGATAAGTAAAAATGTCACCGCTTGATCTATGATAGACACAAGCGTCTTTCTCACTACGCTCAAAACCCAACGAGAACATAAACAAATCAAACTTCCTGTACCACTATCGAGGCGACTGTTTAAGTCCATAAAGGGATTTTTTTTAATTTACAAACCCAATCAGTTTTGTTGTCGAAGATAAAACCTTCCGGTCGCTTCATATAAATAGTTTCTTCAAGATTTTCGTACAGAAAAGTTGTTTTCATATCTAACTGTTCAAGCTCCAGATCATGAATTTTCACAAGGGCCAGAAGGACCCGGATAGATGTGTGTCGAACCACAGGCGCGAAGATATCGCCATACTCAATACCCTTTTGCTGTGCAAAACCTTTCGCAACCAGGCGAGCTTTATAACATTTATCATCTTTGACTTTATAGACCCATTTGCAACCAATTGAACGGCTGCGCTTCAGTAATGGACAAAGCTCCCAAGTATTGTTTTTCGATAAAGCTTCCATTTCCTCTTGCATAGCTCCTAACCACTTAGCACAGTGGCTCGAAGCAAGGGCCTTCGAATAGTCAAATGGCTCATCCTATACAACATGAAAAGCATACTCAAGCTGGTCAGTGAAACTCATATTTGCATAATCCCAATCACCCTACCTGTTAGGAGGACAGATAGTTTTCTGGCTCTGTGGCGTACGTACTATAACTAGAATTGTATCGCCTTGACCTCCACCATTATTCAGAATTTCTTCCTAAACTGAACTAATTGGATCAGAAGTAGATGTATCTAGTGGACTAACATCTTTTCAGATTCTGACCCCAAAGTAAAACCACGAGTAGATGAGTTGGATACAATAGGACTGTCAATTATCTCATCTCCATCGGCTATAGGAGAAATGGAAGAGATAATTTCCGGTTCTGAAGTGGGTGCTCGATCTTTATTAGACTTGAACATAATTGACTCATCGAAGGTAACATGATGAAAATGAATCACCTTTCGGGTGACCGGGTTCCAGATTCAGTAACTCTTAATTCCATCTGTATAGCCGAGTAAGAATGCCTTGGTGGCTTTAGGATCCAACTTGTCCTAACTTGTCACATGAATATAAACAGCACAACAAAATACACGTATGTATTTCAAACAAATATTACCCTTACCCCTCCAAATTTCTTCAGGAATCTTTCCCCCAATAGCTGAACACGGTAACCGATTCACAATGTGTACAACAGTATGAAGTGCTTTAGCCCAAAACATTTTAGAGAAACCAGATGTAACTAACATACATCGGATTTTATCTAACAAAGTCCTATTCATCTGCTCAGCGACTCCATTTGATTGTGGATCTCCAGGTGTTGTGTAGTGATGGTGGATACCTCTACGTGAACAAAAGTCTTTAAAATTACTACTAGTGTATTCCCCAATATTGTCAGATCTTAGCACTTTTAATTTTCTATCAGTCTTGACTTCAACTAGTGCTAACCAAGTTTTAAATATTTCAAAAACATCGGACTTTAACTTAATCCCATACACCCACGGTTTATGCAAGAAATTATCAATAAAAGTAACATAATATTTACCTCCACTGAGGGATTATGTCGAAGATGGTCCCCAGACGTCTGTATGAACATAATTGAGGATCCCTTTGGTGTTGTGTTTTCCAAATCCAAAAGAAACAAGCATCTGTTTACTCAAAACACATTCTAAACAGAAGTCCAGACTCATAGGCGTATCAACTGCAATGAGTTTCCGTTTGTGCGGAATCTCTAAATTCTTCTCTGAAGTGTGTTCCAATCTGAGATGCCATAAACATATAGCATCTAAATTTCTCGAACTATCTGCGACACACGCGTCAGAACTAATTGTCTCGCCTACCAGATGAAACATGTTATTTTCTGCCTGTTCACCTTTCATCACAATAAAACTCCCTCTGGAGATGTGTAACCTCCATTTTATATCCAAATCTTACAGCCAAGTTTGGACAGTTGTCCAACGGATATCAATGAACGAGTCATAGATGGTATATATTTAATATTTAATAAAGTTCGAATATTACCGTCAAACATTTTGATTCTGACAGAACCGATACCCCGAGTGACACACGATGTATTGTTTCCCATATAAATACTGTTACCTTTGAATTCCTCGAAAGTAGTGAAACAATCATGGAATGGTGTCATATGGCACGAAGCTCCGGTATCCAACACCCAACGCCTATTGCTTTGTGGTGGTGTAACCGTTACTGAGAAGCCTGTATATTGTTCAGTTCCGACTATTGAAGAGTCTGCTTTATTCTTGTCTTTGTTTTTCAAACTCGGAAAAAAATCTTTGACCCAATGACCTGGTTTGTGACAATAATTACAATTGCCTCGTTGCTTGGATTTCCCGCGATAACCAGGCTTACGAGACTCAGAGCGGCCACGATTTCTTCCCCTATATAATTGATCGTCTTGGTCTCTTTCGGCAAAGAGACCCTGACTGTTGTGGTTGTTATCCCGCGAATTGTTACCAATTTTCATCTAAATTATTTGTTCTTCACAGATCATCCCTGCTTTCACATCAGACAAAGAAATGGAATCTCTTCAGTAAATAAAACTTTTAGTGAACTGGGAATACATCTCGGGAAGTGAATACAACAAAATCAAAGCGAGTGTCTCAATATCTATGGAAAAAATAGAATCTGTTGCCTTCAACTTCAAGATAACGTCTTCGAACTCAGTCATGTGGGCCTGAATAGTTGTACCTTCCTTCATTTTGACGAATAAGCACGACCTCATCAGTAATAGTCGGTTAGTCAAAGTTTGAGATAAAGATTCTCAAGTCTCTTCCAAATCCCCAGAAATAACATTTGGACCCATAGCCATTTGTAAGGTAGTGAAAGCTTAAGCCTCCATTTCTTTAGCCTCTAAAGCTGATATCTCCGGATCTTTTTCTTTCGGAGCAAAGACTACGGGGTGGACATCGTTTTTCCTAAGTGTTGTTGCTGTAAAGAATTGCCATTTACCAAAATCATCTTCCCCATTCCATTTTTCTATTCTAATCCCGGACCCCGATAATTTAAAAGCACCCTTCTGATAAACATTTGGATTTGGGTTGGAATTAGGACCGGCAAACAGATTTTCAGAATCGCTAGACATTTTACCAAGCACTTGATATGCAAATCAAAATATACAATCTTATCAAATTTAGATATAGCAAGTTCTGATACCAATTGTAGGGTCGGTCGCAGTTAAAATATCGTATTACAAAGTGATTTACGGTCCCAAAGTGATAACAATAAATCACAGTGCAAATTGACCCAATACAACAAATGGCGGATTAACGAGATCTAGATATCGTATATTACGGTCTAACGATTCATACTGATCCACAAATGTAAAAATAGCAGTTATATCAAGTATACGATCAAATATCAAATCGGAACTTAAATCGAGACAACGAGATTTAACGTGGTTCCACTATCGAGGTGATAGTGTACGTCCACAGGGAAAGAGAGATCGATTTATTACTAACTGGGAGAATTTACAACGTGTTTACGAGATCCTTAGATCAATGAATTACCTACCCAAAGTTTCCCCAAAACAAAGTTATATATATATATATATATATATATATATATATATATGAGCGATCAAATGAAAACCACTTCAATTTGTAAAAACCGTAAAAACTATTCTTATCCGTCGATTTCATTGTTTAATCTTACGAAATTTTTTCATGAAATTGTTTAATCTTGTGAAATTGTTTCATATAATATTTTTTTTTGATAAAGTTGTTTCATATATGGTTATGAAATCGTTTCATATACTACTTAATGAAATTTTAATGAAACTGTTTAATATATTTCTCTAAAATTAAAATAATGAAGATGATAATATCTATGATTAACATCATCTACAATGAAAATGATTAATCAACCTCTCATAATTACAAAATAATGAACAAAATGAAAAATTATGATTGGTGGAATGAGGTTTTTACGGTTTTTACAAATTGAGTGGTTTTCATTTGATCGCTCCATATATATATATATATATATATAGGGTTGGGTTTACGTGAGACCAGCCTGTTTTCGTGAGACCCGTGAGACCACATTTTTACACGTAACCTTCACAGCAAAAACATTGTGAATGTTTAAAAAAAGTCGAACCTTCACAGCAAAAACACTGTGAAGGTTTTAAAAAGTCACC
>NC_037530.1:28564578-28569526 GCF_001531365.2 Cynara cardunculus var. scolymus
GGTCTCACGGGTCTCACGAAAACAGGCTGGTCTCACATGATCCCAAGTCTATATATATATATATATATAAAACAAAAATATGACAAGAGAAAAAACAAAAGGAAGAAATAAACTTGGTGGTGTTGTTTCTTTTTTTTAAGTTACATCGTACATGCATATATATATATATATATATATATATATATATATATATATATATAAGGAAAAAACAATTGGGCGGCAGTCCATCTTCCAATGCATCATCAAATTGGACGGATCTTCCCATGCAACATCAAGTTGGCATGTGATGTGCTATCTATGTATGTATATATGGATAAATAAATAGCAGGGTGGACGGCAACCTATGCTTCTTTAAGTTGGCAACATGAAAAAAATATGTGGTTAATATTAATTTTAACTTTGTGCATTAACCATTTGTACTTTGGGTTTGATGAGTTATACAACATCCAAAAAAACTTACCAAAAATAAGTTTTTCTAACATTAACATACCAAAAATATAGCCATCCTTGTGTTTTAAAATGTAAGGTTTATAATCATATAATTTTTTTATGATAATTTATTCAAATTGTATGATTGATATTTTCAATAAAATATACAAGAATAAACACTATAAATTGATGGTTTTGAGGAATAAAATAGACAATTATATGTATTCAGACGTTTGTCAGTATATAAAAACAAACAGTCTTATTATTCAGATTTCAGACTTCAACATTACCTCTTATTAGTCAGAAGTGAAATCAGACTTCAAAGTTCATTACTTTTTAGAAAAACAAACGTCACCTGAACAATATAATTTGTCCATGTGATTCAAATGTTATAACGTATCAGGGTATCTCCAGCAGTTTCCATAAAATAAGAAAAATGAAGATTTTGAGCTTATATTTTACTCCATCAACTTCCCCAAAGCTATCTCCAAATGGAGAAAGAGAGAAAATGGGTTTTTTCTCCAAATATGACGAACACCTCAAAAATGATTACCAAGGGAGAGTACCAATAGAAAATTTTGAGAATAAATATTTAGAAAGAGAAATAATATTTTAATAGATGAATGAAATATTTTAATATTATAATCAATATTGCATCCTTCAAAATGGAGAATCTGTTGGAGATTGATGTAATTCTTTTCAAAAATTTTAACTTTTAGATCTTCATTTTCAAGAAAATTTAAGGAATATGTTGGAGATGCTCTCATATTCTTCTTTTGAAATAATACATATTACATCTATGTGGTTTACAATTTTTAATACATTACGTCTTTGCCTCTAACTCCATTAACTTTTTTCTATTAAGTAGGTTAATCAAGAAGACTAGATACGACTCTACCTCTCTCACCCATACACATTGTTCTTTCTGAAAAAAAGAAGTCATGGAGTTCCATCTCTGGTTACCAACAATTGTAGCAACCACATTTTCCGTTATTTTAGTAGCTTTCCTGATCCATGTCGTCAAGGGGAAGTGGGTTAAGAGAGGGAAGAAAAYAGAACCACCTCAAGCGAAGGGYGCATGGCCAATAATYGGTCACCTGCATCTTCTAGGTGGATCTCGCCTACCTCACAYGGTTTTAGGTGATATGGCRGAYAAGTATGGCCCTATCTTCACCATCAAGCTTGGTATTCACAAAGTTTTGGTGGTGAGTGATGGGGAGACATCTAAAGAATGTTTTACGACAAACGACAAGATTTTTGCAACTCGACCCAAATCAGAGGCAGTAAAACTGATGGCCTATAACTATGGCGCATTCGCTTTTGCTCCGTATGGGGATTATTGGCGACAAATGCGCAAGACAATGATGCTCGAGGTTTTTTCTCAACGACAAGTTGAGATGCTTGGACATGTTCGAGTTTCAGAACTTAGAGCATCCATCAAAGACATATTTGATGCTTGGGTAGAGAGTAACGATGGTGAACATTCAGATAAGGTCATGAAGGTGGAAATGAGCCAATGGTTTGGCAACTTGATGGTAAACATTATAGTTAGGCTTATTTCAGGAAAGAGGTTTTTCCCTAAGGATGAAGAAGGGATTCGATTTCAGAAGGTGGTAAAGAAATTCTTCGTGTTAATGGGGGCATTTGTGGTGTCTGATTTTATCCCGTATCTTAAGTGTTTGGATGTGGGTGGATACATCAAAGATATGAAGAAGACAGCGGAAGATTTCGACAACATCTTTGATGGATGGTTAAAGGAGCACAAAATAAAAAGAGTGCGTGAACAGCAACGTGAAGGCAGCCAAGTTTTCATGTCGAAGCTTATTTCCGTTCTTGAAGGTGCTTCTGAAGAGGATTTCCCTGGTTTTGACCATGATACAGTTATCAAAGCCACATGTCAAGTAAGTTAAACTCTGTTATATCCTAATTTGGTGATTCTACATATCATGGTTTACAGTATTTTCTGGTATTCCTTTCAATGTTTTCTTCATTTTTTAGCATGTTGACAATAACCTAATAATCCAAGTGATTTTGGTGTAAATTCGTTTTCGTAGCAACTCTTTGTAGCTGGCTTGGACACGACAGCTTTGACTTTGACATGGGCTCTATCATTGCTGCTCAACAACCCAAAGGCATTAAAGATTGCCCATGATGAAATTGATGAGCATGTCGGAAGGGACAGACTAGTGGAGGAGTCTGACCTGAAGAACTTGGTCTACCTTGATGCCATCATCAAAGAAACATTGCGTCTGTACCCAGTTGCACCTCTCTCGGTTCCCCATGAGTCCATGGAGGACTGCATTGTGGGTGGCTACAACATCCCAAAAGGCACTCGTCTGTTGGTGAATCTATGGAAACTTCATCGTGATCCAAACATCTGGTCAGATCCCTTGGAATTCCGACCGGAAAGGTTCTTGACAAGTCACAAGGATATCGATGTCAAGGGAAAACATTTTGAATTGCTTCCGTTTGGTAGTGGTAGAAGAATATGCCCTGCCATTTTGCTTGCCCTCCGATCTGTCGGTTTAACACTAGCTAGTTTGATACAACTGTTTGTGCTCCAAAAACCATCTAATGAACCCATTGATATGACTGAAAGCCCAGGAATGACTAACAACAAAGCAACACCACTAGTGGTCCTTCTATCCCCTCGTTTATCCCCTGGCATGTATTGTTTTGGTTCATGATATGCCACATCCATCCATCWTTCAGTACCASACAATCACCACTTMCAATATGAGCCAGGAACGTGATCCAAATTGGACTGCAAAGTATGGTTTCAGAGTGTGTCAAATAGTCTARTTACTACAAGTTTGATCATTGTGTAACAAAGGCACCTGTTGAATTTGGTTCATGTTGTGTATGATAATAAGTTTAAGGAGATGCTGTGTATGATAATAAGTTCAATATGTTTTTATATTTTTGTGTAATTTGTTTAGCATTTGAGGCCATGTGGCTTGAACCTTGGTTTTAATTACTTAATAATGAAATTATGTAATAGAGACCGTGTATTTGATCATAGTTAGTTATTTTAAAACGATAGTATGTTTGGACTATAATGCAATTTATCCATAGACATAGAAGTYGATTTATGTGTTTAAGATGGGTTAGTTATTCCATGAAATTGCTAGATACGGATATTAAATTACCTATGGAATCAAGCTATATACCATATGGGAGGTTGAACTTGATGACCGCGTGATACGTAATGATTTAATTCTAGCAAATGAACATATCTTGGTTCATTAGAGAACTCTTGAACTTGATGACCAACATTTCATAATAGAAGCTCAAAAACCTAGTTTCATGGCTTACTTAAGTGCTCTGCCACGATCAATGGAAATCAGGTCTCCGTCATCGTTGTAAGACGTATTGTTGGCTGTATTATCCTATTGTTGGAATTGTTTGAACTCTTTGTTTGTTTTAAGCTTTATATTTTCGGTTTCATGATTTCAAACTTTATTTATAAAACTGTTTGATCTTACTAGATATCAAGCCTAACATGTTTTCTCAAATGACGTGTATAGAACTCTAGGCGGTGGGGTTTCAAAGACTTGAGCAGAGTGTTGGATGCCGGTAGAGGCACTTTTGGGATTGACAGCTTTTGTTGACTTGGAGATAAGATTTGATAGAAATCTTTTGATGATAACAATGACACACGTCCATAATCTGAACTTTACACTAGTCTAGATTAGTAGGTTGTTAATTAACTATCGTCCATTCCATTGTGATGTAAACGTTTTACAGTTTTCCTATTTGGGTGATTATTATATTTAGGCACTTATTCAGTTTTGATTTTATGGTTTAAGTTTACACATACTATACGGGTTTTACACAATGTCAGGTCAAGATTTCATTCAAATCCCAACCAAATTGATTAACGCATGTCAAACAAGTACAACTTGGTAATTTCCTAGCTTTCTCTAGTGAACCAATATCTAGGAGCGGATGGAGAGCAATGTGGTTGGGGGCAAAGCCCCCCAACAAGTCTAGACTCTCAGCTTTGGCTTCAGAATCACCATTCGTGATATGTTTCATTTTCCCCTTCGAATCCAAAGCAATAATCAGATCATGCAACACAAGTGTGTCACCACTATACATGATTGTGTCACGAAGGTGACTATAAGAATCGAACATCGATGATTAAAAGAATAAATCCAAATCATCGTCTTCGTACTTTACGTCCATATTCTCCAAGTTGCAGACCTACTCTTGAATGTGGACAAATGACTAAACAATGAACTACCTTCCAACATCTTAAGATAAAACAATCAYTGCTTCAARTGTAAATTGTTCGGTAGACTCTTTGTCATCAACAACTGCTCCAACTTCAACCATAAAGTTGTTGCYGAAGTCTCCTTCAACACATCTTGAAACATATTGTGGGATAAGTATAAACGGATTTGATTTTGCACCTTTAAATCCTTTCTTCTATTTTCATAAAGAGTCCAAGCCGCCGACATTCAATCAAAGCCCAAAAGGTCTCATCAAGTTCACATTGAATTAGAATATCCTTCAT
>NC_037530.1:28569626-28570726 GCF_001531365.2 Cynara cardunculus var. scolymus
ATTAAGGGCTGAAGAAGAGCTAGAGCTTCAAAAGAAGCAGACTGAAGACAGCCTAAGGCTGGCCAAGTCACTAGCTGCTAAAGTCCTTCCCAAGAAAAAGTCCAAGAAAACGGTGAGTGCTGTCCAAACCCTAGCTAAACTTCTTTCAATAGCTGAACCTGATCGCAAGAAGAAGTAGAAGCTACAAGACAAGGACAAGCAATGGAGCGAAGCAAAGCTGAAAAAGAGACTCAGTCMCCGCCCAATCATCAGCGTCAGCATCAGCGGACGATCCAAAGACGGTGGAACTCTTGTCTCAATGCTCACCACCAGGACAATCTTGATGCCGTTACCTAGTATCCTTCCTACCTAGGCCGCTATGGATACAGCGAATGGATTGAGATYAGACAAGCCATTCAGCAATCCAAGTCGAGACACAAGACACTTATCGAGGACACCATCAACGAGCTCATCAAAAGGATGTCCATGTATGTCAAGGTCCCTGACAAGCCAACTCTGAAAAAAGGTGGGAAGAAGAAACTTAAGCTCTYTGATCCTAATGATGGACCATTCCTAAGGAACGAACATGAAACAAGGTTCTCCTTAGATGAAGTCCTGAAGGGTCATATGAGTACTAACATTTCTATGCTGAATCTTGACTTGCCAGATAAGGGTCCCTATACACCCAACTCTGTGCATTTTAAACCTGAGTTAGGAGTTATATTCCTTGACTATGAGGGTGAAGTCAGATTTCAGAGGGTGTCAGAGCTACATCTATGTCCAATGGATCACTTGGCGTATCTCTTGCTCTGGATAGATGATAACATGCCTGGAAAAGTCGTCGATCTGAAGATACGAAGGGAATTCCTACGTCGAAGAAACCTTGGTGAAAATGTATCTGATTASATAGATCTAAGTGTTCTAGAATAAGATTYTCTTTGTAACAACAATCCACTTTTCCTTGTAAATCCTTTTTCTATATCTTCTTTCATTGATTGTATTTACATTCTGTAAATTCTGAACATGTACTGTAATACTTGTATTATTTTCATTGTTTAATAAAATGAGTATTTCATGTACTTCACTGAAAAAGATCCCTGAAAAAAGTAATAGGGACACAA
>NC_037530.1:28571825-28573302 GCF_001531365.2 Cynara cardunculus var. scolymus
CCCCCCTTCTACAAACTGTTTCTTATCTTGTAGACCCTTTCGGGACCGACAGTATGGAAGACGCTTGAGATGTGTAACTTCGTCAGTGTGGTTCTTAAGGGACTCTCAGCAATAATCTTGATCGTGGAGTCAACCACAGATTTAGTTATGTKTCTTTGTAATTAGGGTTTTAGGGTTTTTTATACTTGCTTGTTGATGTCATTCCTTTTATTTGTGTTTTATTTGCCTTTTGATTTGGGGTTTTAGTTTATGATTAACACTTGGTTTCATTTCATTGAAAATTAGKGTTGATTACATTTGCTTGTTGAATTAGATTTTGGATGTATCTTGGGAGATTTAGGTTTTATCGCCAATCCAATTTATTTGTTCAAAATAGAGTGTGTGTGGGGTATGTGTGTGTAAAAGTTTATGTTCAAATAGTGGTGGCAAATTGGAATCAGATGGGTGGAATTTGTATGTATAGGTTTTGATCGGAGTAAGGAGTTGTCAAGCCTGTGGGGGTTGTCSTTGTTGTTTAATAACAATAATAATAATAAATATTTGTATTTCTATTTTAAAATTAAAGAAATGACTGAAATATCATAATACTTCAGAGTTAACAAATCTTATTAACAAGAATTAGTCAACAGAGGAAAAAAAGAGGTCTTGAACTTATATACACATCCCTGAACACATTAGAGTTAACAGATTTTGTTAACATATGTACRTTTGTGGTTATAAATATTGAAACTATCAAAACAACGAGGTTGATTACAAATTCCTTATAGTACAAACAATAATTAGTTTGAGATTGAGGTTCATCACAAAATATGAGTTATGAGCTTACTACTACGTCAAAGATTGACATAATCCATATAACAATTTATTAAGTTTGCACATTGGTGTGTGATCAAGACCAAACTACCCCTGAATTAGATAAYAGAGGGATATTCATACAAACTTCTTCGTTAAGTTCCCGGTTTGAGAATTCATTGTTCTTGTCAAGTTGAATAAGACCCTGATAAACATTGTTGCCACCACTCCAAAAAAGTTTCATAATGACTAACATGCCCACAAGAGACAAAGTTGTACGTCAAGAAAACACACCCTCTTCTTAACTTGTCCCTAGGACACTTAACGAGCTTTATAACATTCAGTTTGACCATTAGGTCCCTATTTTATGTAATACTCCCGTTGACAACCAACTACATTTTTGCCTTTTGGAAGAGGAGCCAAACTACAAGTTCCTCCATGACATGTATTTCTTCATGCGTAGCAAGTTGCCATTCACCAGCCTTCACGACTTGATTATAAGTTTTCGTTTCAAGGCTAAAAGATACATTCATGACAATTYCTTGAAGCGGGAAGATAATTATTCATACGACAGATAATCTTGTATCGGATATTGTACCTTGCTTTTATATTCATCAAGGCTGCTATGACACTTGTAACATCCTATTTTAAGGATTAGTTTATATCATCTCGTTCTATATATATA
>NC_037530.1:28573877-28578129 GCF_001531365.2 Cynara cardunculus var. scolymus
TATATATATATATATATATATGGGTTTAATCAAATGAGCATCCTAAAATCTCTGAGATCCAATATGAATCACTCATTTGAGATAACTAGAAGGATACTTGTCGAGATGCATCTCAATTTTTATGTTTCGTTTTATTATTTGTATGTGTCGATGTTATAATACTATTTATATGGTTTTAAAAACGATAATGTTTAAATTTTTTAATATAATATAAATTTGAAAACATTATAGAGATTTGAAAAAATATATATTAATATTAGTATCAAATTAACTATTTAAAAGTTTTAGTTTTCTTGAGTAATTTCATTAATTCAATGTTATTATTATAATTTAATTTAGGGTTAATAATGAAGTAAATTATTTTTGGTTTAATAATATAATTTTTTATAAAGATAATAATTAAATATTTTGGTAGAAATTAATTACACCACTAAAAAAATGGATATCACCGACGGAATTTTTTGGCGGCAATTCCGTCGGAAAAATCAGTGACAGGTTTCCGACGGATCCCAAAAAAGTTAAGAAAAGTCAAATTTTGTAGAATTCCGCCACAAATCTGTCACTAAATTTAAAAAATATATATATTTCTATAACTTTTCCGACGGATTTTCGACGGACTTGTGACGAATTTTTTACTTTTTAAATCCCGTCACAAAATTAGTCTAATTTTTTTAAATAAATTAATTAGTGTCAATTAATATAAGCTTCCAACGGATTTTAATAATTTTTATATTTAATTAAAATCCGTTACATATTCGTCGGAAGCTTTTAGAATTTCTTTTTTTAATCTTATTCTTTTTTTTAGAAGTTATTATTAAAATAAAATAAAAATATTTTTCTTAAACATTTTCCAACGGATTGTAATTCTTTTTTATGTTTTTTATTTAAAAAATTAAAATCCATCGCAAATCCGTCGGACATGTTTAAGAATTTTTTTTTATTTTTTCCTTCAAAAAAATATATATTTTAAATAAAATAGAGAAAGAAATATAAAATTTCTGACCGCTTTCCGACGGATTATAATTTTTTAATAAAAAAGTATATTCCGTTGGAAATCTGTCTGAAGTTATAAAAAATAGATTTTTGTAAGAAAAAATAAAAATCATTTTCTTAAATAAGTTCCAACGGAATATAATTTAAAAAAAAATTATTATACATCGGAGATTTTAAACTACTTTATTTAAAATATATTTTTTGAAGGAAAAAAATAAAAATAAAAAACTTTTATGTTAAATATTACTGACGGAGTTTAATTTTTTTTAATAAAGAAATTATATTCCGTCAGAATTTATTTAGAAAATGTCTTTTATTTTTTCTTACAAAAAAAATATATTTTAGTGGACTTTTACGGGTATTATGGGTTTTAATGGATCTTGGTGGAGTTTAATAGATCTTAGTGGAGTTTATTCAATTCAAATAGGTTTGAATGGAGCTATTAAGTCTTATTCAGTTCAATTCGGCATTAACGGGTATTATTGGGTCTTATTTGGTTCTATTGGGCTTTAATAGATATATTGGGCTTTAATAGATCTATTGGGTCTTATTTGGTTAAATTGGGTTTTAACGGGTGCTATTGGGCTTTATTCAGTTCAATTGAGCTTTAACGGTTATTATTGGGCTTTATTCGGTTCAACTGGGCTTTAAAGGGTATTATTAGACTTTAATGGATCTTAATGGACTTTAATAGATCTATTAGGCTTTAATGGGTACTATTTGGTCTTTAATAAATTTTAGTGGACTTTAATGGATCTATTGGGCTTTAATGGATCATAATGGACTTTAATGGATCTATTAGGCTTTATTCGGTTCAATTGGGCTTTTACATGTATTATTGGGTTTTATTGGATCTTAGAGGAATTTAATGTATCTTAGTGAACTTTATTTGGTTCAAGTAGTCTTTAATGGTTCTATTAGGTCTTATTCGGTTCAATTAGGCATTAACGTGTAATATTGCGCTTTATTTGGTTTAATTGGGTTTTAATGAATCTATTAGGCCTTAATCGATTCAATTGGGCTTTAACGATACTATTGGGCTTTATTCAGTTCAAATGCGCTTTAACGGGTACTATTGGGCTTAATTCGGTTCAGTTAAGCTTTAACATGTATTATTGGGTTTTGTTCGGTTCAATTGGGCTTTAATGGGTACTACTACGCTTTAATGGATCTTAGTGAACTTTAATGGATCTATTGGACTTTAACGGGTACTATTTGGTCTTTAATGGATCTTAGTGGACTTTAACGGGTACTATTCGGCCTTTAATGGATCTTGGTGGAACTTTAATGGATCTATATGGCGCCCGAGTTAACCCAAAACATAATATTGTGGATGTCAAACATAGATCAAGATTTCGTTCAGACGACCGATTTATCCTAGTATCACAAGCTGAATAAGTCTATTATGTAGCAAATCTATCGAACTCATTAAAGGATTGGTGGTCCTGGTGAAGACAAAGCCAAAAGGAGTCTATGACTTAGTGTCATGTGTAACTGAAGTACCTTCCGACGAAAATGTGGATGAGAAACAATTTTTTCAAGAAAATGATAGAATAACATCTATAGGTACAAATGAAGACGTGTATGAACCCATCTGTCTTGTCACGGAGGAAGAATAGATTGAAGTTACCAATAATGGTCGTGACAACTGCATGTTGACGAGAGTAGTGACGAAGGAGAAGAGTTTGAAGACTCGGATACTGACATAGACAACAAAGAACCTGACTTATCTGATCAGTCCTCAGATGATTAAATACTAGGTTGATTTTAGTCTTAATAAACTTTCTTTGCATGTTTACTCCTCTATATGTTATATTTGTGAATTTATCTTTTAAATATATATATATTTTTAATAACCCCTTTTTTCTAGACTTGTTACAGTATGCCACATATTTGGCGTGGAGGAGGTAGGGGATAGGTACTCCGTCCCCATATACTGCTACACCTAGCCGACCTACTACTAGCCAACTTACACCTACTCCAGGATCTAGTAGTGCTTCTGTACAAGCAGATGACTTTGAGTCTGCAAATRTCCGYGACATCAATGCTCCRGAACATCTTCCAGCTGAGAGAATGAGGATTGGTGTTACATCCAACGATTAAGTGTTATATTAACTAATTGATCAAAATTAATTATTTTTGGGTATCGATACTAATTCAACTCATTACATAGGTTTAACAACACCCATGTGACCCGTCATTTGACTCAGAATAATCAATCAATAATTGAGGGGCCATGGTGCACGTGGTCGGAAATCCCTAAGGAGGTGAAGACACGAATGTGGGAGCGTTTCCAGGTTTGTAGTATTCTTTTAACTTGTTATATTTTTGCTAGTTATATTTTGAACTTAACAAGCAACTAATGTTTTAGGTATAGAGGTTACTATTGTTTGGGATCCAACAGTGGATGCCAAGATGCTGCAAATATGGGAGACCCGGGGTGCCAAAAACTACAATGATGGTATGAATTATGCTAGGAGAAGGGCAGGTGAAAAGGCCAGAAGTCAATCGATGCCCTATAATGAAAACGACCTTAATAAGGATATGAATATGTTGAAGGGCTTCCACCCCAAGTGGTTCGATCCTCGTATCTGGTGCAAGATGATTGATCGCTGGAACACGCCCCATTGGAAGGGTGTAGTTTCCAAGACGGTGCATGATAACCAGATGACCATGGTGGAAGGTGATATAGCCAAACACACTGGCGGATCGATCACGTTCTACATGCATGGTGCTCGCCTGGTAGGTCCTTAAAATTGATTACTTTAGTAGCTTGATTTTTAATAATGATACAATTAACACATATTCGTATTACTTGCACCTTTGTAGACGAAAGAAAAAAATGGCGTGCATCCGTCCGTTGTGGAACTCTTCGATCATACACATAATAAGAGGTCGAGTACAGAGTCATCTTCGGGTAGTGGGTCACGAGGGGAGTACGTGACTTCGAGGTGTAGCCGGGTTGCGGTAAGTATACAATACCTATATATATAACTTTAAACTCTATATTGGGTTGTCGTATGTTGGGGAAACGTTAGGATTGTTTAAGTTAAAATGTTAGTATATGTGTGTGTGTGTGTGTGTATTTCTATCTAGTTTGGGTTGCCATTTGTTGGGCAAACGTTAGGACTGTTTAAGTTAGAATGTTTATATATATATATATATATATATATATATATATAGGGGCTGGTTCAAATACTAACCTAATATTTTGTGCAAACTATGCTAACCCATCTTAATCGTTCATTTTCTCATCTAA
>NC_037530.1:28579759-28587233 GCF_001531365.2 Cynara cardunculus var. scolymus
GATCGCTCCCCTATATATATATATATATATATATATATATATATATATATAGTTTGGGTTGTCATTGTTGGCAAACTTTAGGATTGTTTTAGTAAGAAACGTCATGCTGTCAAAATTGACTAGTAGTATTTTTAAAACCACAGGGTACCTATTCAAACAATCTCACCAAAAAGTACGGTGAGGATCCCTTGGCCTATCCCCTCGAATTGTAAAATGAGGCCGTTGGGGATCCAAGAAAGGACGTCTATTTGGGTTCGGGTACAATCAAGATCCCAATTTGGTCTTGACCGGGACATCCTCACAAGCAAACTTGAGTGGATCGTCTAATGTAGATGGTCATGTGTGTATCTCTTTATCCTTTGATGTTTATCTATTTCATTTATACATCTTAATGGAAATTTTAACGTTTTATTGTATTTGTAGTAAATTAACGACTTACAGTCCCAAATTCAAGAAATGCGCACTTGAGATGAGATCCAACAGAAACAGCTTGATGAAATTCTCAGCCGAGAAGAGATTCAGAAGAAAGAGCATGCAGACATGATGGATATAATGAAGAGGTTTACACAATCTCAACAGTTTCCGCTACCACCACAATATATTTGATATTTTATATTTATGAATTAGTGTCACTAATTGTACTTAAATTTTGTTGAAGAATTTCTATTTGTATATTTTTTTTGTCCGGATAATCATATTAGGTATTTATGACGGATTTGTGGATTGTATATTTGTATTTAATTTACAGGATATTTATATTTTAGGATTTTAGATTAGGAGGTTTTTTGGTTTTTTTTCTATACCAACTACATTTCCGACGGATTTATGACGGAGAATCCGTCGAAAAATAATTAAATTTATCAATAAAACATATTTTTTGGTGGATTGTCTCCGTCGGTAAATATTTTCATTTATTAAAAATAAAAAACATTTCATATTTTAAATAAAAAAAACATTTTTTAAATATAATTACCAACGGAAATTCCGCTGGAAATCCGTTGGAATTTGTATTTTAATATTTGAAATTAAAACCGGTTATTATTTTGAATAAAAGTTAAAAAAATCACATTACTGACAGATTTCCGATGAATTTTCCATTGATAATGCTAATCACATTTTCTAAAGATTTTGATTAACCTCAAAAAGGTACAATATATTATAAAACTGTTCGACGGATTTCTGATGAGTTTTTCTGTCGGCAAATACAAATCCGTCAATAATTCCATCGGAAATTGCATTTGGTGGCGGGGATTTTTCCGACGGCAATATCCGTCTCAAAGGTATTTTTCCGATGGATATTGCCGTCGGAAAAACCTCATTTTTTAGTTGTGTTAGTAGCGTAATTATATTTTAGATTTTTTATATTTAAAATAAGATATTTATCCTATATTTAATTATATTTATCTCCAGTTAGTTACACGAATTCAAACTTGGAGTTTTAATAAGTTGTACTTACGCATAATTACTTGTAATCTTAAATGTTAAGTAATCTGCATCAATAGACAGTACTTCATGCATATAAATATATTTTTAAGAGTTTTTGTCAAATTCTTTATAATATAGTATATATTATGTTATTTATTAACGAAATATAAAAGTAGTCATCTTTAAGAAAGAGAACTAGGACCCTAAAGACGACTACTCTTGCTTTCTAACAGTAAACTAAACTGCCTTCCGGTCGTCTCACCAATGCCTTCTCTCCCTATCGGTCGAACTTTTCCATCCTCTCCAGTTGGGAAAGGGGATCAATTACCTTTCTTAGCTAGGAGAAAGTCACTATCATTGCTCTATCCCATCTATTTTAATAGGCACCTGTCTTCTTCATCTGGCCGCATTGCATCAATATGGATCAAATAATCTATAACCATTTATAAGGGGTAATGATAATTCCTAACTGAGAAGTCACCACGAGATGAGCATAACAATCTTATTGGAACCTCTTGCTCTGAATTAATCCCTCGCCGATAGAGAACCAAGCATAACACTGAATAGGGAGCCGTTGAATACACCAACCACAAGTGAATATTTGCGACAAGAAATGACTCCTAATTTTCGGATGACGGCTTCAAATACAGTATCGGGAAGTACCGTTTGTGGAACGCCAATCTATCATTAGATGGTAGAACCCTCTTGTTCTTAAGAAATACCTGATACGAGAGAATAAAAAAGAATCGAAATTTTCTGCTAGATCCCTTCTGATTCCCTTGGACATTTGTTTGAATGCGATAATTTTCGCAAAAAAAAAATGTTTCTTATATTATAATGTATAAAGGTATTTATATTCTAATCTACTTGAATATTGAATACCAGAAAACCATCTGAATTTGTCTTTATTAAACGTTAAGCTCGTGCAAAAATACCTCGTCCATTCTTTCTGGAAGGGAAAAAAAAGTACCCCCCATCATAGTGAACCTCTCCTTGTGATCGGGATGAGGTAGATGCCTCCCAGTCGGGGGGCCATTTTTTATTGTATCGAATCTATTTTATGTTTTAAAGTGAACAATAATTTTATAAAACTTTTACTTTCATATTAACTAATTAGATTCCGTAATAGGTTCACTCGTATAATATCTTGAATAAATGAGAACAAAAAGTTCCCATATGATCACTCAAAAACACCAGAATTTGAAGGGATTAGGTCCCCACTACCGGCCCAAGAAATAAGAACGGGTAGAGCAAAACTCATGCCTTTATGTTTGATAAAATGACCACTAGATATAATTTGATCATTATGAACAAATCAAAAATCCTTGTAGACAAAGCCAATAATCGGTTCCCAACCATGAGTCAATTTTATTATAAAGCCGTATGCAATGCATGAAAGATGCTTGTACGGTTGTTCGATTCTATCTTTTTTTCTTGTTATTCTTTTATCATTTAATCAACTCATAAATGCATTTAATTAATTTATTCTTCTTTTAATTAGAAAATCTTAATTTCCAAATTCACAATTTCTCAAATAGAACATTATTTGATTTTTTACAATACTTCTAATGATTTTAATGGTCAAAATAGGAGCCACATAAAAGTTCTTTGACAATACTTCCAATGATTTTTTACAACACTTCTAATGATTTTATTTTTGTTTTTAGTTCTTAATGTCGATGTGTCACATTGTGTCCTCAAGATGATCACAATGTGTATTTAAGTCCTCAAATAATATTTTTAGGGATCTTTAGTTTTTTGTTCTTAATGTGGTTGTGTCATATTGTATTCACAAGGTGATCACAATATGTAAAAGGAATAGGGGATCATAATGTGTAAAAGGAATAGGTGATCACAAATATATTGTTTCACACATTGTGTTCACAAGGTAATCACAATGTGTGAATGAAATAGGTGATCACAATATGTGAAACAATATATTTGATAGTGGTTCACGTTGTGATACTCTAGATTTTTGGTTTTGGGTTTAGCCAAGATGTTTGACGGGTGTTCATACATGATTATTAATTTTGTTCAGAGTGTGTATCAAAGTCCTCACAAAATGTTCTTAGTGATATGTAGTTTCTTGGTCTTATGTTTTTGGTGTTTTTGAGTTCACATTATGTCAATTGTGGTCACGGTGGGTTACTTGGTAATACTTATTAGGTTACTAGATGTTCACAATGTGTTAGATTACTTGTTAGGTTTACTTTAGTTTTTTTAATAGATTTTTTTTGTTAATGAGAGGAAAGAGAGAGAGGAGAGATGAGAGAGAAAATTTGTAAATTATCCACAATAATCTTTAAATTAAAATTTTAATTCAAAATTATTAAAATTATTAATTTTGAAACTTAATTTGTGGTTTATATTGGATTTTACAGATAAATAGGAACCACATAAAAGTAAAGGAGGTGTAAATTGAAATGAAAATATAAGTTAAGGGGTTGATGGGCATTTTCTTCAAACCCTTTCTAATTGCCTTATATATGGACAAAAACATCAGGGGCGAGTCTCTTTTCTTCCTTCTCCATCCTTCATCATGACCTTCTAATTTAACTTAAATGAGTTCCCTAATAGGTATGATTAAGTCGATCAAGGAGTTTAGCATACAAAATCCAAAAGAAAATGGTAAAGATAGGCGGAGGGTGAAGAAGAAGATCAAAAATCAAGATCTAGGGTTCTTAGTCATATAAGTAATTTAGGAAGGACCTTGGTCATGTGATTAGGTTTGCACATTAGGTGCCTAAATAAACCTTGTGGTAGATTTGATACAGGAAAGGTGTCATCACTTGGTTTTGCTTGTTATTTGGGTTGTTTGTCTTTATATGGAGAATGTATTCTTTCAAAAATGTATGAGAAAATATATACACCTTTTTCCATCTGCTAAGTTTTATCCGGTTTCTGTTAACTAGATCTTCCATCTCGAAGATCATTCTTCCATTGATTTTCCTTCTGAATTCGATCAGCCATCAGCTAATTCATTTGCAACAACAAACCAGATATACCAGACAAAAGGTAGCTAAATTCTGAAATCGCTCTAGTATTTTCAGCAACTTTCAAACTCTGTTGGTGATGATTGGACTCGATTCGATTACCAAAATAAAAAATAACAGTTTTAAGCATTACCTTGAAATCAAAAGCAGTTCCCGAATCTAGAGGACAATTTTTATAATTGATAGATGAAGCGTCAGCGAAGCTGATTGGTTCTTGTCCCTAATTCAACGCTCCTTGATTTCTATATCTTTGCCATAGCTCGTGTGATTGCAATTATCAGAGTTCCCAAAGCCGAATAGCTCTTATGTCAATGATAAGCTCCAAATTCAATCAATGTCAGTATTACCCAACAAATGATTGGAGCTCTAAATCAGGAAAATCAATGGAAGAATGATCTTCAAGATGGAAGAGCTTGTTAACAGAAACCCGAAGAAATTTAGCAGATGCAAAAAGGTATATATATTTTCTTATACCTTTTCCAGAGAACAAATTTCCATACAAGGACAAACAATCCAAATAACAAACTAAACTAGATGATGACACCCGCCTTTTATTAAATCTACCACAAGGTTTGTTTAGGTACCTAATGTGGATATCTGACCATATGACCAAGGTCCTCCCTAAATTACTTATATCACTTAGCCAGCGATGCAACTACTTCAGGTAAGGATCTACGGTGAATTAGTGATTTTATTATTCAATATATGTGATTAAGAATCGATTGAAGATGTTTAATGTTTCTTTGTTGCATTAGAAACCTTATCACAAGTAAGAATCAAACTCTGTGTTGAAATTTGGGTAAATAGCAAATGTTGTTAAGAATGTCTTGTAATAGGACTTGTATTGAGAAGAAGCCTCACAAGGCACAAATTCGATGAGAAAACATTCTTGAATGTTGTTGTTATATAAAGTATTTCATTAGGACATCATGTTATGAAAGGTTAAATGGTTGTTTTGGTGTGTTGTGTGTGGGATTCCATAATAAGATATAAAATAAAAACCATTATGTAATGAGTTTATTAGCTTTAGATTCATTTATGGGGTGTAATTAAAAAGATGAAGTTTTGAAATCATAGAGATTTGATTGCTTCAAAAGTCAAACAATGTTGATGGAGTTTAAGGCATTGAAATCGATATGAAATGGTGAATATACCGGATGTTGTTTGTTCCATAGTAGCATTAAGGTGATATTAGATGGATTCAAGCAGGACATTTCCTCATTTTTTATGGTAGATAAAAGGTTATATTCAAAACAGTTGATTTTTTCAAAAAAAGTCAAACTCTTTTGCTTAAATCGTAGATTTAATGGTTTTATGCGAAATTAAAGGTTTAAATTCAAGGGATATAGTTAATATAGATATATAAAGGTGTTTCAATGATCAAAGCACCATCTCATAAGGATTATGATGGATTACGTTCGGCTTAAATCATTGTGGAAAACGTATGTATGAGCTAGAGTTTAAGTGACATATGAATAAATGAACTTTCTAAAAATAATTTAAAATGGATATAAACCGTCTAGAAGAATAAAATGTATATAAACTATGTTTAGAAGAATAGAATGAAACCAATAGTTTTGATAGAAATAAGAGCAAGTGATCTGATCAAGTCAAATTGGTGTTCAAAATTGTAAAAATCATAGAAAATCACTTGTAAATCAGATTAAGACGTATAATACCTTTCTAAACACCTTAGGATGTCTATTACAAACCACTTTTAGATGAATATGGTGTTAATCGAATCCTGAATATTCATATATAGTGTGTATATTGATATAGACCACATATGGATTGAAATAGTGAAAATCAAACTCACAAACCTTAAATATAACAAAGATGGAGGTCCCATTTCATATATTGGAAGAGAGTTTCCCTTATTTGTGTGGTCTGTTCTAGTGACAACATTCTAATATATAAGGCTCTTAATATAGAGTAGACATTATTATTTTACTATATTTTGGTACAACTTGTTATATTTTAACCCTATTTTTGGTATTCTTTGACCCCATTTTTCTATGCATCTATTTATGCTTTGTGTACATTTTATTGTATGTTTTGGAAAAATTAGTGGAAATGATATTATTTTCGTTTTGTAAATGTATGGATCTATTTGTTCAAAAAATGTTTATAATTTAATCATTTAAAATATGAAAGTGTATTGGGTTTTCTCGAACTTTTCCTATTATTTTATAAATTTAACTTACAGGTGATAAAGATGGATTTAACAGATTTTAAAATATCTAATGATTTATTTGTTCAAAAAAATTGTCTAAATACTTATTCGATCAAAATATAATTTTCATTAAGTTTTTCTAATACTTTTCTTAATTAGAATGTGTTAGAAAGTGGATGAGAGATATTTTGGTAATAAAAAATAAAAAATTATAATCATAAAGGTGATGTTTGATTGGTTTGAACTTGGACTTTTATGTTAAAAGTGTTTGGAGGTCCCAGGTTCAAATCCAAGAAGGAATAAAAATCCCTTTGTGGCCATATAGATTCAAATGCGATGACTCTGGCTACCCACTCATCATAAAATTAATCGGCTCGTATAACGAGTTAGATATCCATGTTAATAAATAAAATAAAATAATAAATTACATAAATGTCCCAATGGTCTACTGATAATATCCGTTTATTTCATATAATATAATAATCGTAATCCCAATTATTCCTGGGCACCAAAAACATCTCCCTTGAACTTTGACGTCCAAGATATTATCATACACAGCATAAACCAAATTCCATCACATGACTTTGTTACACAATATCAACCTTTTATTAACTGAACTACTTGATGCATTCTCAAACCATAATGAAGATCAATCTTGTTTCACCTTTGCAGTTCAAATTGTTGGAGATGAAGACATGAAGTAATCTTCATCTCCATTGAAACAGAAACACAACACACAGCAACTTATGCAAACTGAAAATATTCTGTCAAATTGTTCGTAACTACCAGACGATACAAGACAATCATATATACAAAATGAAACGGTGCCAAGAATAGACACAACTCTTGGAACCGACACATAAAACCAACTTGTAACTGCTAT
>NC_037530.1:28588778-28595396 GCF_001531365.2 Cynara cardunculus var. scolymus
CAACTTGTAACTGCTATCATAATGGACAGCCTATTGACCCAATTTGATGGCCTACGGCCCAACTTACTGATCCATACTGACCCAACAACTAATTTATCTGATTTTGTCATTAAATTCTAACACAAATCGGCTCACTTTAATCGCAGGGTGGCTTGTGGGGATTGATGGGTGGAGTTGGGTTTGTAGGTGATCAGAAGTTGGTATATCATGAACCCACACGATACATATTAGAAGATAAACGAGGAGATAGAAAGACAACAAGTGGTGTTTCTTTGCTGTTAATCAGTCCCGAACTTTCACTTATATCCATGGGTTCGTTCGATGGTTTTTGGAGCACAAACTGTTGTATCAAACTAGCAAGTGTTAAACCCAAAGACAGGAGACCAAACGAAATGCCAGGGCACATTCTTCTACCACTACCGAATGGAAGCAATTCAAAATGGTTTCCCTTCAAGTCAATATCCTTGTGAGTTGTCAAGAACCTTTCGGGTCGAAATTCCAAGGGATCTGACCAGATGTTTGGATCACGTTGCATTTTCGAAAGATTGACCAACAGACGAGTACCTTTTGGGATGTTGTAGCCACCCACAATGCAGTCCTCCATTGACTCATGGGGAACCGAGAGAGGAGCAGGTGGATATAAACGCAATGTTTCTTTGATGACGGCATCGAGGTAAACCAAGTTCTTAATGTCTGACTCCTCCACCGGTCTGTCCCTTCCAACATGCTCGTCAATTTCATCTTGGACTATTTCTAATGATTTCGGGTTGTTGAGCAGCAACGATAAAGCCCATGTCAAAGTCACAGAAGTCGTGTCCAAGCCGGCTATTAGGAGTTGCTGCGAAATGGCATTTACACCAAAAGCACTTGGATTAGGTTATAGTCAACATACTAAAAGCATTTAAAACATGAACACGAGAAAAATACTATAAACCAATATAGATATCCCAAAACACTATAAAAGATGGAGTTTTTAGCACAGTTGATCCTCCTTTGAAGGCCTAATAGAGTTCTTGATAGGATTCAAATCTGTAAAATCAACAATTTTGAGTCTCATACAACGGTGTTACAATAAGTTGTTAGAACCAAGTTACATGGCTTAACAAGTACCATTTACGAACTTGAACAATCTAATAAGATATAACCAAATAAGGTGATAAAGGAAGTTTGATTTACTTGACATGTGGCTTTGATAATTGTATCATGGTCAAAACCAGGGAAATCCTCTTCAGAAGCACTTTGAAGAGTGGAAACGAGCACATTTATGAAGGCTTGGCTGCTTTCACGTTGTTGTGTAGATTCGCTGTCTGTTTTGGGTTCCTTTAACCATCCCTCAAAGATGTCATCCAAATCTCGAGTTATCTTTTTCATAACATTGAAGTGTCCACCCACATCCAAACACTTGAGATACGGGATATAGTCTGAGACCACAAATACACCTAATAAGTGAACGAATTTCTTTACGACCGCCTGAAATCGAACCCTTTCTTCATCGTTATGCAAAAGCTTCTTTCCTGAAATAATCCTAACCATAATGTTTAACATCAAGTTGCCAAACCAATGGTTCATCTCCACCTTCACCATGTCAGAATGTTCACTCTCTTTCTTCTCTTCCCAAGCATCATATAGATCTTTGATGGAAGCTCTAACTTCTGAAACTCGAATACCTCCAAGCATCTCAACTCGTCGTTGAGAAAGAACCTCAAGCATGACCATCTTGCGCACTTGTCGCCAATAATCCCCATACGGCGTAAAACCGAAAAGGGCATAATTATTGGTCAGGATTTTTACGGCCTCTGCTTTAGGTCGACTTGCAAGAACCTTGTCGTTTGTAGTAAAACAATCCTTGGCTATCTCCGAGTTACTCACCACCAAAGCTTGATGGATACCAAGCTTAATGGTGAAGATAGGGCCATGTTTATCTGCCATATCACCTAAAACCTTGTGAGGTGGGTTAGATCCACCTAGAAGGTGCAAGTGTCCGATTATTGGCCATGCACCGTTTGCTTGAGGTGGTTCCCTTTTCTTCCCTTTCTTTGCCCTTTTACGATTTGCAACATAGAACAGGAAAGCTACTGCAATGACCAAAAATGTGACTGCTACAGTTGTAGGAAACGAGGGATTGAACTCCATGACTTCTCTATTCAAAGAGAACCATGTGGGTATAGATAAGAGCTTGTAGATTATTTCAACCACGGCTACCTATGTTAGATAACCTAAACAGAAGAGTTTTTCTGTTTTGATAACAAAAGTAGTTTACTTCTTGACTGAAATCCTCTTATATATATCCACTTAGTATGAAACTAAATTGTCAACATGGGTGAAAAAGACATGTATGGTGGTTGTTGCGTGTGATCCTAGAACTATTGTTATCGTGTTAACGTGGTAATGGCTCAACCACAAATAAAGTCCTAGAGTTTTATATATACTAATAATGGTCACGTTTGACATTGTGGTAGTTTGTATGGCTATTGGTTTTCTTCCATCAAATGGAACTATTGGGCTTTTTTCCATTATATTAGACGATTTCTAATCATACGTACATTCGTATATGCATACTGCTGGTTTTTTTGTTAACCCAATAATTGGTGTTAATTATATGAACCAATCTTAACCTTTAATCCTTTAAATCTATGGACTAAATCATGGCATATTTATAATAAGTGAAAATTTGAACAAAAATAAACATTGTTGATTTTACAGATTTGAACCCTATCAAGAACTCTATTAGGCCTTCAAAGGAGGATCAACTATGCTAAAAACTCCATCTTTCATCAGCAAGTTCTATCGTTCATTGGTTGTTCGACGCTTCTGAGATTTTGACTTCAAKAATCAAGACTGTGATTTCTGTAAGTAATGATTTTTTAGACCTTGTTGTTCTGTTTGGAAATCGATAGAAGTTTTTAGTGTATGGTTGTTCGACGCTTCTGAGATTTTGACTTCAAGGATCAAGACTGTGATTTCTGTAAGTAATGATTTTTTAGACCTTGTTGTTCTGTTTGGAAATCGATAGAAGTTTTTAGTGTATGGAATTGTGATTATTGAAGCAGTCTTACCTGTCTTGGATGCTAATTTAGTTCCTGGCAAGAAATTGCATTGTGTAGATGGTACAGTTAGGAAATAGGGTTATGGGAAGTGCCAATTTGGTTTCAAAGCAGAATGATTTATTCGTTAAGTAGTCTGTTGTTCCCTTGAGTTCAAGAACTTTATATCAAGATAGAACAAATATTAGATTTTCCATGTAGTACATTAAATCATTGATCATTTCACTCTTGTTATATGTCCATTGCAAGAGGGAGGGGGGTTGTGTACCTCTTTTTCTTTCTGTTTGTATCTTATTTATTTATCCGAATTCTATCTTGGGACTGCTTTATTATTCATGTTCCTTTTTATTCTATGCCAAAATGGCAAAATTGACAAGAAATTAACTACTTTCTCACTGCCCAAGACTAATAGCTAACTTTGTCTATTTTTTTAAATCTATAGACTACAATCTACAAATCAAGGAATACCAGAGTTAACTTATTCGATTTCGAAACATATTCCGAGACTTTGGTGCTTCTGTTCTTATTTTGTTTGAGTTTGTTAATTGTTTAAGCATAATGCCTAAAAAACATTTGTCTGGAAGTGAGAAAAGGAAAAAAAGAAAATTAGTTGAGCAATTAGTACAATTACAAAAAGGGGCCATCGACAAATTTGTTAGAGGCATAGGCACATCTAATGAAAATTTAGATGAACATAATGTTGAGCACCCAAATGTGGAACATAATCTTGAGCATCCACATGTTGAACAATATACCCCCTTTTTTGATATTTATGATCCTAGTAATTGGGATAATCTTGACAATAAATCAAGAGATATTTTAGTTGAAATGGGGCCTATTAGAGAATTTAATATAGTGTTTCCTATAGATAGCACGTCTAGGCATTTTTCCTATTCTTATTATGATATAAAGTTAAGTAATTATGAGTCTAGTGACCAGAAATGTCTAGTTTATTCAAAACATGTAGACAAAGTGTATTGTTTTTGTTGCAGGTTGTTCAAGTCTAGAAACTATAAAAATGCAATAGCTAATGATGGATTTAGATATTGGAAGCATCTTGGTGAAAGACTTAAGAAACATGAGAATAGTATTGAGCATATGAGTAATATGTTATCTTGGAATGAATTGAGAATAAGGCTAATACAAGCCAAACGATTGATAAAGATTTACAACAAGAAATTTTAAAAGAGAAAGAACGTTGGAGGAAAGTTTTAGTAAGAATAATTGCCGTTGTGAAATGTCTTGCCAAATATTGTTTGCCTTTTAGAGGATCTAATGAGAAGTTATATCAATATGGTAATGGTAGTTTTTTGGGATTAATTGAAATGATTGGAGAATCTGATGTGATAATTCAAGATCATATTAGGCGCATTCAAAATCATGACATTCATTATCATTATCTTGGTTCTAAAATTCAAAATGAGTTGATTTCTCTTTTAGCTCATAGTGTTAAAAATTCTATCATAAAAATTATCAAAAAAGCTAAATATTTTTCTAGTAATTCTTGACTGTACATCGGATGTGAGTCATCAAATGCAAATGAGTTTAATCATAAGATGTGTGAATATGTCTGGTAATAAAATTAAAATAGAAGAGTACTTTTTAGGATTTTTAAAGGTTGATGATACATCTGGTTTAGGATTGTTCAATGACTTATTAGATGTACTTAAATCTCTTGATCTTAGTGTCGATGATGTGAGAGGTCAAGGCTATGACAATGGTTATAATATGAAGGGGAAACACCAAGGGGTACAAAACCGGTTACTTGAAATTAATCCAAAAGCTTTGTATATGCCATGTCCTTGTCATGGCCTTAATCTCACTCTTAGTGATATAGCTCATTCTTGTATTAAAGTTGTTTTGTTTTTTGGAATTGTGCAACGCATATACACATTATTTTCTAGTTCTACAAAAAGATGGAAGGTGTTACTTGATAATGTTTCAAACATGACTGTAAAATCTTTATGCAATATACGTTGGGAGAGTTAAATAAAAAGTGTGGAAGCCATTAGATTTCAAGCTCCTCAAATAAGATCGACTTTACTTGAATTATCAAAAGCATGTGATGATGCCAAGTCGAAAAGTGAAGAGGAAAGTTTGATAAGTGCAATTGAAAATTTTGAGTTTTTACTTGGTATGATTATTTGGTATGATATTTTATTTGCAATAAACATGGTTAGTAAAAAGTTGTTATTCAAATCTATGTGTATTAATGCTACCATGGAACAATTTGAAGGTGTGATGAAATACTTTGAAAAATATAGGAATGATGGGTTTGCATCAAGTATGGATACCGCTAAAAAAGTAGCATGCGAAATGAATATAAATCCTACATTTATTACTTAGTGTCGTATTATTAGGAAAAAACAATTTAGCGAAAATAACAATGAAGAAGATATGCAAGCATTGGAAGAAGAAGCTTTTAGAATTAATTATTTTCTATCCATTGTGAATATGTCAATTTCTTCATTGGATAATAGATTTGAGCAATTAAAGAAGTTTGAAAGTATTTTTGGATTCTTATTTGATTCCGATAAGTTAAAGGCATTGGATGAGGATGAATTGATGAGATGTTGTGTTAATTTTGCTAATACCTTTTGTCATAATAATGTGTCAGATGTGGATTTAAATGATTTTGTATCTGAATTAAAGGTGTTGCAAGTGACTTTACCGTATAAATCAATGTCGGCGATTGATATTCTTGAGTTTGTCAAAATTGCAGATTGTTACCCTAATGTTTCAGTTGCATATCGAATTATGTTGACAGTTCCTGTGACCGTAGCATCTGTCAAAAGGAGTTTTTCAAAGTTGAAATTATTGAAGACATACTTGAGGTCATCAATGTCACAAGAAAAGCTAAACGGATTGGCGATCCTATGTATTGAAAAAGATATACTAGATGGTATTGATTTGGATACTATTATTGATGATTTTGCATTGAAGAATTCTCGAAGAAGTTGTATTGTATGAAATATTATTGTAGCTGTTTTCTATGAATTATCATTGAAGTTGTGTTGTATGCATGACTTGTTTATATTTCTCATATACATTTATTATAGATTTTTTAGATACAAAGGGCCCATTTTTTATAAATCGCTCAGGGCACATAAAATGTCAGGATCGGCACTGTCTAAAACAAGGTATTTGTGGAAAAGTGTAATAACCCAAAAAAAAGAGGAAATGAATTGTTAGTCGTTAAATTTCAAGGACTTATAGTGTAAAGCGATCAAAGTGAAGAGTTTAGACCCTAAAATTGAATGCAATTTAATGACAGGAAACTCAATGGTCATGAAACCTACRACMATTTATTATGGCTTATYGTTTCAWATTCCGTGAAAYCGCCGATGGGGSTTAGTATAAAATGGGAGTTTGTAGCTTTATGTGTAGTTTGAGGGTTAAGAAGGAGAACTATTGTGAGAAAAGGCGACGGTGGACGCTGTAATGAGAGTTGACGGTGCTCTACCTCGTAGCTAGTTTGGCACCAATCGGGGAGACGCTAGCCACTTCAAAGATCGGTTTGGGCTACGCCATGTATTGTGAGTTACACGTGATTTATTTTTAAAATAGTTGCATG
>NC_037530.1:28595521-28598187 GCF_001531365.2 Cynara cardunculus var. scolymus
TGTTTTGAGTATTTGTGTGTCAATGGGGATGTACTACGATATGATTTTGTAAAGACGGACATGTTTTGTGAGCTTGTCTAAGCCGTAAGTGCGAACATGCTGTGTGAGTTCGCCAGGTAATGTTGTGTGAGGTAGACACCTCCCATGACGCCGTTGCAATGTAAGTGTTTGATCTTGAGATACTGGTTTTGTTATATTTAAGTATTCATAACTTTGGGATGTAACAAATGGTATCAGAGCAAAGTTTAAGTGAATTAGGTTACTGAAACCGAAACTTAAACTGAGAATAGAAGATTTTATTATTGATATTTGTGTAACTAAAGATTGATTTATAGTGATGAGAGTGATAATTTACGTTAATTTGGGGTTAGCCTTAAACCAGCTTAAAGTAGAGAAGTCGTTAGAAGTTTCAATATCATTGGATATAATGACATTGATAGAGATGTGTTTATGATGTGTTTATGCAAAACACATGGTCAGATGAGATAAAATAGATATAAGATTAACAATGAGGTTATTCGTGTAATCAACTATGGCATCAGATCCATGATATGAGCTTATGATCTTGATTGGGTGCATGACTAGTTGAAGGATTTTACAATCAAGAGTTGGAATGTCGAAACAATATGTAAACTATATGAGAAGATCTAAGGGTTCTTACGGGATTAGTTTCTTTAAAGAAAAGACGTCATAATGGTTCGGAGGCTACTTGGGAACTTGATAAGGAGACGGGATTGAGATGCCCTCATTTATTTGCATAGGGTAAATTTCGAGGAAGAAATTTTGTTAAGGGGAAAAGTTTGTAATAACCCAAAAAAAAAGAGGAAAGAAATTGAATATAATTTAATGTCAGGAACCCTAATGGTCATGAAACCTACGACCATTAATCTTGGCTTATCGTTTCATATTCCGTGAAACCGCCGATGACTAAGTATATATATATGGGGAGGTCTTCAAGCATAGAGATGACAAATTCTCGGGGAAGGAAACTCGTATAAGAGAGGTGAAAGATGAGAATGATTTGGTGAAGCGCAACAAGTTTGATGCGTTTTTTGGGAGAACATGAGGAACTTCGAGGAACGGTTTGGAGTTATAACCTGTATGGTGAGTTACATGTGATTTATTTTTAAAATGGTTGCATTCTTATTATCCAAAAGTTGTCTGAAGTTTCTCGAGATTTTTGATATGCTATATATACGTGAAAAGTTCGATATTTTTATAATATGTGTTTTGTGTATTTGTGTGTCAATGGGGATGTACTATGGTATGATTTTGTAAAGACAAGCATGCTTTGTTAGCTTGTCTAAGTCGTAAGTGCGGACATGCTGTGTGAGTTCGCTAGGTAATGTTGTGTGAGGTAGACATCTCCCATGACACCGTTGCTTTGTGATGTAGACACGCACTATAAGATATTATTTTGTGAAAAGTATTATTCTCATCAAGGCATGCTAATTTATGAAGTTTCGTGAAAATTGTTTACTATAAAAGTTGTTGTTCATGCATGAAAACCGTGGATTCACTGGGCCTAAGACTCAACCAAAACTCTTTTGAAACGTTTTTTACCCAGGCGGCTTTAAAGTGGAAAGAAAAGTGCAATAAAGAGATATAAGGATTAACTCCAAAGAAGGATATGTGCAGATCAAGACATTGTTATATAGAGCATAGTTATGCTCCTCAAGATTGTAATTTAGATGGTGATGTAATTTGTAAGATTAGAAATTTTATTTTCGCTACAATGTAAGTGTTTGATCTTGGGATACTAGTTTTGTTATATTTAAGTATTCGAAATTTTGGGATGTTACAAGTGGTATCAGAGTAAAGCTTAAGTGAATTAGGTTACTGAAACCTAAACTTAAACTGAGAATTGAAGATTTTATTATTGATAGAGGTGTGACTAAAGATTGATTTATATTGATGAGAGTGGTGATTTAAGTTAATTTGGGGTTAGTCTTAAACCAGCTTAAAGTAGAGAAGTCGTTAGAAGGTTTAATATCATTAGATATATGACATTGATAGAGATGTGTTTATGCAAAACACATGGTAAGATGAGATAAAATAAATGTAGAGTGGTGTTGGTGGATAAAGTTTTGGTGACAAACTCCCACTGATTTGCTTTAGTGGGGAGAGAATATGTTTAGGTTTGAGAATAATATGAACTCAAAGTATTGATGATATAGTGAGTTGATACATCATTTATTTGCATAGGCAAATTTCGAGGACGAAATTTTGTTAAGGGGGAAAGTTTGAAATAACCAAAAAAAAAAAAGAGGAAATGAATTGTTAGTCGTTAAATTTCAAGGACTTATAGTGTAAAGCGATCAAAGTGAAAAGTTTAGACCCTAAAATTGAATGCAATTTAATGACAGAAAACTCAATGGTCATGAAACCTACGACCATTTATTATGGCTTTTCGTTTCAATTTCCGTGAAATCGTCGATGGGACTTAGTATAAAATGGGAGTTTGTAGCGTTATGTGTAGTTTGAGGGTTAAGAAGGAGAACTATTGTGAGAAAAGGCGACGGTGGACGCTGTAATGAGAGTTGACGATGCTCTAACTCGTAGCTAGTTTGGCACCAATCGAGGAGACGCTAGCCACTTCAAAGATCGGTTTGGGCTACGCCATGTATTGTGAGTTACACGTGATTTATTTTTAAAATAGTTGCATG
>NC_037530.1:28598302-28602231 GCF_001531365.2 Cynara cardunculus var. scolymus
CTCGAGATTTTTGATATGTTGTATACGCGTGAAAAGTTCTATATTTTTATAATATGTGTTTTGAGTATTTGTGTGTCAATGGGGATGTACTACGAAATGATTTTGTAAAGACGGACATGTTTTGTGAGCTTGTCTAAGCCGTAAGTACGGACATGCTGTGAGTTTGCCAGGTAATGCTGTGTGAGGTAGACATCTCCCATGACGCCGTTGCAATGTAAGTGTTTGATCTTGAGATACTGGTTTTGTTATATTTAAGTATTAGAAACTTTGGGATGTTATAAAAAGATCATGGTATATGAACCTATGAAAAATCTTATTGAACACCTATGAACACCATATCGTTATGAACATAATTTTATGAACGTCTTATGATTATGAACACATTTTTATGAATACCTTATGGTTATGAACACATTCTTATGAACACCTATGAACATCATTAAATACCATAAAAGTAACTTACACATAAAAAATTGTAACATCTCATTAAATACCATAAAAGTAACTTACACGTAAAAATTACCTATTTATCCTTCATCATTAAATCAAAAAATTGAAGTAACCTCTACTAAAGAATGAATCATATTGATCTAATAAGTTCACAAAGTTAACACCATATTATTTGTTAACACACGTTCTTTTGTTAATGTAAACTATGTTAACCTAATTGATTAGTAGGATTCTTTGTTTGGTGTAGGTTTCATTAAAGATATTCATTATTGAAGGGAGGACAAAAAGGTAATTTATATAAGGGTGTAAGTTACATTTTTAGCATTTAATGAGATGATGTGATTTATTATTTACTTGATTTTAGCGATCATCATTAAGTCAATAATGATTAAATCAAGTTAATAATGATTAAATCAAGTTATATTTGGTGGGTGGTTAATCAAGGTGAACAAAGCACATTATAAATTTTTCTTATTTATGATTTTTTCGCACATGTTCATGTTTGAACAAGGTGAACATCCTTACCAGTACGAATACCAAAATAATATGACAATACCAAAATTTAAGGGATGAAGACTTCAAGCATTAAATCAGTGATGAAGCCGGTTTACTATTCGATGGCGTGATTATCGGTCGCTAATTAATAAGGATATTTTTTTGATTTTTCTAATGATACCCTTGTTCATATATGAATGTGCATCTATCAATCTAATGCATTATACTCTTAGTTATTACATAAATCTCACGATAAATATAATACATTGATTTTCAAGATGAGTGAGTGTGATTGTTTCACAAAGTTAACAACAATATTGGGTTAACAAAAGAACCTAACCCTATATGTGTGTGTATGTATAGGAATCATAGGGTGGTGGTCTATTTGGCTACGAAGGCATACATGTTTTTCTTCCAAACTATATTCTTTCTCTCTCCCTCTCTCTCTCACACACACATAGAGTATGCTAGCATATACGGCTAGATAGGATACGATTCTCTCCATTTTTTAATCTCAATTTGAAGCAGTGTACTTAACATCATGATAGTGAACTTCCCGGTGGTCTCGTCCACCCGTGGTTTTTCCTATTTGGGGTTTTCCACGTAAATATGTGTGTCGTCTCTTTTCTCTATTTTTCTTTAATTATTTACATATGTGTGTTGGGTTTTTCCTATTATTGGATTGTTGTTTGTCGAAGAGTTCGACAGATAATTTCGATTCCGCTTTGAATCAATATACTTCTTATTTGGAGCATCGATTTTGGGTTGTTATTTGAACGATTTCGTTTCGAGTTTTTCAACAATTGGATATTCAGAGCTTTCGGGTTTGAATATTGATTTGCTTAGGATTATTTATCATCGGTTAACGCTATGACTTCAGTGAAGTTTGATATTCCAAAGCTTGATCAGGTACTCGATTTCCACTATGGCAAGTAGATATGAAGGATATTCTAATTCAATGTGAACTTGATGAGACCTTTTGGGCTTTGATTGAATGTCGGCGGCTTGGACTCTTTATGAAAATAGAAGAAAGGATTTAAAGGTGCAAAATCAAATCCGTTTATACTTATCCCACAATATGTTTCAAGATGTGTTGAAGGAGACTTCRGCAACAACTTTATGGTTGAAGTTGGAGCAGTTGTTGATGACAAAGAGTCTACCGAACAATTTACAYTTGAAGCAATGATTGTTTTATCTTAAGATGTTGGAAGGTAGTTCATTGTTTAGTCATTTGTCCACATTCAAGAGTAGGTCTGCAACTTGGAGAATATGGACGTAAAGTACGAAGACGATGATTTGGATTTATTCTTTTAATCATCGATGTTCGATTCTTATAGTCACCTTCGTGACACAATCATGTATAGTGGTGACACACTTGTGTTGCATGATCTGATTATTGCTTTGGATTCGAAGGGGAAAATGAAACATATCACGAATGGTGATTCTGAAGCCAAAGCTGAGAGTCTAAACTTGTTGGGGGGCTTTGCCCCCAACCACATTGCTCTCCATCCGCTCCTAGTTATTGGTTCACTAGTGAAAGCTAGGAAATTACCAAGTTGTACTTGTTTGACATGCGTTAATCACCTTTTGAGTGAGTATTGAGTTTTGCTTTCATGTTAAAATGAGTGATTTGGACTCCCAGTTTTCATCACTAAAATAGTGAGTTTTGTTAAAGATATAGATTTTATATTAAATACATTTCATCTGAGAAATTGTAAATTAAATATCATTCTTTTAGTTTTACTGTTTTATATTAACGATGAAAACTATTTGAACTCATTAGGAAACAGTCTTAATTTCCATGATACTGCTCCCTAGAAAAGTCATTAAATATCAAGAAGTGGATCTCATGTTTTCTATATTTCATGCTATATCAAAATCAGTATACCTAACAATAAATGACTTTTCATTCCCAAATGTTATATCCAATATGRGTATGCCTTGCAGATATCAAAAAATCTATTTAACTGCTTCCWAGTGCTTCTTACCCATATTTGACAAAAACCAACYAACACCTATTGCATGGCTCTATTAGGTCTTGCACATACCATCACATACATCATGCTCCCAATGAATGATGCATAAGGAAATCTTTCCATCTCTTTAATCCCCTTCTTTGAAGGAGGGTAATCTTTATCAGTTAGCTTAAAGGTAGTTAGGGATGAATTGGCCACTTTAGCTTTATTGATGTTGAATACGCAAAACATCTCCTCAATGTATTGTTCCCATGACATGTGATTTTTCTTGGAAACCCTCTTTTGGGTGATCATCCATATGCCAAAAATTCTGTTTTGCTAGCCCAAGTCTTTCATTGCAAAAGATGACTCTCTCAACTATTGCTTCAGTTTGACATTTATTTCTTATTTATTTCTTTATTCCTGTCAACAATCAACATTAACAAAAAGATGAAATCATCATCCCAAACTTGTGAATAAAACGTAATGTTATAAAGTCATCTTTTTGTAGTTGTGCTTCCCCATTACCAACACAAATTTCTTGTACCAGTGTCTTGGTGCTTGCTTCAAACTATAGACGATTTGAAGTTTCCTCACATAATCTTCTTTAACCTGAAGCCGATGATGGAAATTTTTATAAGGAGGAGATTTATAACATCCAAAATGTAAAAAAAATAGCCAAAATAAATATAAGTGTAAAGACAAGGGGGGTTTTATGTATTTTCAAAAACTTAATTATCTTATACTATTTTATAAAGCATTTGACAAAAACTCTTAAAAACCATTCTTTATGCATGAAGTACTGTTTATCAATGCATATTACTTAAAATTTAAGATTACAAGTAAATTGTACGTAGGTACAACTTATTAAAGCTCTATTTTTGAATTTGTATAAATATAATCAAATACAGAATAAACATCTATTTTAAATATAAAAAATCTATAACATAATTAAGATAAATATTGAGTTCTAACATAATGTTTAATTATTATCTTTATAAATAATTATATTGTTAAACTAAAAATAAA
>NC_037530.1:28602351-28605554 GCF_001531365.2 Cynara cardunculus var. scolymus
ATATTGTTAAACTAAAAATAAATTACTTTGTTATTAAATTATAATAAAAAATTGAGTTAAAGAAGTTACATCAAAAAATGAACACTATTAAATAGTTAATTTAATAATAATATTGATTTATTTTTTTCAAATTTACATTTCATTCAAAAATAAAAATATTATCGCTTTTCCAAAACCACATATAATCGTATTATATCGATAGAGACAAAAAATAAAAATTAAACATTAAAACTGAGATTTATCTCGCTGTATTACGTGAGCACCCTTCTAATAATTAATAAAACAAGTGCCAATTTGTAGTTACCTGTCTTGGAAATTAAAAACGAAAATTTTGACAAGTTTTTTATGGAAACTCACCAAACAATTTTGAGAGATATCCGTGCGTGTAGGTTTCAAGTCACGTAGTAGGTTCGAGCTTCCATTTGGGTACGAGACCTTGACTTATCTTTGGAGTTTATATATGAACTTGCTCGCTTTTAATTTACCAAGATGATAGTACGCTACCAAAAAGGCTTATTATCGGCGGATATGACCGTCGGAAAAGTTGGTGCTGGTGATTGATTTACCGGCGGATTCTGTCCGCCGGAAACAATTCGTCGGTTTAATTAAGAAATCTTGATTTAATTAATTAAAAATTTAAGATTTTTATTAAAAATCGATTTAATTTACCAGCGGAAATTTCCGCCGGAAATCCACCGGTAATAGTTTTAGCCAGAATAACAAATTTAATAAAATTAATTTTTTAAAACCTTTAAAAATATTACCGGCGGAATTATCCTCTGGAAATCCGCCAGAAATAATAAATACATTTTTTTTATTTTTTTAAAAATTATTTATTTTAAAAATATTACCGACGGATAAATTAGCCGGAAATCCGCCCGAACTATAATTTAACAATATTCTTTTATTTTCAAAATATTGTTATAGTAAATATATAAAACCTGTAAATCTGTAAAAATATTGAAAAAACTAAAAAGATGAAATGAAACCAAATATTATACATTAAACTAAACAATCGTTACAAACAAACGATATTCAATTTAAAATATCACACAATTATTACAAACAAACTAAATTGTTCCAAATAAACAAACGATATTCAATTCCACGGCGGTGGGAATTGTTGTGATTGACGGAGTTAGTTAACCAAACATACGTACGTTTGAAATTTGAACATTGATTTTGAGTTTTAGAGAAATAACAATATGAAAACATAAAATCGTAGTTGCTAGATAACAATAAAATTAGAGTTCATTTGTTGATGGTCTTTAATGATTTTGATGTCAGGATATCGATGATGAAATTGGTTATGTAATGATGGAAAAAGAACAAAAACCAACAAAAAGAAGGAAAAAGACGTGTGCAATCGAGTCAAGAAGAAGCCAAATCAGGTCGGTTTCTAAGCTAGGACCCACCGACCGTGTTTGCAGTGGTGTGATTTAATGGACCATAAGTGATAAAGACGACTATTTTGTGGGGTGCTAGAAAAATAATAGATGAGAAGATTTGGGACTCTAGAATGGTTGTAAGGGACAAGTAAGGTGGTCCAAATTAATAATTAGCTGATTAAGTTAGGCTTAATAAAGTGTTAAACTATGTAAAATTTAATGAGTTTAGCATCTTAATGAAAAAGATAACATAGAAATGCTACAAAAATGAATTTAGAAAGTGATAGGTTGATAAATTGATAATTGGTGGCATTTTACTTAATCGACTAAMCAAATGCAGTGAAGACTATTTTCGATTAAAAACAAGCGACAGAAATTAATACAATATCAATGTGAATCATTGTAAAATATGGATGATGAAGTAAATTTAACCATTATGAACCAACAATTGTAAATGGAATTATTGAAAAGAATTCACGATACGTTAATTATGGATGTTTTTAATTTGTAAGAACGATGTATTGGACTATGGGATATTTGGGACGTTCTTTATACGTAAGATCAAATATTAAGGTTAATTGGGCAATTCGACCGATGGCTAGGACTTGGGTAATTTAGATTAAAGTTTAATTAGTTAAGGGATGGTTAGTGATTTTGTTTTTTGATCGATAATTATGGGATTTTATTTGATTAACCATATCCAAAATTGAGCATATATGTAGTTTATTTACCATGAATATAGGAGTCGATTAGCAAAATCARTTTTAGACGATTGTTGTTTTAGAAGAAAAAACATACGACAATACCAACATCTGSGACATGAAGAATTTAATGGACGATGAAGAAATCTAGAGAAAGCAATGGATATTCCGGTATTTGATATTGAGGATGATCCAGAAGAATCATTGCAACACGTACATTCCAACATGGAGATTCAACTTGTTGATGAGGATTTAGACATTGGTTTGACACCATATATCMACGAAGATAAAGATCATGCAGTTCTTGGTCCTCTTCATACAATTCAAACATGTGATGGTGGCTTCATCAATTATAATACAGAAGAACCAAGAGTAGGGCTTCTGCAGCCCAACCTTGAAGGAGAAAGGTGATCAATGGAGAATTCTAAGCAAAGTAAGTCATAACATTGATTAAAGTAGTGTTTAAGATGTTGATATCGATCAACAATAGGTATGTTTTTTGACAACCCATTTTTGTGCACATATATCGGATCTTGTAGGTGTGGTATGAAATTCATTTCGTTTTAATTGAGGTTATTTTTTGTGCACAATGTGTTATCATGATTGTTTCGTACGAACGATGTTATGAACAATGTATCATATTATGTGTTCGTACCCAGTTTCTAGATTGTGTATTATATTGATCATATTGTGCACATTTTTGTACATGTCATGTTTTTATTGTTTATGAAATGCTTAATGAGACTTATGTACTGCCTGATATATATATATATATATGTGTGTGTGTGTGTGTGTGTGTGTTCTATGCAGGTTATTGTCGTAGTGCAAGGGTTTTCAAATCCCTCGGTGGTAGTAGGTCATGGATTCTTGTATCGATGAAGATTTAAAGTCTAGAGTTGGCTACATGTTTCCTTCCCTTGAAATGGCACTGTTAATGTATCAGAAATATGGATAGAAGACTGGCTTTGAGGTTCCACGATCATCACAGAAGATCAAGGGGTTGGGAAATATTCAAAATAAATACTTTGTTTGTACGAAGTTTGGAGAGCCACTCAAAAAGTTATATGACTTGTTGAACCCTAGGTCTGGTCAGAGAGAGGTCCGTAACTCAAAC
>NC_037530.1:28605609-28617826 GCF_001531365.2 Cynara cardunculus var. scolymus
ATGAGTGTTATGGCTTTGTAGAGGAAGACAATCATGTGCTCATGAACAATCATGATATACCATTTTCACGTAAAGCAAGGCAAATGAAGTTTGCTGATGAATTTGTTTGTACAGGACRCAACTGCTTCAAATATGGGGGCATCACGTGCTCACAAGTTATGAASATCTATGATTGGTGGTCATGAGTACGGTGGACCGGCCGTAATTGATTATCAAAATTATAAAAGAGATTGTGACAACTTTACTGGATATGATGATGCGAAAATGTTGGTTGAACACTGTAGAAAAAGGAAGTTGTCTTACCTCAACCTTTTTTTTGCTTTCAAGTGCAAGGAGAACGATCTTGATGTTATATTTTGGGTTGGCGAGGTTGCTTTGTTTAATTATTCTGAATTTGGTGATATTATTTAATGTGATAATTAGGTCTTGGTTATCACCTGAGGTAATTATTATATGATTATTTGATATATGATTACGTGAATATGTGATTAATTGTTATAATTAATCATATGGATACATGCTTACATGAGATTAAAATGTGAGTGTATATTTTATGCAATATATAAAGTTTTATATAAATACATGTGTGAGTACTTGTGTATATGTGGTTTGTATGTGTGTGCATGAATTTATATGCATGCATGATGGTCCTTGCATGTTAACCGTCTTTCCATTTATGGGAAGGTATAAAAGGAAGTGATAGGGTGAAAGGCAAACTTCTTGTCCCTTTTGGAAAGAAAATTTGAGAGTGAGTTTTCTAAGGAATTTGCTTGCAGAATTTGGAAATTGAAGCAGGAATAAAGTCTGATTTGTATTTGCTATTTCATCTTCAAAATTCTGAATTTGCATAAGGTGAGTGTTTATCAAAACATCCTTTGCATATGATTTGATTACTAGTTTGTGGCTTTGATATGATGATACATTAAAAATGTTGCATCTGTTCTTGATATCTTCAATGACCGATTTAAGTTTTTTCACCGGCCACTGTGTTGACCGGATTAGAAGTGTCCGGACACTATGTTGTCCGGATTAGTGTTAATATGTTTAATGGAATTTGTGTCTGAACACAGTGTTGTCCGATAAGGGCAAGTTCAGCCATTGTGTTAACCGATGAGAGTTTGTACCCGGACACTTATTGTTTGATAAAGGTATATCCGGCTGAGTGTTGCCTGGATTAAGGATTTTGTGCATGTCCGATTAATGTATGCACATACAGTTATACACTATGATATTCGGAGAGGATGTGCGTCTGGCTATGAGATTATGGTTTATTTAGTTAAGGATCATCCAGATAGAGTGTCCGGCTAAGTGTTGTCCGGATAGACTTTTCCGGACAAGTTTTGTCCAAATGAGAATTAACATAATAAAGTTGTTGAACTTGAGTTTTTAAAATTGGGATCTTTCACAATTAACATTTATTTGGTTTTAAAAAACTATTATATTGTGAAAAGGGGTATTTTATATCTTTTAAAGTGGAAAAGATAATATTTCTTCCAGATGTGGTGACGTAAGTTTGTTATGATTAGAAACTATATTTTGGGAAATGTTTCTACCAGACGTGGTGACGTAAGTCTGTTCTGGTTAGAAACTATATTTTGGGAAATGCTTCTACCAGACGTGGTGACGTAAGCCTATTCTGGTTAGAAACTATATTTGGGGAAATGTTTCTTTAAGACGTGGTGACGTAAGTCTGTTCTGGAATGAAGCTTTGTTTTAAGAGGTAGTTACCCCAGATGTGGTGACATTTGTCTGTTCTAGCTTGGAACTAGATGTTGGGTACTTCCAGACATGGTGACGTAAGTTTGTTCTGGTAAGAAACCCTGTTTTAAAGAAGAAATAAGGGTGACATATCAAGGAGAGGTGTACCTATGAATATAAGGGTGGCAATTGCAGGTGTGGGTATTAATATAACTCTTGTTATTATCACTAATCAGATATAATAATTCTAAATCAACATTTCTTTGTGACTTGATGACTTAGAGGTATTGTTGTGTTTAGAAATAGGGCAAATTGCATGAAAAAGTAACGTACTTTAACTTGATTTCTATTTTAGATAACGTACTTTCAAAACTTTCATTTTGGTACCTAAGATGTAAAGTTTTAAACATTTATAAGTACCCGGGTAACTGGTTGAAGTATTAACCGATTATTATGCTGTGTGATATCCAACTCGGTATTATTTGCTAACGTGGTCAGTGACGTGGATTTTTTTAAATATAAAATTAGTCTTTTTTTAATCTAATTTTAGTCTTCAAGTGGTTACCCCGGTACTTAAATGTTTAAAACTTTACATCTTAGGTACCAAAATAGAAGTTTTGAAAGTACGTTACCAAAATAGGAATCAAGTTAAAGTACGTTATTTTTTCATGCAATTTGCTCTTAGAAATAATAACTTAGATGTTATTGAGATGGGGAACAAGTTTTAACATATGCAGAGGGGCTCTGGTTGGTCTTTTAGCAGGACCAGAGAACCTCTGATTATGGGAAAAGACTTTAAAATATTTTTGGGAATTTTATGAACCAGAAGCTCTGTATGTATTATATTAGTTATTTCCTATTGTCTAAAGCTATGTATTCGAGCTCTGTGCCTGAGCACTGTATCAGAATTCTTTCTTTTAAAATTTATCTTTTCTTCAAAAATATTTATAAATAGAATTAAAAGTCAGAGGAGCTCTAATTCTAGTTTATCCATCTTTTAAAATTAAGGTAGGTTCTTCTTGGACCAGAGACTTTGTTTGGTCCAGAAGATCTCTCGTTGGGTATTGTTTCATTTGGATATAGAGACTCTAATTATCAAGGGCAGAGAAGCTCTGGCCCGTTGAGCCAGAGAAGCCCTGACTCGTTGAGCCAGAGGAGTTCTATGTTAATTCTAAATTGAATTCTGAATTTCAGTGGAATGCATTTGTGCTATGTATTGTAGAAATCTGTTTACTTTTATATTTTGATTATCTAAAAGATTACATGTTTTTGCTGAAATGCATTTATCTTTACATAAAAGATATTTATCAGGTTTTGGTGATCTTCATCYTGCATTTGCAAAGAAGGGTTTACTCAGTAGACCTTCTGGTCTAACCCTCATTTGTGTTTCAAAAATGTGCACTGCAGAAACTGCGGGGTCTTAGGATAATAAGGGAAGGGAAAAATATAATTATTTTCCTTATAAGTTATCTGCTTTATGAAGATCAGGATTGATACCTGAATATTTTGAAGACACATGTTGTTATACATGTAATAGTGTAGGGATATCCTTTTGGAATTTTTCGTATGTAAATTCTATACATTTATAATCCTCGTACTAGTTGGACCTATGTGGTGTAATCTATATTCTTTTATATGAAATATATGTTATATGCAAATGTGGAGTTTGAGGTGTTACATTTCATTTGATGCTACATTCYGTACTAACAGGTCAATAACACATTTTTTGTTTGTTCAATCTTCAATTAAAAGGTTTGATTTATCATAATTTTTGTTATGTATTAGACATTTGATGGAATTTGTTCCATTTACTGTTGTCAACAACCACAACCATAATGTAATTGTCGAAGATGCTCTCTCCACTCACGAGAACATCATAAATTATACATGGACATTGGAAGCATTTCTTGAAACACGTGGTAAAGCGCCGCCATTGGTGCTTACTGATCAATGCCCCGCGATGAAACAAGCTAWTGAAAAGGTTTTTCCCGATTCAAGACATAGGCTATGTTTGTGGCATCTCTCAACTAAACTCCACAAATATGTAAGATATATCGGTTGATATGTTCCCATTTTTCATTGTCTTATAGTTAATTTCCTGATCTATTTTTATGATATGTTAACCCCTAATAAATAATAATAGATGTTGATCGAGCTACTAAGTGATACTCCAATTCGAAAAGATTTCAACAAATTGGTGTGGAATGTTCATATCGATCTTGACGAGTTTGAGGCAAGACGGACCATTTTGACTGAACAATACCCCCTTTAATCTAACACTTAGTTGAAGGAGATGTTTAAAATCAGAAGACGTTGGATTCCCGCCTTTTTCAAGGAGATCCCTTTATGTTGTCTTATGAAGACAACATACAAGTCAGAGTGCATGAACTCCTTTTTAATGAGTTCTCACATAAAGAGAATAATCTATGGAAATTCATTACATGTTTTGACTTCTAGTTGGATAAGCAACGACAAGAACAAATGTGTATGGATTTTGTTACACGGGCAACATTTCCTCGTTGGTTGACCTGTTCAGGTTTGAAGAAGAATGTTTGTGATATGTACACGTGCACGAATTTTTTGGATGTTCAGAAATAAATAGACAGGGCATTATTGGGGAGTTCAATCGAAGTGTTGTTTCACATGATGATACCAAGGCTTCTATTTGGTATTTGGTACTCAGTCAATGTCAGATAGTTATAGGAAGCATTTTTTACAATTGTATATGTAACACATTTGGTATTTCTCGTAGGTTGTGCGAAATGTGACCGATTTAACCATTACATGCAGTTGCACCCATATGGTTGGCTATAGGAAGCATTTGTTTTGCATATAATTGTATATGTAAAACATTTGGTATTTCTTGTAGGTTGTGCGAAATGTAACCGATTTAACCATTACATACAGTTGCACCCATATGATTCGTCATGGTTATCTATGTCGACATATATTCAAAGTATTGACGAAATGTCGATATTGAACCCCTACCTGAACAATATGTTATGAGGCGTTGGATGCRTGMGCTAATGCCGATTGATTTGCAAAATAGTCGTCAGAGGACATGCGGTCTAGACGAAGAGTTGAGGAAGTTGTATAACGATGCACATTCGGCTGTAGATAATGCTTTGGGAAGATTAAGGAATGACAAAGAAATATTAACTTCATATGTTGCTACTCTAAGAAATTTGAATGAAGAGCTGGTTCAAGATTTTCCGGTTAAAGTATTTTCTCAACAAAATGATAAAAATATTGAACAGTTTATTGGTGTGTCTAAGGCAGATAATATCGATATTCTTCCTCCAACAGATATTAGAAACAAAGAGTATGGTTCCAATGTTTGGTTACCCATGGAATGGAATTGAATTCCAAAGATTCCATCATTTGAGGATTTCACCATTCCTTCCTAAAACTGATGGAATTGAAATCCATTCCATCTGAAAATGTGTAAATGACAAAAATACCCTCATGATTAGTGCTTGCTTCTGATTTATGCTTGCTTGCTTCCGATTTCTGCTTATTAAACACCAAAATCAAACCAACAACTGCGTGCTTCTGAAATCATTCTACGAACCAAACGCCCGCTTAGAAGTATCAACTTCACTCCCGATAGAGTTGCATGAATTTTTGGTTTGTCTATAATACATAATTTTAGAAACCATTTAAAACTTATCATGTTTGGAAATACAACATCACCAATCATATTTGCAAACCAGTGATTACCTATGCCAATTTTTTCCATAGATATGGGTTCCCCAGATGTTGGCTTCCTTTTCAACGTCTTTTGAACTACATATTCAGTTAAAATGTAAGCAATACACATATTTAGATGTATTGATCCATTACACCTATTGATATGTAATTTATCACATTATGCATACCTGTTTCCTTTATCACCAAAGACGAAGAACCTTACTTTATTTCTTCCTTTCTTTACTATAGACGTGTCATCCAAAGATTTATCATCCTTGCCTCTACTTTGTTTTTGATATGGCTTGTTACATGTTTAACAATGTTACCATATTATTCCCAAATTGTTGCAAACGTATAGTTTTCTGGTTGCCATTATGTGCATAAATCAATCAATAATTGATTGGTAATCAAAMGTGTATGGTCTATACCTTTTCTCTTTTTCATCGAAGAGGCTCGTCTTGTCTTCCTTCTTAGCTTACCTTTGTTGTCATTAACCGGAACAATTGTATTGTTCAAATAAGCAAATATCATGTCTTTAGAAAAAAACTATACACCATTTCGATTATGTTTATCTGGAGTTAGTTACACGAATTAAAAAATGAAGCTTTAATAAGATGTATTTACGCACAGTTTACTTGTAATCTTGAATTTTAAATAATATGCATCAATAAATAATATTTCATGCATAAAAAATGATTTTAAGTGTTCTTATCAAATGCTTTATAATATAATGTGTGTGTATAGAGAGAGAGAGAGAGAGCTTGCTAGGATCATTTGTTAACTCAGAATGAGTGTTAACTATACTAGCTCTATAAACCAATAAAAAAGTCTTTATACTTAATGTTCATATCTCTCTATGCAGTTAATGTTGAGAGTATGTTAGTAATTTTTTTTTTGGTCTTGATTGAAACATATTTAATTGATTGTTACAAAGAGATTCATGTTCCATGATTTTAGTCATTTTTCTTTTTGTTTTTGATTGAAACATATTTATAATTGACAATTATAACTAAGCAATTTCATAAAAATACGTTTTCATAACATTATAATGAAATAATGCATGTGTTCATGAGCCATAATATGTTTATAGTTGTAAAATGTGCATAACTAAACTGGCATAAAGAAATCGTTTGTTGACTGTTGACACAATGATTAATGTTCAGTATGCACTCAAACCACATCATTGTCCATTAAGGTGTTCACCGATAACAATAGCTCACTATCTCCATTAAAAGTAATATATTTATTGGTGGACCATGAATACATTTATCAAGAATTATTAACCTTGAGTACATATGAACCATGAACATTTGTTCACTCATGAGTAATCTTTCAAACATGAATTGACATAAGCATGTTCATAAAAGTTTGTTGATGTAATACTTGTATGAATTTAAATATGTGTTCATGAGTGAACAAGTTGAATCTAATATCATTAAAATATTTTCCCAAAATACTTATTGTAAACTTTGTTCACTTTTGTTGCCTTGCCTCTGTGTGCAATTAATTAAATTTTATGTCATGAATGATCTCAAATAAATTTTAGAGATCAATGAATGAGATGGTTCGTGAAGTTAACATTATGTTTAAGTTAACAAATGAATTCACCCCTATATATATACACACACATATATATCGTTTTCAATCTCCATTTTTTTCCACCATCACAACCTTCTTGTTCAACACCGCCACCACAACCTGATGATTAAGAACGATGTTTCTACTTCCTCTTACGGAAGTATAAAGAACGGTTTTGCTTAAATTAGCGCTAGCTTTAAGATCGTTTGGTTATGGAAACAAAAGCACCGGTAGGAATGGAGATGTGGGTTGGATCGAGTATCTTCTTCTCAACGCCAAACTCGAATCGGATTACCAAAGATCTCTTTGTGTTTGAAGAAAACCCAGAAAATTTCCAGTAGTAACTCTGCCAAAAAAAGGTCGAATCTTTTTCAATGAATCCAAACGTGATATACTCATTTAGGGGCCGTTTACCAAACACTTATCCGGTAAGTGCTTAACGATAAAATTCAACACTATCACATGCTTGTCGGATAAGATTTTAGTCAACACGACATCATATACAACAATTTATCCGGTAAGCGCTAACCGTGGTAAGAGTCATCACCATCACTTACCGAGTAAGACTCTTGGTCGTTGCCTTCGTTCTTACCGGATAAGATCTTTGGTCCTTGTCATATTCATCCGGTAACGTAATGTGACTTGGTAAGTGCTTATCCGGATAAGTGTTTAGTAAACGGCCATGATTTTTTTGTAGGGGAGTTCTGAATGATTATGCGACAACAATGAAGAAGATGGCATGTGAGATTCTTGAACTAGTGACTCTCTTTTCAGAGTAAATCTGTTGGGATTTATTTATAAATCCAATAATAATTATGGGCTTACATATTATTATATAATTATATTACGCTATTTAAGTAATGAGCTAATTATGTGATTAATTAAAGAGAGCCCATTAGAACCCAATTTGGTATGGACTTAATAAGAGGAAGCCCATTAGGTTATAATTAGGGTTTAATGGGAACCCTAATTATAACCTATATAAAGACGGCTAGGGTTATGGTTCACACACACCAAAATCAATACGTTCATTCTCTCCCCATTGGAAGGACATCAAGGATTTTGCGTTGAGGAAAGGCATAATTTCGGATCTACGTTTCATACTCAAGCCTAACTAATGGAGACGGGTATGTGTATTCTTATTCGATATGTTCTTAATAATTCATTGTGATAATCTTCATCTTTCCAACAAGTGGTATCAGAGCCACGTTTTCACATTGAATTATTAGAAATAATTAGTTTTTTTTTTGTGGTATAATTGTTTCGTAAGGTGAATCGTTTTGCTATGGGGATTTAAAAAAAAGTTTTTTTTTATTCTGTCGCCAATGATTCGAATGAATAATAAATAAATAAAAAAAACTTTTGGATTAGAGTAATCGTGTGAAACAATTTCGATGGATGATATTTTTTTTGGATATCAATGGTTTGAGATTTCTGCTGCCGTTTATTGTTCTTTAGATTCGTGATTATTATCGTTTTTCGTTTCTCTAGAACTCAAGTTTTACAGCCATATATTGTATAAATTGTTTATATATATATATTTTGTGATATCCATATAAACGTACCTTTTTTTTGGGTTAAACTGATTACTACCATGACAATTGTTATTTTTATTATTGTTATTCGTTGTTGTGAATGGAAAAGAATTTTTTTTTGTTTAAGATAATTTCTTTCGTTCAATAAAGATTATGTTATGGTTTTCGGAGGATTTTGTTTGTTAGTTGGGCTATTAAGAAATAAATAATATTTCCCATTGAGATTAAGTGTAGATTGTCTGAAACATTAGTTTCGACGGAGTAAAATTATATCAAGGTCCAAACTGTTTTATTATGTTTGCACTTAATTGTCTTGTATTTTAAAATAAATTGATTGACATAATATAGTTGCCAAAGTAACCCCTGTTGTGACAATTAATTTGTTTTAAGGTATAAAGATGAGTATATTTGTTATTTATGCGAATAATGATTGGCCCAAAGGAAAATTGTTATTTGGCCGGATAATTAATATACATGTGGTAATAAATATGTGATTATTGTAAACTTTTCATGTGAGCAATGACCGGCCCAAAGGAAGGGTATTGTTTGACAGGATTTATTTTCAATATTTGATTACTACGTTGAAAGTACCACTTACAAGTTAATATTTTAGTCCAAAGACTAAATATTGATGTTGTGTTAGGTATCTTGTTAATGGGCCCACCAATGTTTCAAAAAAAAATTTATGTCATTCACGCACGTATTTTCCTCCGATATGACATAGTTGCTAAGCACGTTATTTGTTTTGTTTAATATATAGTTGCTAATGCTAATAATGTATCTGCTCAAATTGCTGGTATTCCTACTCTGACTGGGACGAATTATGCCATGTGGAAAGAGAGTGTGGAAATTGTTCTCGGTTGCATGGATTTGGACCAAGCACTTCGGATTGAGCGACCCATTTCCACTGTGGAAAACCTAAATACGGATAAAATTGAGAGGTGGGATCGCTCTAATCGCATGTGTCTAATGATCATGAAACGCTCTATTCCGAGCGGATTTAGGGGCTCTATCACTGAGAGCACTGATGCTAGAAAGTTCCTCACTGAAATTGAGCAATTTTTTGCTAAAAATGAAAAAGCGGAAGCGAGTAACACTTTGATGAAACTCGTCACCATGAGGTATAAAGAAAAGGGGAACATAAGGGAGTACATCATGGGAATGTCTAATCTCAATGGGAAACTCAAGGAACTAAAGTTAGAGCTTTCGGAAGACTTGCTCGTTCACTTGATTCTCATATCACTTCCTGCACAATTCAGACAATTTGTGGTGAGTTATAACACTCAGAAGGATAAATGGACTCTTAATGAGCTMATGTCACATCTTGTGCAAGAGGAAGAACGACTAAAGCGAGATAAGATAGAGAGTGCTCACTTGGCATCAACCTCTCAGGATAAGAAGAGGAAGAGAGCTAAGGAAACTGTAGAAAAAGGGCCAAAGCAGAAAATGCATAAGAAGCAGGATAAGGAATTCACCTGCTACTTTTGCAAGAAAGCAGAACACATGAAGAAAGAGTGTCCTAAGTATGCTGCTTGGCGAGAGAAACATGGTAAGACTCTCATTTTTGTTTGTTCTGAAGTTAATTTACCTTTTGTACATATGAATACTTGTTGGGTAGATTCTGGTGCTATTGCTCACATAAGTATGTCTATGCAGGGCTGCATGTGGAGCCGACCGCCAAATGATAATGAAAAATTTATATATGTGGGCGATGGCACTAAAGTTAGAGTTCAAGCTATTGGGACCTTTAGAATTTTATTAAAAACTGGTGTTTATTTGGATTTAGTTGAAACTTTTGTTGCACCGTCATTTAGACGGAATTTGATTTCTGTTTCATGTTTGGACAAATTTGGTTATAATTGTTCTTTTGGAAACAATAAAGTTGGTTTCTATCTAAATTCGAAATTGGTTGGCACTGGTTCTTTAATTGATAAACTATACATGCTTGAGACTATTACTTTAGATAATGAAATTTTGTACTCTGTTGCTAAAGGTACTAAGCGAAAATTAAATGGGAATTCTGCCATCTTATGGCACAAGCGTTTTAGGACATATCTCTAAACAGAGAATTCAGAGGCTTGTTGATGAAAGAATCCTTAATCCCTTAGATTTAACCGACTTTCAAGTATGTGTTGAATGTATAAAAGGGAAACAAACAAACTCAAGGAAATTAGGTTCTAATAGAGCTACAAACGCCTTAGAATTGATAGATACCGATATATGCGGACCGTTCCCTGCAGCTTCTTGGAATGGTCAACGGTATTTTATCACATTCATAGACGATTACTCTAGATATGGATACATATATTTGATACATGAGAAGTCTCAATCATTGGACGTATTTAAGGATTTCAAAGCCGAAGTTGAGTTACAATTAGGCAAGAAAATTAAGGCTGTCAAATCTGATCGCAGTGGTGAATACTACGGCAGATATGACGGATCAGGAGAACAACGTCCAGGACCATTTGCCATCTTCCTAAAGGAGTGTGGAATTGTCCCACAGTACACTATGCCAGGTAAACCTAGCATGAATGGTGTAGCGGAAAAAACGAAACCGAACTCTTAAAAACATGGTCAGAAGTATGATTAGTCATACTTCTTTACCTGAATCACTTTGGGGAGAGGCACTAAAGACTGCAGTTTACATCCTTAATCGGGTTCCATCAAAAGCAGTGACTAAAACCCCGTATGAACTTTGGGCTGGCAAGAAACCTAGTTTAAAGCACTTACATGTTTGGGGATGTCCAACTGAGGCAAGGGATTACAAACCACTTGAAAAGAAATTGGACTCAAGAACAATTAGTTGCTATTTTGTTGGATATGCAGAACGCTCTCGGGGCTTTAAGTTTTACAATCCCACTACCAAATCCTTATTTGAGACGGGAAACGCAAGGTTTCTTGAGGATGTTGAGTTTGGAGGGGAAGATAAGATAAGGAATGTTGTCTTTGAGGATGATGAAGCTCCAGTTCAAGATGCTTTTATTCCTAACACTGTTGTTAGTGATGATCACGTTTTTATACCTATCATTGCTCAAGATACAACTCCAGTTCAAGATATCAGTGTAGGTGTACCTCTAATACAAGACAACATTGAAGTTCCTCCACCTGTTGTACAACAAGACAACACTGAAGTTCCTCCACCTGTTGAACAAACTCAACAAGCTCAAGAAGTGCCGTTAAGGAGATCCACTAGAGAAAGAAGATGTGCGATTACGGATGATTATATCGTTTTTCTTCAAGAACATGAAGAAATAGGCATAAGGGAAGATGACCCAATCAACTTGGCAAAAGCCTTGTCTAGTTCGAATTCTCAAAAATGGATTAATGCCATGGAAGATGAGCTGAAATCCATGAAAGACAATGATGTTTGGGATCTTGTCGAGTTACCAAAAGGTGTGAAACCCATTGGTTGTAAATGGATATTTAAAACCAAGAAGGATTCAAAAGGTAACATCGAAAGATATAAAGCTCGTCTTGTCACAAAATGATTCACTCAAAAGGAAGGCATTGACTATAAAGAGACTTTCTCTCCGGTTTCATCGAAAGACTCTTTTAGAACAATTATGGCACTTGTAGCTCATTTGGATTTAGAGTTACACCAGATGGATGTAAAGACAGCGTTTCTCAATGGAAACATTGATGATACAATTTATATGGTGCAACCTGAAAACTTTGTGTCAGGAGATCCGAAGTCTATGGTGTGCAAATTAAAAAAA
>NC_037530.1:28618841-28633554 GCF_001531365.2 Cynara cardunculus var. scolymus
GCATACTGCTAGCATGGGTGTTGTTTTGGATGACACTAAAGTTTAGTGGGAGTTTGTATTGATGTTTTAAGTTATTAACAATAATTTGTTTACTTTCTGCAGACTTCAGTTTATGGAAATTTTTTGATCATTCCTGGATATATGTAATTTTCTAATTTTTGTCTTATGTTTGGAATATTATATATATTGATCTCATAAGGACTAAACTTGAACCAGTTAGAAATAGGCATGATTGTAATCACATTGCATGTAATTTCCATGCCACTCATCCATGCTTGATCTATGTCATTAGATATGTTGGTATGGTGACCATGGAAGGTAAAGTTACATTATTGAAGTGACAAAAGCCGCCATGATCTCATACGAACATAGAAGATGGACAAGATTGTACCTTAAAGGGGTTCTAATTAAATAAATAACATAAAGTTGCGCACTAAGGAAATTTAAATATAATTGATCAAGAATAACATGTAACCCAAGTGGGAGATTGTTGGAATTTATTTATAAATACAATAATAATTATGGGCTTACATATTATTATATAATTATATTACGCTATTTAAGTAATGAGCTAATTATGTGATTAATTAAAAAGAGTCCATTAGAACCCAATTTGGTATGGACTTAATGAGAGGAAGCCCATTAGGTTATAATTAGGGTTTAATGGGAACCCTAATTATAACCTATATAAAGACGGCTAGGGTTATGGTTCCCACACACCAAAATCAATACGTTCATTCTCTCCCCATTGGAAGGACATCAAGGATTTTACGTTGAGGAAAGCCATAATTTCGAATCTACATTTCATACTCAAGCTGCCTAACTAATGGAGACGGATACGTATATTCTTATTCGATATGTTCTTAATAATTCATTGTGATAATCTTCATCTTTCCAACAAAATCACCACCTACCATGAACAGAGTTCCAAGCAAATGAAAAAAAAGGGAGGAAATTGGTGGGTAATGGAGAATAAGCAGACCAACAAATCATATCTGTTTTAAATTTAATAACTCATCTGGGCTTGAAATCTCATTGAGATGGAAGTTGGATGTCTTTTCTTGTTAATTATGATTTGTCTTCCCTATGTTTGATCCTGTGTTTGATTCCTTGGTCTTTTTTTATAAGAAAAGATGTAAACACTATGTTTACAGACCCAAGAATAGAGCTTTCCATGTGTTAACATACCAAAGTATAGCCATCCCTTTGTTTGAAAATGTAAGGTTTATAATCACATAATTTTTTTTAATACATTAGATCATTGCCTCTAACTCCATTAACTTTTTTCTATTAAGTTGGTTAATCAAGAGGACTAGATACATTAGAACATATAGACCATAGGGACGAGATATGTAATTTTCTCTAACATAAAAATATCTATAAAACAATAATGAACAATTTATATCATTTACGACTCTACCTCTCTCACCCATACACACATTGTTCTTTCTGAAAAAAAGAAGCCATGGAGTTCCATCTCTGGTTACCAACAACTGTAGCAACCATATTTTCCGTTATTTTAGTAGCTTTCCTGATCCATGTCGTCAAGGGGAAGTGGGCAAAGAGAGGGAAGAAAATAGAACCACCTCAAGCGAAGGGTGCATGGCCAATAATYGGTCACCTGCATCTTCTAGGTGGATCTCGCCTACCTCACATGGTTTTAGGTGATATGGCGGAYAAGTATGGCCCTATCTTCACCATCAAGCTTGGTATTCACAAAGTTTTGGTGGTGAGTGATGGGGAGACATCTAAAGAATGTTTTACGACAAACGACAAGATCTTTGCAACTCGACCCAAATCAGAGGCAGTAAAACTGATGGCCTATAACTACGGCGCATTCGGTTTTACTCCGTATGGGGATTATTGGCGACAAGTGCGCAAGACAATGATGCTCGAGGTTTTTTCTCAACGACAAGTTGAGATGCTTGGACATGTTCGGGTTTCAGAACTTAGAGCATCCATCAAAGATATATTTGATGCTTGGGTAGAGAACAACGATGGTGAACATTCAGATAAGGTCATGAAGGTGGAAATGAGCCAATGGTTTGGCAACTTGATGGTAAACATTATAGTTAGGCTTATTTCAGGAAAGAGGTTTTCYCCTAAGGATGAAGAAGGGATTCGRTTTCAGAAGGTGGTAAAGAAATTCTTCSWGTTAATGGGGGCATTTGTGGTGTCTGATTTTATCCCGTATCTTAAGTGTTTGGATGTGGGTGGATACATCAAAGATATGAAAAAGACAGCTGAAGATTTCGACAACATCTTTGATGGATGGTTAAAGGAGCACAAAACAAAAAGAGTGCGTGACCAGCAACGTGAAGGCAGCCAAGTTTTCATGTCTGTGCTTATTGCCATTCTTGAAGGTGCTTCTGAAGAGGATTTCCCTGGTTTTGACCATGATACAGTTATCAAAGCCGCATGTCAAGTAAGTTAAACTCTGTTATATCCTAATTTGGTGATTCTACATATCATGGTTTACAGTATTTTCTGGTATTCTTTTCAATGTTTTCTTCCTTTTTTAGCATGTTGACAATAACCTAATAATCCAAGTGATTTTGGTGTAAATTCGTTTTCGTAGCAACTCTTTGTAGCTGGCTTGGACACGACAGCTTTGACATTGACATGGGCTCTATCATTGCTGCTCAACAACCCAAAGGCATTAAAGATTGCCCATGATGAAATTGATGAGCATGTTGGAAGGGACAGACTAGTGGAGGAGTCAGACCTGAAAAACTTGGTCTACCTTGATGCCATCATCAAAGAAACATTGCGTCTGTACCCAGCTGCACCTCTCTCGGTTCCCCATGAGTCCATGGAGGACTGCGTTGTGGGTGGCTACAACATCCCAAAAGGCACTCGTCTGTTGGTAAATCTTTGGAAACTTCATCGTGATCCAAACATCTGGTCAGATCCCTTGGAATTCCGGCCGGAAAGGTTCTTGACAAGTCACAAGGATATCGATGTCAAGGGAAAACATTTTGAATTGCTTCCGTTTGGTAGTGGTAGAAGAATATGCCCTGCCATTTTGCTTGCCCTCCGATCTGTCCGTGTAACACTAGCTAGTTTGATACAACTGTTTGTGCTCCAAAAACCATCAAATGAACCCATTGATATGACTGAAAGCCCAGGAATGACTAACAACAAAGCAACACCACTAGTGGTCCTTCTATCCCCTCGTTTATCCCCTGGCATGTATTGTTTTGGTTCATGATATGCCACATCCATCCATCWTTCAGTACCASACAATCACCACTTMCAATATGAGCCAGGAACGTGATCCAAATTGGACTGCAAAGTATGGTTTCAGAGTGTGTCAAATAGTCTARTTACTACAAGTTTGATCATTGTGTAACAAAGGCACCTGTTGAATTTGGTTCATGTTGTGTATGATAATAAGTTTAAGGAGATGCTGTGTATGATAATAAGTTCAATATGTTTTTATATTTTTGTGTAATTTGTTTAGCATTTGAGGCCATGTGGCTTGAACCTTGGTTTTAATTACTTAATAATCATATTATGTAATAGAGACCGTGTATTTGATCATAGTTAGTTATTTTAAAACGATAGTATGTTTGGACTATAATGCAATTTATCCATAGACATAGAAGTTGATTTATGTGTTTAAGATGGGTTAGTTGTTCCATGAAATTGCTAGATACGGGTATTAAATTACCTATGGAATCAAGCTATATACCATATGGGAGGTTGAACTTGATGACCGCGTGATACGTAATGATTTAATTCTAGCAAATGAACATATCTTGGTTCATTAGAGAACTCTTGAACTTGATGACCAATATTTCATAATAGAAGCTCAAAAACCTAGTTTCATGGCTTACTTAACTGCTCTGCCACGATCAATGAAAATCAGGTCTCCGCCATCGTTGTAAGACGTATTGTTGGTTGTATTATTCTTTATTCAAAAAGAAACTGTGGTAGATGATATAAATACTTCTTTAATTATTGTTTTTCAGATTATTTTTATTTTATTCTTATAATATGGAAGTACTTTTAAATTTCTTTTGGGTGGCAGAAATGAATCCTCTCGTCCATTTGTGAAACCAAAATCAGCACATGGGAAAGAGTACTGTGTGGTTGTAGTTATTATTGTTATTAAATTTCGTTCTTTATTACCAACTATTAACACTACAATAAAGTTGGGTTTATAGTTTAACTCCAATCTCTAAGCGTTCCAATGGACCGTCTTACAGGAGTTAATTTATAGGATCAAAATATAAAATGTACTATCTAAAAGTGTTGTAATAAGTTTATATGACGCTTTTGGGGGTCTTAACAAGTTTTTTTGGATATTTTTAATACAAAATTTTGCATTAACAACTTTATATGACATTTTTGAGAAAATGTCCTATAAACTCAATTTTTTATAGGACATTTGTTTTTATAGGGTAGTTTTTCAAATAGCACTTTATATTAAAAATGTYTTAAAAAACTTATTACGACGTCAAAAAACGTCATATAAACTTATTACAACACCTTTAGATAAGACGCTTTATTTTCTTGTTCCTATAAAGAGGTCTATCAGGACGCTTAGAAATTGAGAGTGTCCTATAAACCCAATTTTGTTGTAGTGTAAGTATGTCTATATTTTTTAAAATATTATATTCTTTTTTACTGTTATTCTCATTTTGTTTTGGGTCGTTTGTTTTTTCAAAATTATCTCCTAATATCTATCATATATTGTGTATTGGTCTTCAATTTGTCATTTATATGTTTTCTGGTGTTATTTGTAGGAAATTATGTTGAAAAGGTTATTTTTGTAAATTTGTGGAATCTTGAGGACTTGAGTTAAGTTGTGAGGGACTGATTGTGTATTTTTCCAGCTGAATATATAAACTTTTGTATTGTAGCTTTCCAGATCAATCGATTCATTTTTCCTCTTTCAAATCTATCTTCATTGTAAAGGCTCTCATCATCTTGAGAGTTCTTAGAGTTTTGTTAGGGTTTCTGTTTACTTTTTGTTCATGAATAAAAGGTTGTTTCGTTTGAACATGGTATCAGAGGTTCTTTCGTTCTAAGTTGTATAGAACGTATTGTTCTGGTGGTTTACTGTTTGCCTTCGTCGTTGCGAAGAGCGACCGTTGGTTTCTATAGATCTGTGTTCTTTACATCTGATTGTTCTTTGGTCGAATCAAGATCTTTCTCCTTAGATCAATCCTTTCTCCAAGYTGCAGGTAAGTTTCTTTACATTTTCTTTTCTCTTCCTTGGGTTTGGTTTTCTGCATGTTCTTCCCATCGAAGAACATTTCTATGTTCATGTAATCGATTGGGGTAAGTTTTCTGGTACTTTTTTTCTTTTACTCTTGGTGTTATCCAAGATGTTATAACCAGTCCTCCGTTGTGCGAGGCCCTGTTTTGGTTCTGGTTGTTTTTTGTTGTTATTGTGGTTAAAGCTTTGTTATACTACTGGAGTCACCTGTGGTGTTCTCCTCTTGCTCTAGGTCACTCAAGAACTTGGGTAAGTCATCTTTCCTTTCCTGTCCGTAGCAAGGGGACCGAGTAAGTGTTCTTGGCCTATAGGCAGGTTCTTCTTCTTGCTGCTTATTTTTTGTTATATGGTTCTTTTGGTTATGGCTTGAAAGTTGTGGCTTGATAGTCTGGCTTGACCTAGCACCATTGAGTGTTTTAGAAATCCTGCCTATTGCTTTCTTGTCTACCTTTTTTTGTTGTTGTTCTTTTTTGTTTTTGTGATCTCTGTCGTGTGGCTAGATAGTTAGTTTGATYTAGCACCTCTGAGTGTTTTAGGAATCCTGTTGTTTGCTATCTTGTCCACTGTTGTTGTGGTTGTTTGTTYTTGTTCTTTCTCATGGCTGGTCCATCAGCTGTCATTGAGACTCAAGGGATGTCCCAAATTGCTAAATTAGATTTTGGTGATCCCTTGTATCTTCATCCTAGTGACACCAGTGGAACACCCATTTTAAACTTCAAGTTAAGTGGTATTGACAATTATCAAATATGGGCTTGTGTTATGACCTTGGCTCTTGAAACCAAGAACAAATTCGGATTTATTGATGGAACTTGTGTTAGACCTGTTGATGACTCTGTCCTTGAAAAACAATGGAATAAATGTAATTCTATTATGTTGAGTTGGATTTTAAGTTCTGTAACTGAAGATTTGTTTTTGGGTCAAGTGTTTTCAAAGGACTCCTCTAAAGTTTGGGAAGAWTTAAAAGAAACCTATGACAAAGTTAATGGATCAGTTACATTTAATCTTTATCAAAAAATTAACTGTTTAAATCAAATTGGGTCTTCTGTTTCTGAGTATTATCACAAACTAAATTTCCTCTAGAAACAGTTTGATGCTCTTGTTACTCTTCCCACCTGCACTTGTAATGCCTCTCAAGAGTTCTTTAATCAATCTTAGTTAATAATGCTTATGTAGTTTTTAATGGGTCTTGATAATGTCTATCAACCTATCAGGAGCAATATATACTTTCAAGGGATCCCTTTCTTTTTTTCCCTTATGTCTAAGCAATAATCCCATTTTGGGGGTTCTAGTGTGTCTTTTGGTATCAAAAGTCAAAACATTACCCTTTTTAGCAAAGTTGGTGAAAATAAAAGAAGGACAGGWAGGCATCCATCCAATAAACTATGCAAACATTGTGRTATGTCTGGCCATACTATTGAAAGATGTTTCAAACTCAATGGTTTTTCAAAGGATTTTCAAAATAGACCACCTAAACCATCAAATTCTGGTTTTAAGTCCTTGTCTAGTAAGGGTTGTGTAACAGACTCTCATGGAAAAGAAAAACCTCTTCATTCTTCCACACCTTCCCTTTCTAAAGAACAAGTGCTTAAACTCCTTGCTTTGTTGGATCAAAATARCGCTCCTAAGACTRTATCTGCTAATATGACAAGTGTGTCAAYTCTTTATAAATATGGTTGGATTATTGATTCAGGASACAACCAACATATGGCATCTAGTTTTTCAAATTTTGGACAATATGGTTGACATTTCAGATTTAAATCTAAAGGTTAAGCATCCCAATGGAACAGAGGCAAAAGTTAATAAAATTGGAAATTTAAAGTTATCTAACAATGTTACTCTGTTTGATGTCTTAATGGTTCCTGACTTCAATGTCAATCTGTTATATGTTTATAAACTTGCTAGAGATAATAAGTTGTATGTGGGGTTTGATGAATCTCGATGTTATATTTCTCATCAAAAGAATGTAACAGGGATTGGTAGTCAAGAAGGTGGTTTGTATTTCTTTTGACCAATGTGCTAAGAGTAAGTTGCTCCCTGTTTCTGCTTCTTCTGTAATTCAAAATTGTGTTTTGAGTCAATTGTGGCATAGTCGTCTGGATCATTCTCCCGATCAAGTCTTGATTGTTTTAAAAGATTAGTTGCAGATTGGAAGTGATGTTACTCATCCTTGTGAAATTTATCATATGGCAAAACAAACTAGGGAAAAGTTCAGTTCAAGTGATCATAAATCTAAGTCCCTAGGTAATCTTGTTCATTTAGTTGTTTGGGGTCCTTATAGGGTTATTAGCAAGGAAGGTTTTAAGTATTTTTTGGCTATAGTTGATGACTATACTCGTGTTGTTTGGGTGTATTTGTTGAAAGGTAAACATGAAGTGGTTGATAATATTATGTCTTTTTATTATTTGATAGGAACTCAATTTGGCAAGCATGTTAAGGTGTTTAGAAGTGATAATGGAACTGAGTTTACTAATTTCTCTTTAGGTGAGTTTTTTTAAAACTAAAGGTGTTATTTATCAGATGTCTTGCGTTCATACTCCCCAACAAAATGGGGTTGTGGAACTCAAACATCGTTATTTGTTAAACATGGCCATAACTTTTATGTTTCAGGGAGGTATTCCTATAAAAATGTGGAATGAATGTATATTGACTGCTACTTATCTCATAAATAGAATATCTTCCTCCATTTTAGGAGGAAAGTGTCCTTCTGAGCTGGTTTATGGATTCCAACCTGTTTTAACTCATTTGAGGAATTTTGGTTGTCTTTATTTTGCTACCAAAACTAACGTTTCTAATAAATTTTCTTCATGAGCTGAGAAATGTGTGGTTTTAGGTGTGAAACTATTTTTCCCTTTAAAATGAGTTCAAACAAGTTGGATAGTCATGTTAACAGTGCTGTAAATAATCAGAACTTCTTTGACTTATCTTTGGTTCCTCTACTAATCTTTCTGATTTATCACCCAATGATGAGGATAGAGATCAAACTCTCTTGGAGGAAAATAACTGATCTTTGTCTCTTGGTAGTAGCCCAAGTAGAGYTGCCAGTAGGCAACAATTAGGTGACTAAATATCCTCAATGAAAATTCTGGAGGAGTTACCAGTATGCAACCACTGAGTAGCTCAGAGGTAGATGCTAGAGATAGTATAGGGTCYGGTGTGCAATCTTTGGATGCTCACCAAAGAAACAATGATGCTGAAAACTCAGATCTCCAACYTGAGGGTARTTCTATCTCCAATCTAGTCCTAGCATCGGAAGAATGACTAGAGCTTCCAACTTTCCTAAAAAATTTGATGATTTTGTAATAGAAGGCAAGGTTAAGTATGGAATAGAAAGAGTGGTAAATTACTCTAACCTGGATTTTGAAATTTTTTGTTTTGTGTCAAATTTGAACAAGTCCATCGAGCCAGAGTGTTTTTCTGAAGCTTGTAGTGATAAAAATGGATTTCTACCATGAATGATGAAATGGAAGCTCTATACAGAAATGGTACTTGGATTATTACTGATTTACCTCCTGGAAGGAAGCCCATAGGCTGTAAATGGATTTATAAGGTTAAATATAAATCCTCTGGAGAGATAGAAAGGTATAAAGCTATATTAGTTGCTAAAGGATATAGTCAAAGAGARGGTCTTGACTATGAAGAAACTTTCTCTCATGTTGTAAAAATGGTCACTGTCAGATGTACTATTGTTCTTGYTGTTTAAAATAATTGGTCATTGTTTCAACTTGATGTTAATAATGCTTTCTTATATGGTGATCTGTCTGAAGAAGTCTATATGTATTTACCTGAAGGATATTTCAACTGTATGTGTAAACTTATAACGTCTCTATATGGTTTAAAGCAAGCACCACGATAGTGATAGTCTAAATTATCTTTTTGTCTCATTGCTAATGGTTTTGTTCAAAGTATAAATGGTTATTCTTTTTTTTTTTTACCAAATACAATAACTCTGTATTTGTTATTCTGTTAGTATATGTTGATGATATAGTTATAACTGGAAATAATCAAGTGGAAATAAATGATGTCAAAACTTATTTGAAACATAACTTTTTAATTAAGGATCTTGGCAAGTTGAAATTTTTCTTAGGAATTGAAATTCTTAATTTTGATGGAGGTATATGCATGTCTCAAAGAAAGTACTGTTTAGAATTACTAAATGATTTTGGTTATTTAGGATGTAAACCAATTAGTACTCTTATGGACATGAACCTTACTATTACAGACTCTGTGAACTCTTTATTTAGTGATCCTTCCTTGCATGATTTTACCAATTACCAAAAATTGATTGGGAGACTAATTTACCTTCTACCAACTTGGCCTGACATTGCTTTTGCTGTTCATTGCTTAAGTCAGTTTATGCACTCAMCTCGACAGTCTCATCTTAAATTAGTTTTAAGGGTTCTCAGTTATTTGAAATATTCACCAAGAAAGGGAGTGAGTTTTACCAGGTCAGATTATTTTCTCTTAKCTACTTATTTTGATGTTGATTGGGGAAAATGTCTTTCTTCAAGAAGGTCTGTTACTAGTTATTGTTTATTCCTTGGCAAGTCTAYGGTTTCTTGGAAGAGCAAGAAACAAAATACAGTTTCTCGTTCTTCTTCTGAGTTAGAATATAGAGGTATGGCTTCTGTTACTTGCGAAATAGTCTGGGTTCTGAAGATTTTATCTGATTTAATAATTAAGTACTTACTTTCAGTAAGCTTATATTGTTATAATAAGTCTGCAATAGAAATAGCCTACAATCCTGTGTTTCATGAACGTACTAAACATATTGAAATTGATGTACATTATGTTCGTGAAAAGGTTAGCGCTGGAGTGTTAAAGATTGTTAAAATACTCTCATGAGAACAACCAGCAGATATTTTCACTAAATCTCTTAGTGTAAATCTACATTCTTACCTATGTTCAAAGTTAATGATGATTGACTTGTTTAAATGCCAAGATTGAGGGGGGATGTTAAATATTGTGTATTGATCTTCAATCTTGTCATTTATATGTTTTCTGGTTTTATTTRTAGGAAATTATGTTGAAAAGGTTATTTTTGTAAAATTGTGGAATCTTTAGGACTTGAGCTAAAGTTGTGAGGGACTGGAGGTCACCGGTGCACATTGAAGAAAGTTCAAGGACTGATTGTGTATTTTTCCAGCTGAGTATATAAACTTTTGTATTGTAGCTTTCCAGATCAATCGATTCATTTTTCCAATTTCAAATCTGGCATTACAAGCAGAAAAATTGTCAACTCATGCAATTTACTTGATAATTGTCCAAAATAAGTCAAAAATTCGAATATTCAAAATTTTTAGCCCCCCTTAATATCCATATCTGCATACTATTTTCCTCCCCACACTTAAATCATATATTGTCCTTAATATATGCATTCAATGAAGTAGTCGAAATCATAAAAACAAAGGGAACAAGAAAATTCCCCTGAATATATAGACTACTGCCCAATACATGATTCAAGCTTTTGGTGGGTGTCTCTCAGCACTTGGGGGGGGGGATAGAAATCCAAACTGGAAGGTGGTGGGACTTGCAAACAATCATTCATCAAAACAAAACTACACTAGAATGGAAATAAAACAATAACATTGGGTTACCTCCCAATCAGCGCCTTTTTTTAACATCATTGGCTCGACACTATCCAAACTAATTAATAACAGGTGGTGGCTCAAGAGCCATAACATCAATGTCCATAGACTAAAAACCTTCAAAGAAAGGTTTTAATCTATGCCCGTTCACCTTAAACGACCTGCCTATCTTCAGGCTTTCTATATCCACCGTTCCATGAGCGTAGACCTTAGCCCGACAGAAAAGACTTTCTGAATAGGGTAAAAGAACTTGAGATCGCCGATCTTTTCCTTAAAGATGGGGATGACCGTCAACTTGGTTGATTTACTAACCTCGTGTTCTCATCCACTTTAAGGTCGGGTCGAAACAAAGCGTTGAGTTGTGAATTCTGGTGATAAGGCTTGTGATGTTCGATCTAAGATATTAGGGATAAAGATTCGGATAGAATTGTTGGTAACTAAAGGATTCCATTTAGGGCAAGACAAAATGGGCGGGCACGGGCGACAACTTGAAGGGGTAGAGGCTAAGAAGGCAACTAGCTAAGGGCGAAGGGCACGCTGAACACGAAAGCATTCCATTACTAACAACCCAAAGAAATACGACCTCTCTAAGATATATGGTTTATTCCAAAAAGGTACGAAGTTGGACTAATTTGGAATATTACTTAGTCAAGTAGAAAGGAACAAGGTCTTACGACACAGTCACTATATCTTTTCTTTTTCTTATGAAAGAGCCAACCCACCTTGATCTAAGCTTACCGGGAAATAGATTTAGGCATGAATGGAGAAGTAAAACCTTTTTCCCGATCACAAAAATCTTTTCAGAAGATTAGTTTGTCGTGAAAAGCTTTAGTCCACTCTTTGTAGATCTTAGAGCTCTTGTATGCGTCATTTCTGATCTCTTCAAGCTCTTGAAACTGTAACTTCCTTAGAACTCCCGCTTTATCCATCCTCATATTGCACTTTTTGACAGCCCAGTAAATCTAGTGTTCTAACTCAACAGGTAGATGACATGGATTACCGTAAACTAACCGAAAAGGAGACATACCAATTGGTGTCTTGTAGGCCATACGTTAGGCCACAAGGCATCGTCCAAACTCTCATTCCAATCCTTACAGTTAGGGTTTAGGGTCTTTTCAAACTGACGATGCTCGTACTGTTTTAGCTTTTCTTAGATCTGATATCTTCACCAGGTCTGGGACCCCAATTGTCGTCATCAGTGGGTGGAACACATTTTTGCAACAAGGTGATAGAGACACTTTTTCAAGAAGTATCATGTGACCTATCAAATTTCAACTACATACCATCCCTAATCTAATGGGCAAGCCGATGTCTCTAACAAGGAAATCAAATCAATTGGAATGTAAGGATTGGTGGCTTTAGATTCCACTCATTTGGAAACATAATCGACACATAATAAAATATATGTGAAATCGGAAGAGACGGGAAATGGTCCCGTAAAATCAATGCCCTACACATTGAAGATTTCACAAATCAAAATTGGGTTTTGGGGCATTTGATTACATCATCCTATGTTCCCTGTCTTTTGGCACCTACCACAGCTTTGACAAAACAATTATGCATCTTTAAAAATAGAGGGCCAAAATAGTCCACAATCTAGGACTTCATGGGCCGTACGCTTTGGACCAAAATGCCCCCCACAAGCATAGTCATGACAAAACCAATGCACACCTTGTACTTCGTGTTGGGCACACATCGTCTGATAATTTTATCATAGCAATGTTTCCAAAGGTAAGGGTCATYCCAGACATAAAAATTAGCATGACTTTTAATTCTATCCTTTTCAGTTTCTAGTCAACGTACCTGGCAAGATGTTTGTAACTAAATTGTTCATAATACCAGCATACCAGGGTGTGGTATCTTGAATGGTTAGAAGATTCTCATCCAGAAACTCGTCGTTTAATATAGAAGGATCCTCACCATTTAGTAATCGGCTCAAATGATCAGCGTTCTCCGATCTGGTCTTGTCCCGAATTTCGAGGTCGAATTCTTGCAAAAGCAACATCCAACGAATAAAACGTAGTTTGGGGTCCTTCTTCTTTATCAAATATTTAAGAGTTGCATGATCAAAAAAAATATCACTTTAGTTCAAAGTAGATATGAGCGGAACATTTTTAAAGCAAATACTATGGCTAAAAGCTCTTTCTCAGTCATTGAATAGTTGCTTTGGGCACTATCCAACGTGCGAGAAGCATAATATATAACATGTGATTCCTTACCGAACTTATGTCCCAAAACASTCCTRATCACGTAATTACTYGCGTTGCRCATTATCTCAAAAGGGAGATTCCAATTYGGGGGCTGAATAATTGAGACAKAAGTTAACTTATCTTTCAGCTYATTGAACGCCTTCTTRCAYGTTCCATCAAAGTGGARGTCCACGTTCTTTTGTAAAAGATAACATAGTGGTTGGGTGATCTTCGAGAAATYCTTGATGAGCCTCCGACAGAACCCTGCATGACCAAGGAAAGACCGAACTTCYGTAACACAAGTAGGGTAAGGCAGAGTTTTAATGACATGTATTTTAGATTTATTCACCTCTATACCCTTCTTTGAGACAATATGACCCAAGATAAGACCATGACTAACCATAAAATGACATTTTTCGTAATTTAAAACAAGGTTAGTCTCTATGCACCGTTTTAGAATCTTGGTCAAATTGCTCAAACAATCCTCAAATGAATTACCATAAACAGAARAATCATCYAYAAACACCTYAATTATACTCTTTACATACTCAAAAAAGATACTTACCATGCATCGTTGGAAAGTAGCAGGCGCCTTACAAAGGCCATAAGGCATACGCCTATAGGCAAACGTACGCAATGGGAATGTAAAAGTAGTCTTTTCCTGGTCCTCTGGTGCCACTGGGATTTGATGGAAATCTAAATATCCATCAAGGCAACAATAGTTAGATTTTCCCACTATTCATTCCAACATTTGGTCGACGAAGGGGAGTGGAAAATGATATTTTCTAGTAGACAAGTTCAACCTTCTATAGTCGAAGCATACTCTCAATCCATTTTGGACTTGAGTAGGCACCGACTCACCTTCCGTGTTTCTAACCACCGTCAAACCTGTTCTTTTAGGCACTACCTAAACGGGACTTACCCATTGGCTATCAGAGATTGAATAGATAATACCTGCATCAAGGACTTTGAGAATCTCCTTTTCACTACCTCCATCATCGGTGGGTTGAKGAGGCATTGGGCTTCTCTAAAATGCTTGTATTCGTCCTCCAATAAGCTTTCGTGCATACAAATCGATGGGCTCAACCCTTTGAAATCGGCTATCATCCAATCAATCGCCTCCTTGTGTTCCTCAAGCACATTCACCAACCTTTGTTCTTCATTGCTTGATAGCTCAGTAGAAWTGATAACTGGTAAAGTGTTTGTCTTGGCCTCGGTAATTCCTTTAACTCGAGTACAGTATCATGGACAATTGAAGGAAACAACTTTGTGTAAGAAGAAAGCAATTTAACATTTGATACCTCAAACTTCTTGTGTTATTCTGATTCCATAGCTGAGACCGTTTCCTTGAGCTCAGGCCCCAACTCATACTCTTTCATCAATAGATTAACCTTTTTTGCATCTAGGTGCCTTGTGATTGCAATCTCCAACAAATCACGGTTAGTCAAATCATATAAGTCGTGAGTAATAGGACCCAAAACATCAACAACATTAACAGAGGACACATCACTAAGATATCTTATGACACACACACACACATACATATATATATATATATATGTAGGGGAGCGATCAAATGCAAACCACTCAATTTGTACAAACCGTGCAAACCGCATTCAACCAATCATAATTTTTCATTTTGTTCATTTTTTGTAATTATGAGAGGTTGATTAATCATTTTTATTGTGGAGAGTGTTAATCATAGATATTAT
>NC_037530.1:28633909-28637226 GCF_001531365.2 Cynara cardunculus var. scolymus
CCCAAATATATCTCTAAACCCAACATAAAGCCTAACATCTAACATAATCAAAATCGGCGCCTAAAACCATTAAACGTATCGACACATTTGACATTGACGGTCTCCAAATTTTGAAACCCTGCAAGAACTCTATAAATCTATCAATCTTTCCTAATCCATGGTTTGATTTCGGCGCACATCATCAAAACATCAACCAAGTGATTCAACCAACTAAGATCTGACTTCTATTTTGTTTGGTCAAGAACTCAAGACTTAAGATTGAAGGTTGTGAAGTCGTGGATTTTGTTACTCAATACTCATAGTAGAGTTGTCACTTTGTTAATTTGTTTATTTATAATATGTATTATATATTTATTTGTCTGGACTTTGGATTCTAGAGCTGCTTAATTATTACATTTATTTGTTTAGATATTTTGTTTTGTTAAAATGGATATTTAATCTTAAATTCTAAATTATATATGTTTTTTAAGTTTAATATTTAAAGTCTATTAAAGGACCAAATCGTCTAAACCGGTCAAACCAAACCGCCTTTTCGTGGTCGGGTTTGACCGGTCTGGGCACTTGATACCAACCGCTCGGTTTGAAAATTTTATAAACCGCCATTATTGTTTGGTTTGTGGTCTGAGGGGTTAAACTGCCTAAACCGGACCGCGAACACCCCTAATCTCCAGTTTGTTTATTTGTTGGAGCTATATTTCTTTTGAGTTAGTATCTCCATTTTGTTTATTTGTTGAATTGTATTGTTTGATCATTTTTATGTATAAATAAGAATTTTATTTAAACCTTATTTTTTTTGTAGATCTATATGCCTCCAAAAAGAACTCAAGCGTTTAATTTAGTGAAGGCGTCAGTCTTGGGGCGGACTACGACACGGCTAGAGGGTGATTCGGTGGATATCTCGTCAGAGGCGACACCTTCCGTCCAACGCCAATTGTACCCTCTATCTTTGGACTCACCATCTACACCGACATCACCATAGACGAGCACACCTAGTAGTGGGCCACTTGCTCTAGATATACGTATCAATTGTCGCCGCATCCAAGTGGAACCGACGGAAGAACCAGTTACAAAGAAGGCATGACGAGAAATTATTACTGGAAAGGCGATTAAGAGAGACATCGCTAACAAAGAAAATAACCGACTTCTTCTTAAGTGGAACATGGAAAATTTTTTACCCGAAACAAACAAAGTTTGTAGGATCGCAAAGCAAATCGAGAGCATATTCCGATGTTGACCGATAGTTATTTAAAACTTACGTAAGATGAACTCAAGATTTTGGTTGATCAACTTAGCATAAATATATTTTTATTGCTAGTTCTTATTATTATTATTTTTTGATGATTTATGTCTTATTAATTAATAATGCTTAACTTTTTATTTCATTTTGATTTGTATTCGCTTTTCAGGTTTTATTTGAGATTGATTGGAATGGACCTCCGGGTGAGCATTATTTGATTGGATCCACCTAACTGCGCGTCACTCATATAATAGGTGGAAAACTTATTGTCATGTATTATATAAGAAGCAAGGTCGTCTCCCAATCTCGATGAACTTTGTACATCAGCCAGATCAGTGGGATTTTTTGTGCACGCTTTTTGAGAAAGAAACATGGAAGGTATTTAATGAGTAAATAATGAAATATATAAATTATCTTTTGTGAATTTATATTGTAAAATAAGTGTTTCTTCTGTTGTAGAATAAATCAAAGAGAATGTCGGAAGCAAGGTTGTTAAAAAATAGGATCAAGCATAAATTGGGACCGCCTTTGTTCCGGTTTAGGGCTAATAAACTCGAAGCTACCGAACACGTGGCTCCTTATCTTGGTACAATTGCCGATACCACTACAAGTGAAGACCGTAAAGTAAGTAAACTTGAACTTTTATTTTCGTGCGATCATGATTTGTATATTTTTTTTCCTTTGTTGTTCAACATCACTTTTCCACCTTTAACGTTCGTTTTAGCTTAGATTCATCCTGAATTTACAGAAACTCAAAACTTAAAAGTTGTAGGTCGTTTGTTAGCTTTCCAGATCATCTTTAATCACTTAAATATGAGCTTGGAAGAGTGAGATATGCTCGAAATACCATAGTATCGCAAAGCTGTAGTTCGTTTGTTACCATTTTAACTCATTAATGAAGGATGATTGACGGGGAATATATAATTGTAATTACAACAATTGTTTGAATCGTATTTATAGAAACTTGTTGAGGAAGAGATTGAGAAGATTAAGAGCGTTTCTGATGGCACTCCAGAATCTGTCGGGCTCCAATTCGCTACCCAATCGAAAAAGAAATATCAATCATAGAGCAAATTGTTGGTCCGTCGGTAGGAACGGTTTTTCGAGGTATGGGTAGCTTGGCGGTTCGACCTGCGAGGATGAGAGGATCGACAAAGGGATTCTCTAAGCCGGTATCTTCAGTTGACAAAGAAGATTTGCAGCGACAACCTGCCGAGCACGACGAGGAGATTCACTTGCTAAAAGAGGGACAAAATAAGGCAAAAAAGGAAGTCACCGAGCAAAGAAAGATGATACAATCATTGATACCTATGTCGGGTTCTAGTGATTCAAACTTTGACACAACAACTCCGACCTCTCACGCTTTAGGATAAATTTTTAATTTTGTGTTATTGAACTTGTTGCCCACTTTTAGACTTATTTAGGAAAAGTTTTATCTTCCAATTATTGAACTTATTATTTTTGTTTGGTTATAAAAGTCGTTTGTATAAAACATTTGTATGAAGAACTCATTGAGTTTGATAGGAACAAAGTCTGGTACCTTGTCCCACGTCCATCTGACAAATCAATGATAGGCACCAAATGGATCTATCGCAACAAGTTGGATGAAGATGGTGTGGTAACCCGCAATAAGGCTAGGCTTGTTGCTCAGGGTTATAGACAAAAAAGAAGGAATCGACTATGACGAAACCTTCGCCCCTGTGGCTAGACTCGAAACAATTCGACTCTTTCTAGCCTTTGCCGCCCATAGAGACTTCAAGGTCTTTCAGATGGATGTAAAGAGCGCTTTCCTAAATGGAAAACTCCAAGAGGAAGTTTATGTTGAACAACCTCCAGGGTTTCTTGACCCTAAGTATTCTAACCATGTCTATAGGTTGGATAAAACTCTTTATGGGTTAAAGCAGGCTCCTCGTGCCTGGTATGATACCCTTTCTTCTTTTCTCATCTCTGAGAATTTTTTTCGTGGAAAAATTGACCAGACCTTATTTCTTAGGAATGTTAAAGGTCACATCATTCTCGTCCAAATTTATGTCGATGATATTATTTTTGGTTCCACTAATCCCTCTTTATGTTTTCGTTT
>NC_037530.1:28637326-28662269 GCF_001531365.2 Cynara cardunculus var. scolymus
AAGTAAAAGACTCTTTTAGCAATATCTTTTCTTGTATTTGCTAACCTTTGTGTGAAACTTAAGATTGTTTAGATAGGTTTCTTATACCTTATCTTTCCGCAAATAATCTTGTAAAATCTGTATTGATCTTCTCTATCAATATATATTTTAAATTTGAAAATTGTGTTTGTATTCATCCCCCCTCCTTCTACAAACTGTTTAGTATTCTTGTAGACCCTTTGGGACCAACAATCACCCTGCATTGCAAATACAAAGTTACATCACTCACTAGGTTGTGGGCACATGAAAGCTAAAAAATTAGAGGAAAAATGCCATGGTACCCGATTTAGGAACTTACTATATATATATATATATATATATATATACACATATATAGTTGGATTCACATAAAATCAATAATCAAATAAAAAAAACGAAAACAAGCCAATCACATGTGATTTTATATTAAAATCTAAAATCACATGTGATTCGTGCTACCCTGCTCACATCCCTTGCGCTCACCGTAGTGATACAAGTACACCTCAAAGAGAAGGAAAAGAGCATGTTAAGGTTGTTACCTTGAGTAGTGTAAAGACTTTAATAGAAAATACCTAATAAGAACAAAAGGAACCAAACAAAGCAGAGTTTGAGAAGAAAATTATGGTACCAGATTCTATTACCACAGTTCCATCCCCCATTACTACCATCCCTATAAACCAATCCAGCAGGATTAGTAGGCCTCAACCCATAGTTAAGCCCATTGATATTACAACTATATTGAAAAGATCAAAATTTCAATTATTGTTTCCTAATGAACCTAAGGAAGTCCTGACACTCAAAAAAAGTATTTTAGTGGATGTGTCACAATCTGGTGGCAGTCTCACCATATCTACCCATACCAGTCCTATAATCCCTTGTAGAACTGAATCAGAATCCGTTGTAGAACCAACTTTGATGCCCATTCCAACACCTACTTTTCAAAAGACCACTTCTCCTATTAAGTCACTTCTTACATTCCTTACAGCCCCAAAGGTTAAGGAATCAAAAGGAATTACAATTTAAAAAATTTCTTGATGTTTTAAACACTTATACATAAATATACATTTGGTTGAGGCTATTGAGCAAATGCCAAGTTATTAAAAGTTTCTAAAAGATATTTTGAGTAAAAAGAAAAAGCTGACTATAGGCTATAGTGCTTTGTTATCCAGTAAAATCTCTCTTAAGCTTAAAGACCTTGGAAGCTTTACAATCCCTTACTCAATAGGAGGAATAGAAATGGGAAAAGCCCTATATGACTTAGGTGCTAGTATAAACCTTATGCTTTTATCTGTTTTCAACACCCTAAGCATAGGTGAAAATTGATCCACCACTGTGACTTTACAATTAGCTGATAAGTCCATAACCTATCCTAAAGGAAATATTGAGGATGTTTTAGTTCAGGTTGATAACTTTATTTTTCTAGCTGATTTTATCATCCTAGGTTTTGCAGCTAACAAAGACATTCACATTATTTTAGGAAGACCTTTCATAGCTACTAGAAGAACCCTGATAGATCTACAGAAGGGAGAGTTATCCATAAAAGTCCAAGATCAACAAGTGACTTTTAATGTTTTTAATTCCCTTAAGTACTCTGAAGAAAGAGAAGAATGTTCTACTTTGAGTTTGATAGAATCCTAATATGAAGAGAAAAGTTTGAGGGAAATCTTAGGTTTATCTAGGTCTGATAGTGATTTATAGGATGATTTTGAGGAAGAAGAAACACCACAGGACTTTGCTACTTTTGAAGTTTTAGAAACTGAGGATGAGAAAAATCTTGTTCCTTCCTTAGGAATTGCACCAAACCTTGAATGATCCCATTATCTCGTTGCTTCCATTCCCACTACAGAAATATCTGAAATTTTGGGACTTCATGTATCAAGAATGCATATTGTTGAGGTTAGTCCCTCTGTGAGACACTAAACTACCCCAACCCATGTTTTGATGTAAACCAAATAACCTCCCTTACACCCAGGGCAAGGCTGAGTGTTGTTGCATCTCTAAGGCACATTGTTGATGAAGCCTTTGCAACCATGGATGCCATTTTGGGCATTGATACTTCTAACCCACCCAACCCTCCTGTTACCATTGAACCACCATCCATTACACCACTACCACCTTCATATGTGTCTATGATAACCCCCACACCTATCACACCAATTGTTTCAACCCTAGAACCACAACTCATACCAACTGTAATCCTACAACCAAAACCACAAATACCACTACCACCATCACCACCTATCCAAAGTTCACCCACCTCACCTCTTGAGAACCAAAACCCCCAACCATACCATAGCCTAAGTACCTAACCTCCTAGTGATCAAGCTATTATCAGTCCACAAGGCACAGAAGTGGATACCACCATTGCCCAAATGAGGAAAATCATATCCAACACTCCCTCGTGCATACTGCCAGATGCCCTATACACTCCCCTGTGCACACTACTACCACTCATATGCAAGATACTACGTCTTTTGACATAGAAGAGAACATTGAACTGTTGGAGGTAGGAAGAAAGTTTACCATTCAAAGGAAACCAAGAGTGGAGAAGAGGAAGAGAACAACCGTCAATGAGAATATTGCTAGGCAAGATCAAAAGATGAAAGGCACACCTACTAGAGTCACAAGTCAAGGATCACATAGCAAGGCCCAATCTGAAGGTTCAAGCATGGCAGCCCTGCAACACTCTGCTAGTAGTATTGCAGCCAAAAAGAGTAAACATGTCTCACCTCTTACAAATTCTACCAACTTGTTTAGTTGTAAGCTTTCTTTAAGGAAATACCCTTATTTTTCTTAGAAAAAAGGTCAAACGCCAAGGGGATTTCCTAAGGAAATCATTTTAGCCAATCCCCCTCATTAAAAGTTGTGATTGATTCCCTTGGTTGGATAAAACTTTGTAAGGGCCTGGGGATTACAATATTAGCTGGCGTAGGGATTTTTATACAAAGGTGGTTGTGAGCAATAAGGTAGACCTAAAGGTTAGACCAACTAAGGTCTCTTACTCCCCTAAGGCCATTAATGAGTTGCTTGGCCTAACACCACCTGAAGATTCTAAGTTTGATAGAATGTAAGCTAATGTTACTAGTGAGGAGTTAGATACCATCTTGGATAGGCTTGCACATAAGGAGAAGTATGGAATTTTAAGGGCAGGTATAGAACCCTTAAAACCTGTCATGACACTAATATTTGTATGGAGAGGGTATTTATGTTATATTGCATTCTGGAAAATCACCCATTTGATATTGGAAGGATCATATATGGTGACATAAAGGGGTGTGTAGATAGGGTCAATGGCCGGCTACTATACCCCTCAATCATTCACAACCTCATGACCAAAGCTAAGGTTACTTCTCCATAGATTCCTTTTGTAATGAGAAAACCATTATGGAAAAAAAGAATCTGGATAGATTGATGAGGCAAGGCAACAACCCACCCAAGATTATGCCTCCTATGAATGAGTCCTTGGAACAACTCAAGACTGAGCTGCTAGATGCAATGACTGCAATTCTTAAGAGAATCATGATGAAGAAGACTGATGGGAAAGATGGAAGTGACACAAATTGAGATCAACCACCTCAAGAAGGAACTTATAAAGAAAAAGAAAAAAAGGTGCAGTCAAGGAAGGGAAGCACAAGCCTACAACAACTCACACACTCTCCTACTCAATCTGAGTAGGACAGCAACTGTCAATCTCCCTTTAATTTTAATTTTTATACCTTGACGTAGTCTTCAAGAATGTGTTTGGGTATTGGGTTTGTGTTGCAATTTGTTGTTTTAACATATTAGTTTTTCTTTTCTTATTTGTTGTTTTGCCATGATTTTTTTTTTCGTCTTAATTACTGCTTTTGTCTATATTGATTGATCATACCCTCCTCATTTGTAGTAATTTTCTGGTTTAATTTGTCTTGGGTCCTATGTCTATGTTCTTGCTTAACATAACTTGAGTCCATTTTGGCCACTTTTTGTTTTTAGAATATGTTGTTTCTGTTTCTTCTTTTGTTGTTTTATCTCTATAGTATTTAGGCCAATACTTTGTAGTTATTGAGTCATATGGTATTGTGTGATGCTTGAGTCCTTTCCTTACATTGTCTAAAATTTTGAGTCCTTTTACTGTTTTAGTTTGTTGTTTTGTATATAATGATTAGGTCTCTGTTTCTAATAAGTCTTGAGTCATTTCTTTCCATTTTCTTTAAGCCAAAATGAGATAATGTGAGTTAAACCTCCCATTCTTATCTTTGCTTTTATGTTTCAATGGGAATTGATTTTATGAACTTGTTGCCATCACTGTCATGTTTGCACAAATAAATTTAGCACATATTTGTTCTTGCATTGTTTGACATGATTCCATAACCACAATAATCAGTAGCTCTTCCACTTAGTTCTTAGATGGACCACTAGATCAATCATTTTTGGGCTAATAATTCCATCTAGATTCATTTTTGGGCCCTCATTTCATTTAGACCACACTTATTGCCAACACTTTCAATGAGGACATTGAAATCCTCTAGTTTGGGGGAATTTCCTTAAACACCCATCATACACTCAAACATTGTAGAACACATGTAAGAGATGCATATTGCCAAAAGTGCACTAAAGTGTCCAATTTTGTACCTCAATATGAGAAGCATGGTGGTAAAATTGCACCATGGAGTGAAACTGAGAAGAGGTAAAAGGCAAATGCATTGAACAGAAAAGCCAAATGCAAAACTCACTCCAATTCCCATACTTTTGATGAATCTAGTTCAAGCAAAATGTAGGCTATCTCTTAGTTTGGCACATTTATGAATTCAAGTTTATGGGAGTTTAGTTTATGAAAGGCTATGGAAATCATTTTCCAAGTAAGAAAAGATAATTTCTTTAAAGAAAATCAAAACACTCACATTGGCTAAGTTTGGTGAACAAGTTCAAAAAACATTTAGCTTAATAGTCACTTGAGTCTTTATTTCGTCATTTTGATTGCTTAGGGACAAGCAACAATTTAAGTATAAGGGTTTGATAAGTTTTAATTTACTAACCCGATTACATCTATAATCTTACCTTTTTATGTTATTTTATTTGCTCAACATGTGCAATTTAGTCTCTTTATATTAGTTTTATAATATTTAATGTTTTGTTGAAATATTATGAATATAGTATAAATTTTATCTAAATTGTGCTTTGAAATTAACTTTTGTAGATTTGGATAATACTACAGCTTCCTAGAGGAATCATTGGCTGCTGATTTCAAAATTATGGCAGTACTGTAGGACTAAATAGTGGGCTTATAAAGATCCGCTAGGCCGATTTTCACTAGCAGCCGGGTTTTACTGTTTTGGACCTATCTAAGGCTTGTTAAAAATACACTAAGGTCTTATGTCATCTTATACTTTTGTTACTCATAGCCCAAGGTTAATTACTAGTATAAATATGTGTGCTTTGTAAGCTTAAAAACACACCTAACCTTTTGGTATTCACTCTAATCACTTTCTAGATTTTATTTCTAAGTATTTTTTGATCTAATTCTGGTTTGCAAGTTATTGATCGAAGTTTGTTTGTTTGAAGAATTGTTTACTGCTTCATCTTGAATTCTTTCCAAGTTTACTTTAATTTTCGATAATCGTTTATAGCTAATCTATTCCCGTTGCAATACATAAGATTTATAATCTTTTGTGGATCGAGATTAGTTTCTCGTAGTTAAGAAAAATAGTTTTTTAAGTTCTTACTAGTAATCCTTCTCATTTTGTGGCAAAACTTGTTTTGCAAGTTTCGTAACTTGAAAAACAAGTTTCCACTCACTTTACTTCATTTATTGCAAGTACTTTTACCTTTTTCATTTTATGTCATGTACTTTTTAGTACTTTAATTTCTTGCAAGTTACTTTGGTGCAATTTAATTTCGAGTATTTTACTTCATGCAATTTATTTACTTATAATTTACTTTTTGGTAATTAATTTTTCAGTCATTTAATTTCATGTTCTTTAAGTTATGTTCTTTATATTTATGCAATTTACATTTCTATTATTTAAATTTCATTCTTTACATCATTTATAAGAAAAAACCGAACGATGATGGACTAAAAGCCTTAACTTGGGGTGTAAAGGAAAATTAATACCTAAACCGATGTGAAAGTATAAAAGTGTCTTATAGCATTTTATCTAATTATTTATTTCAGGTGATTATTGTTTCATTGAATATTACATATTATTAATTGACAACTACTTTATATATGAAAATGCATTAACTTCAAGTTAAGATAAATGAGAAAACCTGATGCAATAGGAGACGACTATAAATAGTTTTAGTACCTGACAAGTACTAGACTCATACGGTGTAGGATGGTAACACTGTGTCGTATTAGGATACATGACGTCTAACATAAATGATATCATATCGATAGCATGCCAGCCTGTTGTACTCTTAGGAGGCCATTTGACCCGATAGTTGATATTGTGATAATACATAATATTATCCTGTACTACTATAGGATTGTTGCAAGAATGCTTTATTACCTTTTGCAAGATCATTTATTTTGTGTCTTAATCAACCTTTGCACCATGTGCTTCTTTTTACAACTGATATTTTTTTAATTGCTAATCAAACCACTCAAATTTTAGATAGAAACAAATCCCTTGAATTCACCATCTAAAGTTAGTTTTGTAAGACCGCACTTTTAAAGAACTTTAAAAGTCTTTTATGTGAGAATGATATCTAGTACTTAATGCCATTATCACTTGTTATAAGATGATAGTAGTTCAAGGTGTACACTCTAACCAAGTTCAACATGATATCATAACACAGACACACACACATATATATATACACGAGAAGTTAAACAATTTGCGAGAAAGCTAAAAGTTTCAATATCATATATGATTACACATATAATATGCATGCTTAATCGTATATTATTAGATATATGTTACATTGACAACACACAAACACTTAATCATATATGATTGGATACACCCAAAGAAGTATAATCATATATAATATTGAAACTTCTCGCCTTCTTCCAAATTGTTTAACTTCTCTCTCTACATATATATTTATATATAGAAAGAGAGAATAAGGTTCAAATGAATAACAAAAATGGTAAAAACATAGGAATAAATGACTCATATTTGAATTAGTGGTGAACTCAAAAAAATATTCATTTGAAAATGCATATGTGAACACACGTTTGTTTACCTACCTTTGTAACGATTATTTACATATGAAGATGCATATGATAACCCATATTTCCTTCTAATAATGATTCATATATGATTATTCACATTTGTCTTTCTTATTTGAACCATCCCCTACATATATATATATATATAGAGAGAGAGAGAGAGAGAGGGAGAGAGAGAGAGAGTCAAGTTCATACAAGAATACTAACCAAATAAGAGAATAAGAAAACGGTCGAATCACATGTCATGTGATTTACGTGACTTTAGCACGACCTGAGGTGAGGTGCAGGTCACGTCGCCTGCACACCTTTGTATTGGCCGTTAATGTTAAAATCAAATGTGATTTTGCACATAATTTAACCATTTTAGTGTTCTTTTATTTAGATAATGTTCCTGTCTGAACCTCCATAGATAGATTTTATATATATATATATATATATATATATATATATATATATATATATATATATGCTATAGGGTTTAGAACCTGTTTGATATTTTATTTCTTTGAGACATTCTAAGAACAGTTTGGTGTGTTCTGTCTGAACAAATTCTCTCTACATCTTTATATGTATTTGTAGAATTCTCAATCGAACTTGGATTTGTATCATGGAATGTATGTGGAAAGAATGAAAAAAGAAGAAAGCTAACGAAAAGAATGATATATAGAGAGAGGCGGAGGAGGATCAAACAAGAACTCTTAACTATTTAACTATTTAAAGGGAATATGAAGACGGCCAAATCACGTGCAAAATCACATATAATTTTACATTAACTGTCAAAAAAGATATGCGGACAACTTTGGCCGCGTCTTTAGGTCGCGGACCAAAGTCGTGTGAATCACATGTGATTTTATACATGATGTTAGTGTAATATCACATGTAATTCGATCATTTTCTTCTAGTAACAAGTAAATTAAAGGAAATTGCCAAGCCATTTCAGTAGGATAGTCTGCGATAGTGCCCCCTCCTTTCGATTTGTGCATTGAGGATAACAGCTCGCATGTGCCCACTTCTGTTACCACCATTGTCCAACTCTACACCCAAGTAATTCCTTCTTTCTCCTTCCAATACTTTAAGCACCTAACAGTTTTTAAGATCAAGAAAACAATAAGTCTAAAGGTCATGTATGACAACCACAAAGTAAACATTATAGATTATCCGAGAAGTAAATAAAGTTGGATAAGAAACCTTTGACATGGGTGGTCTGAGTTCTGGATCTTTTTGAAGACACAAAGAAGCAGCATTACCAATAGCATGTAAGTCGGGAGGAAAATTGCAAGGTTGATAAGAGCCTAAGCGGGTGTCGAGCAATTTATGCTTATAAGCTAGAAGATGTATAGGTTCCGTTTCATGTGATGCGTAAATGTCGTGCCAAAAGTTGCGCGCTTTGTAGCATTGTAATTCACTGGTTCTTCGTCCCGTGATTAGCTCCAACAGTACCAATCCAAAAGCATATATGTCAACTTTCTCTGTTATCATTCCTCCATTGAAGTATTCTGGTGCAAGATACCTGAAATATAGGCATCATCTTACATTTAAACAAACAGAAATATGTGTGTTGATTAAATCATTGAACGAAAAGGAAAAAGTAGAGAAGATACAAGATAGCATGATAATTGATATTATAGTCCTGTTCTTTGCTTATATTGTTATCATCATTGTTAGTCTCACGTTTACAAGTCTTTGACCATTTTACTACCGCATATGTTGGAACATCTTCTCAGAACATCTTTTCACTCCTCAAGTACCTTTTTAGAAAGTAAATCTGATGGGTTCCACATATTTCTACCATCATCATATTATTAATCTTTTAATATGAATTAGATTTTTATGAAAAGACAACGATTATTTTTTGTTTTCATGGCTGTAGAGCATCAAAAGACAGTAACAAAACTTCTTGAGCATCTCCAATCATGTTATAAACCTTCTCTCCCTAACCATGAACTGATCCATAATTCATATATTAATTATTTACTGAAATGGCTTTGGGGCCTACAAAAAGTGTTGTTGGAACCGGTCCACACTTTTGTTGGTCTCATAATGGTATAAACCGGTTTTTTCTAAGCTCATTTGGCAATGTACCAATCCAAGACCCAACCCATTGAAGATGCCCTCATTGTTCATCAGTTTGAGTCCAATATGAGCAAGGTGTGAGCAAGATGGCCATAATACCCAGGGTTAAAAAAAAGACATTTCACATGATAGCCAGAAAAAAGAAAAATAGATGTTAGATGTACCCTGAAGTTCCGATGACTCGTTCTTCATCACATGTATCCTGTTCAGTGTGTAAGCTAACAAGCCCAAAGTCAGCAACCTAGATCATCGACAAAAATACATATCAGTAAATTAGATAATAAAAACGGGTCGTAATGTATGTTTCAAGTGTTTATAGTTATACAAAGTTATATGACTTCGAAGATGTAATGAGTTTGAGTTACCAAAGGCTCGTAATCATGGGTCAGTAGGATGTTTTTAGGCCGCATGTCTCGGTGAACAATGCAACCCACCCTACAATCTTCATGAAGATACCGTAATCCTGTTGCTGTTCCAATTGCTATCTTCAGACGCAATGGCCAGTCCAGATACGTTCTCTGGCTCTCTGTTATACAATTCAAAGAAACATGACATTCTTTTAAGTTGAATCCACAAAGTATAATGTGCCTGATATAAGGACTTTTGAGCCATAAATTAGGAAAAGAACAGGATATATAGATATATATACCGTGTAAATGACTGTCCACGGAGCCATTGCATACATACTCATAAACTAATAGTCTTCGATTGCCCTCTATGCAAAAGCCAACTAGTAAGACGACATTTTTATGTTGTGCACAACTTAGTACTCTCACCTCCTTGCAGAAATCAGCATCTCCATGGGATCCAGAAAACGTCGACTGCTTGATTGCGACGACTAGCCCATCTTTTAAGACCCCTCTGTAGACAACCCATAACTCCCCTTGTGCCACAAAGCTCAAATCAGAGAAACCATCTGTGGCTTCTTGAAGCTCACTGTAATAAAATTGTCGCAAAGGTTTCACAAGTGCAGGTGCTTGGTGTTGACAAAGAGAGCACAAGGGAGGTGGTAGTGATAAAGCTCTACCCAAAGAGACCGCCTCTCGGATTCCAGAGCTAAAAATGTTGTCTTTAAGCTCGCCGCTCAGTTTATCTTGATCTAAATGAGCATATGAAAGTTGGGAACTGTGAAGAATCTTGGAATTCTCATTTGCAATGTTGTTTTGAGGCACCAATAGAACTGTGTTACTGGTACTCTTAGCAGATGAATTTGGAATCAGTGAGAGAGCTATGATTCTTTCCCCACAAGAGTCGATCACGGTAAGTGGATCATCATCAAAGTCTTTGGGTTTATTGATTTGTAAAGGTTTTCCTTTGATCAGCCCTTCAAAAAGCGGGTTTTGTTTGTACACAAGGAAAAGAGAAGAGGTGTCGGAGTTTGACAAAAGACTTTTATCAGAAGATTGTGGACAAAACATGGCGGTTTCTTCTGGACTGCTTACGGGCGTGGAATGATTCACTCCATGGCCCAAGTGTTTTTCAGGAGCCATACTAGGTGAAGAAACTGCTGAAAAGAAGGGAGATTGGAGGTCATGAGATCGACCGAGATTGAGCCTAAGGACTTTTGGTTCTGAACCTTTCATTACTACAATGTTGCACTGTAGTGCCTCCATGCAGTGTTTAAGTTCTTGTTTCAATTTCCTGATTCAAGTTACAAAATTACAAGAATAAAAACCAAACCAAAATGATGATTATAAGTCAAAAGGGGACTCTTAACTTTGAGAAAAAAGATAAGAGTTGGAGAGAAATATAATGAGGTAATAGTTTTACTTGTATTAACTTATCCAATATGACCCAGTTTGCTGCATTATACTTTGCTTGAGCTGCCACAGCACCCGCAGGTGTACCTGAGACCACCTTGATTTGCACCATCACCTACACTTGAGAAAAGATATAGATTTAACTATTTAAATTATAAAGATGATTTAGAGGCCGTTTACCAAACCCTAATCAAGTAAGCGTTTATTGGGTGTCATTTACCTTGCCGAGTGAGCTTCGTAAGAACCATGAATCCTATCCGTTAAGAGGCATTGCAAGGACCAAGAATCTTAGACTCTTACCTGGTAAGCGCTTACCGAATAAAACACGCTTATTAACAATCTATTTTGATGGCCGAAAATTTTAACTGTTTGGTAAAAGGCCACTTAATGTTACAAATGGTAAAGCTAAATATCAAAACTTTAAGTGGGCATATGTAAGAAGAAATGAAAACATCACACATGTTCTTCCAATATCCAGCAGTAACAAACTCGACAACATAAGGCATCATAACATGGTATCAGATCATAGCCGGAACGGTTTATGAATGCCTTGAATTCGGGTAATGTTCGGCCTAACACACCAACTGTTTGATATAATGCTTAAGAGAACATCTTCAATTTTGCTTGTTAGTTCTCTGATTTTCTGTTTTAGTTTCAGATTAGTGTTAGGTTTTAGTTCCCTTTGTATATTTTTTGTTGTTACCATAGAATTATGGATGCCGAGCTCCGACATGTCAATGTTCCCATCCTTGTCGCTCCGATTGCTACCATATATGGATGACGAGCACCAACTAGGAATATGTTGCTGTCGTTTTACTTAAAATGCTCCCATAATGGATGTTGAGCACCAAGAGATCCGTCGTTATCGCTCATTTGTTTCCCGTATTTGATAATTTAACATTTGTGTTTGAGATGCCACTGTACAGTTCTTCATGGAGGCTAAATTCACTTGTTGGTTAGGTCTGTGCTATATAATTCGGGTTATGACCATCTACATTGGTACTTGCTAGTCTTGGATACTATATTGCTTTCCATGTACTTTTGAGTCCCAAAATCTAGCGACTATTGTCAAATTAAAACATATTACAACCACTTTGTTACACGTAGTATGGATTATACATGATGTGGTTGACATATTCAAATGTGGAAGGATGCCTCAACTCAAATGACTAACTTTCGAAAAGGGGGATTTGTCAACTTCAAATGACTATAACTTTCAGCAAAAGAAGATGCTTCATCCCTCTTTCGTAGCCAAATTTCATTGTTTTTTGTATATAATAGTTATATGCGACAAATACATGCACACACCTCACATTTGGTGAGATTTGAATCCTTGACTTTCTACAAATCTAGGTTGTACCGGTAACCCGACCACTATTATGCACCCTTGATCAATTTTCATTGTTTAAGGCCTCAATTTCTGTAATTTTGGTAATTTTCATTTAGGGATTGCTATTAATAACCACCTTACTCACATTTCATATCCCTCCTTACTCACATATACTACTCACACTTCATACCCCTCCCCACTCACATTATCATTCATATAATGATGATATAAGAGGGGGTAGGTTCATTATTTGACTTGGCAATCAAATCACATGAGTTCTGAGATTTATTATGAGCATATGCTATTTTAGGTAGTTACTTTAGTGTTTTCTTAGCATTTAATTAATTATGAAGATTTCTCAAACCTACTATTTTCGACAATTGTAATCGTCAAAAATTACTATTCAACAATATATTATTTGTCCCGTTTTGTTGTGTGTTTCTCGATCATCAACCGGATAAAATCTAGTTTGCTTCTGTATTACCATATATTAATAAAATCATTGAACACTTGAAAATCAAATTGACATATAATTATATACATATATACATACTTGTATCATGTATATATGTATGTATATATACATTTTACATGGGTAGGATTAAACTAGGACACCACATCTTTACAAAAAAATATGAGTACATCCATATTGCATGTGACAATATACATGAGGGGACTTGATGGTGTGCGCTATGTGCGGACGACTTGGTCCGCGACCTAGGTAGCGCCAAAGTTTATCCGTGTCTCAAATTTAGTAGCACATTGATGAACTACAGACTCACATATACGTAAAATTGTGGTGTTTTCTTTTGAACTCACCCCACATCTTATATGTATACATATATTCATGTAAAGGAAGTTTTAAACACAAACCATGTAATTTTTACAAACTTTACAAACCGAGCTTAACAATATATGTAGACAATCAACAATGTGAATTAAATCGGGTCCTAAATTACTCTCGTCCGCTTTTGATCACAGTCTCTACATTTAAAAATAAACAAAATAAATTTTGAGATTAGGTTTGTAGGGTTTGTAACAATTACATTTTTTGTATTTGAAACTCCCTCTATTTATTTATATAATGCATAAGACAGGTGACGTAAACCCGTACAAAAATGAAAAACTGAGGAACGATTTAATAACCATTCATGTGTACAGGTATGCACGTGTGTATACAAATAATTTGTTTGGTATATACATGTGTATACAAATAATTTATCTGGTATGCACAAAAGGCACACGAGCATAGGAACAAGGAGAAATCTTCAATTAACTTATACATCTATGTATACACATATATGTATGTACACATATACGTGTATGTATGCGTATATTTAACGAAACAAACTCGTGGTTGCAGACATCAAGTACGTGTGCATGTGTGGTAGGATATATAACGTTGTCCTATTTATATTTTTGGGCCTTTATTAAACCGATTAAATAAATTTCTTCATCCAACTCTTGCGGATCACCACGCTAAAAACGAGAGATTGTAGATCTAATTTCGGTAGGGAAAAATGCTTATATGCTATATATCTAAATTAGATTTAACAAAAAAAAAGTTCATAACTGTTTACCTCGAATTGATTTTGAAATTGGAGTACCATCCGTGAACAAGTTTCTGAGATCCGACATATCCGATCTGGTAAATTAGCACAGTCGTCACCGTTCCGGCAATCTCCATTCAATCGCCGCCAGCTCCATAATTTCCGATCTACGAATTACAAACTCAACCACAAACTTAGATCCTGATCAATCGAAACATATACAGTAGTTGAAGCAAAAAACAAAAATATAAATTACTTGATTTGACGCCATGAAATACAGCAAGCAAGATAACACAATCACCGGGATGAACGACATGAGTAAGAGCCCAAGCCAAAGCTGCTTTGGAGACAACCTTCTCCTCAGCCTTCACGGCGACTATCACATTCTCCGGCATGTTACGGCATGCTTTTTCAACGCCGGATTCATTTTTTGGCGGGAACATCGAAGAACCGGAGATCGCTGGGAAACTAGCAAATCAATTTAAGAATTAAACAGACCTATTGATGAGAAAATTGGGGTATATATGTAATCATGGGCGCCCATATTTTTGGTATTTGAACTGGCTTTCTCTTGGCCCCATTAAATATATTTTTTATTATTTTAAATATCTTATAATAAATCAATCAGAGGTTACAAAATTTACAATAATAAACTCGAGTATTTTCAAGGGTATTTGGTCAATGGAGATTTTTTTGTATCCTTTAATTTGTTCTAAGAATTTACCAATTTTAAATATTGAAATAGTAAATTTTATCGGTATATCATAATAAGATATGTAAAACTAGAAGGCTATTCGCGCAATACAACGAGATACATCTTGATTTTTATGTTTTGTTTTATATTTTTAGTTTATCGATGTTATAATACGATTTTATGTGGTTTTAAGAAAAAAAAATGTTTTTATTCTTAAATAAACATAAACTTGAAGATGTTATAAATTTTTTAAAAATATAATCGATATTATTATCAAATTAACTATTTAAAAGTTCTCGTTTTTATGTAATTTTATTAATTTAATTTTTAATTATAATTTAATTGAAGTTTAATAACGAATTAATATATTTTTGGTTTAAATAAGTTATTTTTTTAATATGATAATTAAGTATTCTATTAGAATTTGATGATTATCCTAATTATATTTTAATTTTTTTATATTCAAAATGAGATGTTTATCCTTTATTTGATTATGTTTATTTACAGTTAGTTATACGAATTCAAACACGATGCTTTAATAAGTTGTACTTATGCATAATTTGCTTGTAATCTTGAATTTAAGTAATATGCACCAATAAACAGTACCTCATGTATAAAAAATAGTTTTTAAGAGTTTTCGTCAAATGGTTTATAATATAGTATAGATAGCAGATATATAGTAATTAACAGATCAATTTATTTAATTATATCGATAAAATAATTTATGAAGAATAAACCTTTCCAACAAAAGAGGCCAAGTTTGCTTGATGTTTAGTGCCATTTATATGAGAAAGGAAATATGAAAATGACTAATTTAATTTTTAAAAATTTATCAAATATATATTTATGCATACATATATATATATATATATATATATATATTCCTACTAACAAAAATAGCTGATTAGAGAATATATTGATGTGAGATAAGATATTTAATGGAATTAATATTTTGATAAAAAAATACTAAATAAAAAATAAGGGTCATTTCTGGGAGGGTGGCACGGACGCATAGAGTACAATTTTTTTTCTTAAAATACAATAGTAGTCTAAAAGAATTTAATAAATTAAAGAAACCCAAAAAATTATAACATATAATAAAAGACACAAAGAATTTAGTAGATAACAAGGCCCCAAAAATATATCAACTAATTACATTGTAGAAGAAACTAAAAAAGTTTAATTGGTCATTCATTATATGTTATTGTTCATTACGTCTCTAATTTTTTATCTCCAACAATGTCTAATGATATTGGTTATTGATATCTCTATATGCTTGAATATTTTCATATTTCAACAATTCAACGTTAAGATCATATGTTTGCTATTGCTATATATATTTGTTGGATATTTTTATCAATTTATACTTCTATTGACTATTACTATTTGGTTATGTTGTTCTAATTGTTTTTGTTGACTATTGTTATCTATTTTTGTTTCTACATAAAATATTTTACTATTGTTTGACAATCAATCTATTGTTCTTATAATTTATGACGTGTTTCATGGTTTTGTGATCAATCAATAAATTTTTTCTACTAAATGTATTTAGTAATGTCTCTTATATATGTCATGTTTCATAAACTTTTAATCTTAACATCTTATTTTAGTTAAGCAAAAAAAGAAGAAAAATAGAATTTAAATATTTTCATCAATTGTTTGACTTATGTATCTTTCATTGGAATTCCATCACAACACAAAATTCTATTTAAGTGCTCAAACAATCATTTGTTGAGCTTGCATATTATATGTTTAATTCTTTATTTATTTTTATTGGATCTCAATGGATCATCTTTTCTTTCATATTATTATTGATCCTCATTTGTCTACTTGTCTAGAAAACATTGATAATCTTTTTTAATATTGATCTCTCATTTACCCTCACGATTATTTCATTCACACGAATTCTCTTTCTGTATCAAAATAACATATATTTCTTATTATGAAGTAAAAAAATTCTTACTTTTTATAAAAATTTATCAACCATAGTTGATACTCTTGGTTTCAAATTACCTAATAAGAAGTACGTAAGTTTAAGTACTCTCTTATATATCTATAATAAAGAAAAATAATATTTCCTTCCTCGATAAATTAGTAGCATTTCTTGTATTCATTTTTATACTAATTAAAAACATTTATTGAATTTTTTTCGTACTTATCGAGGGTCACTACAAGAAAATTAAGCTTTGACGATGCGCCTTTTAGCAATGATATGTTTCCATCACAAGTTATAGCAACGACATGTTATATAATCTTTCTGATGATAAATGGACTTTTATAAGCGACGACAAAAGTCGTTGCTAAAAGTTTTGTTTATTGCAATGAGTCTGTTTTTACGTTCGCCTAATATCTATAAAATGTCAAAAATGGACCTGTAAAAAATACATCTCATATAGTTATAAAAATAAAATATGTAATTATTTTATAATCAAATATGAAATTATGATATACATGTACAATAATTGGTAATAATGAATGACACATACATCAAGTGTTGTGAAATGTCTCGGAAAGGCATGCAAGTAGATGGATGATGTTGATGAAAGTGGGGTCTGGTTATTGTGAAGACAGGTCATTATTTGCATGTGATCACATTTAGAGATACAATTATTTTGTAGTTATTGTCAACATTCTTGTGGTGGGTATTTGCATTATTATTACTTTTTATCGTTTCTCCCAAAATCATATATAATTCATAAACAAACCTACATTCTTTTAATTACTTTGTTTTATTTATTATTATTTTTTTATCATATATATATATAGGTTGGTTATTATACAATCTTTGACATTTGTGTAATCAATATAACTCAATCTTAACCGTCCATTTCATTTAATTAATATGTGATTTCATAGAAGTTTTGATTGTTTCATAATATAAAGTATTGATCATAATTAATGAATCATATTCATCTTCCATAAATATTCAAATCATAATAAATGAACTCTCATCATTTCCATAAATATTACAATTTATTGGGTTGCATTAGTTGTACAAATGCGACGGGTTGTATTTGAAACAAACTCTCTCTCTCTCTCTATATATATATATAAATATATATATATATATATATATGACTTGGGATCATGTGAGACCAGCCTGTTTTCGTGAGACCTGTGAGACCAACATTTTACACTTGAAACTTCACAACAAAATGTTGTGAAGGTGACTTTTTAAAACATTCACAGTGTTTTTGCTGTGAAGGTTACGTGTAAAAATATGGTCTCACGGGTCTCACGAAAACAGGTTGGTCTCACGTGAACCCAACCCTATATATATGATGTTTATTTTGCACACCACGTTATTTGTACAACTCGTACAAACCTCATTCAACCAATTATAATTTTTTATTTTATTCATTTTTTTTGTAATTATGAGAGGTTGATTAATCATTTTTATTGTGGAAAATGTTAATCATGGATATTATGATCTTCATTGTTTTTAATTATAGAGAAATGCATGAAATAGTTTCATTAAAATTTCATTAAGTATTATATGAAACAATTTTATAACCATATATGAACAACTTTATCAAAGAAAATATTATATGAAACAATTTCACAAGATTAAATAATTTCATGAAACAATTTCACAAGATTAAATAATTTCATGAAAAAATTTCATAAGATTAAACAATGAAATCGATGGATGAGAACGATTTGCACGGTTTGTACAAATTGAGTGGTTTGCATATATATATTTTTATTATCTTTTATTATTCTATAGACCCTGTTTCTTATAGTGACGTTATACATTGTTCATGAACTGAGAAATGGGATATGTACAATGGGTACGTAGCCTAATATGAAGTGCTCTTGAATGAATTATACTTGAGACGTCTGTTAGCACACACATATAAGTAAGAGTTATGCACTTGCGCACAATTCCTAACAAATAATAAAGAGATAAAAATAAAGATTGTATTCCATAAGGACCGGACGTCAAGGCTGTTGGGTTCGTGGAATTTAGAGGATTTCAAGTTGTAACGATCAATTCCTTTAACCAAATTTCAAATCTTTTGTTTGATTCACATATCGAAAAATGTAGGAATCTTTTGAATTCCATAATTAAATGAATTTATCGTTCCTTGGCATAAGTGAATGAATTGAATTTCATCCATTTGTATTCAATTTAACCAACAGCAACACCCCCTGCCCCTACCATAACCATGCTACGACTATCATTGTCACGGCCCAATCCCTAACCCCCTACATACTACTATTGTCGTTGTCACAACCACCACACATCCGACCCCTAACCCACCACTGACCATCATGCCACTATTGTTGTCGTTGTTACAGTTAACACTCACCGCCACCACTCACTCATGTGGGTGGCGTAGTAGGTGTCGGGATAAGGACCATGGGTGGGGTGGGTTGTGGGATGGCAAGAGGAGGGGTTAAGGGATTGGGGGCTGGCCCGCCTCAGTCAACCCTCGTCACCTCTATGTCATTATTGTCGTCATCACATCTACCACAATGCTACTCATGTTGTCATCACAACTACCCCCTGCAGTATCCACCTATGTGGGTGGCATCGCGAAGGGGTGTGTGGCGGAGGGGGCGAGGGCGGTGTCAGATCGGGGGTGGGTGTCACCTCCTGCCAATACCACTAGTGTCATCATCACAGCTATCACCCCACCTCCCCCACCTCCGACCCCAATTTCACCATGCCATCATAGTTGCCCCTACCCACCTCCGACTATTTATATCACCATGCCATTAATGTCGTTATCACGGCAGCGCCCCCATGTACCCTCCCCTCCCCAAACAAAGATGGAGATTCTAATTCTTTTGAGATATCTCATTCCAATTCCTACCAACCAAACGCATAATCAAATTCCATCCAATTCATTCCAATTCCTAGAAAGTCAAATTTCATTGATGAATTCTAATTCCACTAATTTCCATTATGCGAACTAAACTCCCCCCTAGAGGTTGTTTGGTTTTGTAGAATTCGAAGGAATTTGGTGAAGTTGGAATGAAAATTTTCGTTGACCAAATTTGTTGATGATGTTTGGTTTGCTGATTGAATTCCACCAAATTTTACGGTTGAGGGATTTGACCATTCCTTTGTATAATTGTAGAATTAGAATTACTTTTTCATGGCAAATGTGACAAATTATATTATTGACTTCCACACTTTTCTTCTTCTTTCAAGGACAATATTATCTTCCATCCCTAAACTAGCTAATGTTTTGCCCTATTCTATTTTTCTTCGTTCTTTTTGATATTAGTGTAGCACTAATAAACCTTGTGTTTTTCTAGAATATGAAAGAGGATCCCATCTCTTATTTTGTCACATTTTGCTATCTAGTAGATTACATACACCCGTTAGAGAAACATTGATGAGGAATTGTAGTTAAAATTTGAGTTACATTAGTGATTATCGTATTCCTCTCGTTCGGTTTCTTGTTGGATCAATACAAACTTCATCTTTCATTCGTGGAGGTACACCATCCTTGCATAAAGGGTCAACAAGCGTCTAATCCCTTGATAGTAAATAATTACCATAAACAAAAGGATAATCTCAAAAGATGAACTTTATTGATAATAATTAACATAACTTGAAAGATAAAACAATAAACTCGTAGATAACTATGAAAACTAAACCTAATACTAATACTAAACGAAGTAGGAATTGATTTAAATATTAATTTAAAAAAAAATCCTAAAGTAATTAGAAAAACATTAAAATAAATAATAAATGAAATAATTGGGAAATACTTGATCTCATCGACGCCTACATCAAGCTGCACGATTGGTCGCAAAATCCTCTGTAGACGACATAAGTCGTGAAAGAGATTGCAAGACACCCTATTTCTCCTTTTGTATTGGTTTGATCGTAGTCATTCTATTCATTGATTTTATCGCCAAACCGTCCTACATCAATCCTTCTGGTGGTAGTATTGATGTTTTAGAAATTAATCAATCCAACACAATTATCAAAAACTCAAACAAGATCAACAATGGCAGATTATGTAAAAATAGAGAGGGAAAGTTCCTCAAAGGTTTTGTGTATTAGCTTCAAAGATTACAAATGAAATGCTACTCTCTAATGGTTGTTACAAACAAAGCCACCAAGGACCACTATTTATAGCAAAGTAAAACAACTTTTAACAAACCACAAGGGTGGTGCCTGATTGGTTTGAGCTTGACTCCAAAGGTCAAAAGTGCCAGAAGGTCCCAGTTTCAAATCCAAGAAAGAATAAAAATCCCCTTGTGTCCACGTAAGTTCAAATGCGGTGACTCCGGGCAATCTGTAAAGCAGGTGGTCGCCCTGGGATTAGTCGGCTTGCATATCGGGTTGGATATCCAGGTTCATAAAAAAAACAACTTTTAACACAAGACTTGAATACAAACGATTGCAGATACTCAAACTTTGACTAGTCCAATCAAATACAGAAACCATTCAAACGGTTTTGAAATCCTTTCAAATTCGGCTTTGATCATTAACCTCAAAATGGTTGACCAAAAAGTCAAACTTTGACTTAGAAAAGTCAGTGTTGACAAAATTGATGTTGATGCTTCACAAGGGCAACAATGATAAAACATCACCTTAATCAATAAGCACAAGGTGAGCTGGGCAAAGAAATCATTAAGCTTACTGATTAAGCTCATATGAGAGTTATTTGAACAAGCACTCATGAGATGGGCGATGAGCAAAGAATTGTCATCTTATCGCCCATGCCTTAGGCGGATACCCCATGAAACTTTGCATATCGCCCACGCCTTGGGCGATGATGATAGTATATTGTCCATGCTTTGGGAGGATATATTAACTTCCTTTCATTGCTAAACAAGTATGGTTCATCGCTTGAAGCTTTGGGCGGATTGGGAGGTCAACGGGAAACACTACATCACTCAAGATAAGTAACAAGGAAAATTGTTAAGGTAAGGTCACCCCTACCAAACAACTCTTCATTGTCTGGTGTGTTGGGCGATGAGGACCTTTATCGCTCATAATGTTAGCAGATTGAAACATTAAGCCTCAGACTTGGACGATGAGCATGTTATCGGGCAAGCTTTGGGTGATGAGAAGGTTTTATCGCTCAAAACTTACAAAAATTCATCCAATTAACTCACTCATTTCCTTTTGGACTCAATCATGTCCAAAATCACCTGATTTTGTGTATGTACATTAACTTCAAGTTATTCAACCAATGACGCAACACGAATCAGATCTCATTTCCCTCCTATCGGAGAGGAAATGTCGAGTTGTTTTAGCTGCAACTGTTTTCAAAATCATACAGCTCAACACAGTTTTCAAACACCAAGTTACAAAATTCACATATTAGCCGATGAACACCCTTAAATCACACAAAACAAGCTTCAGTTCTTCAAAGAGAGATGAATACCCCCTTATCGCTCAACAAGAACATTCAACGAGCGATGAAGCAAGATTTGGCAGTTTCATAGCAAAGTTCGACCAAAAGTCATCAAATGTTCAAAATTCTTCAAATAAACCTCAAAATTGATGATCAAAATAAGTTCAAAAACACCAGAATGCAAATCATTTGGCACGAATTTGATTAAAACACTTACAATCATAGTGAATTTGACCAATTTAGGCTCAAAATGTCGAACAGGAAGCTGCAGTTCATGTGAGTACTATTCCATTGACAAAACAGAAAAAAAATTTGCTTGAATTTTGCTATAGATAGAATAATCGTATCAAATAGATGATTCGATTTTGCTCTGATACCAATTTTGGATCCCAAATCTAACTATAATTCAAGATACAAACATGGAATGAGAGAATTAAGTTGAAGGTCATAAAAATGATGAACACACCAGCTTATCTTATTCATGAAACAGAAAACTACAAAGCACTTAAATCACTTTAGTCGACTCTCATGGAAATTGTAATGAATGAACAACTTCTAATTTTAAGCCCATGTCACCTATTTATAGGTGACATTTACAATGTAAAGCCCAATGCCCTTAAGTCCAATTACATGAATATTACAATACAATACAAGGTAATTGCCTTGATAAAACTTTCAAATACTTAGGACTATTTTGATCCCAACAGTTACCACATAACCCACAATGTTTATCAATCATTTTTGTTTCTTGATCACTTAATCAATGTGTTATAAGCGGTTCCATATTTTAATTGAAGTTCTTTTGCATTTCTATTTGTAAAGTTTGCATCTTTTTTTCATGTGGTACATATGTATGACTTCACCCCAACAAAGTGGTATCAGAGCTCGACTTTTAATTTTGTCATGTATTTAAAGCACCTTGCGAGAAGAGTATGACTTGGTTATTGCTATGTGTTCATACACACACTAAGCCCTACCAAGATGACTAACTTGGAAGACGTTCATCAACTATTTGATCCTCCAATTTTGGGTCACCAATGGGTGATTGTGTCAGAATTCACATGAGTTTAGAAGTTTTTTCCATCCGACATTGGTAGAATGCAAACATTGATTGAGTTTATAAGCCTTTAAATTCAGATGATTTTTCAGTGATTTGTTGGTCTTATGGTGAGGGGTTCTTCAAAAGTGCAACGTTCTGCCTTGATGAGTGGGAGAGGTAGCAGAATTAGGATATAACACATATGCGCACACATGATTGTGGGAGAGGGAGAGGGTGATGGCGAGGCGAGGGCCATGTGATTTGCAAGTGGTGTGAGGAAGAGCACTTCACATGACACATCAAGGCTTTAATTTTATAGAACATTTAACAGAGATATTTAACAATTCCGAATTAATTAAAAGAGTTATTTAATGAGTAATTAACATTGAGCAACTTTTTATTAAAAGATAATTATCACGTTTTTTTCTTTAAAATCAGAGACTTGGTTTCCAACTTTATCTCTAAAGCTGAAACTTAGGGAAGAAGTGAAAAGAATTCTGGGATGTGATTAGGTAGTTATCTGATCAAATTCCCAATATAAATAAAATAGCCAACCTCCTCCTTAGATTTGGATATCGAGATTCGCTCTCTTTCTCTTTATATCATCCCTTACTGCTTTTAATATAGCATCGTTCGAGCTGTTGAATTCTGCATCTGATTTGCATCATTCAATTGTCTTTGTTGGAAATTGAATTTTGAGTGCATTAAATCATGGGCTTTGCAACTCTAATACTCACAGCTTCAAAGAATTGACATATAAAACCTTTATGGACAAGATTATATTGTGCGGTTTGTTCTACTACATCTATAATTTCAGTTCGATTTTAATTTTATTCATTATATTTAATTTCGTTCACTTTTGAACATGCTACTTATACCCTTTTCTTTACATTGAATGCACTGCGGATGATAGATTTAACTCTTGCGGTACAAATTCCGGTAATTTTGGTGTAATTCCAGTTTATCAAATTTATAGTTAGTAATGGTTTAATCTTCATTGATAAAGTTTCTTTTGCGCTCTATTGAACTTCTAATCTTTATTAATAGAGCTTCAATCTTTATTGTAAAAGCTTCACCATTAAACGTGATATTGATTATTGTTAATGTTTTTCTATAATCTTAAATGTGCGTTTGATACGTGGACATGACATGATAAAACAAGACAACACAGAACATGATAGCACAAAACATGACATGACAGCACAAGACGAGAGCGAATTGAATAAGTTATGGGCGAGACATGACAAAACAGTTAAAATGACCGGATTATCCCTGACAGGACAAAGTTTAACAAGTTGTCTAATATAATGTTTGGTAAAAATAAACATGACAAGACAAAAATGTCAAAATGAGAAGAATGTCTAACATATTATTTAATATTTTCTTTAATGTATAAAAATCATAACAAAAACAAGTCAAATAAGTAATTAAATAATTTTATTATAACTAGCAAACAAATTGTTTTTAAAATGTACGAATACCAACATGACATTCACAAACAAAAATATCATTACAAGAAATGACCTCTATAGCTACAAAGTCTATATCGACGACATAGGATTCGTCGCTACAGGTATGAAAATAGTTTTTTTTTTCCAACTCATTGAAGAGTTTGAAATCTTTTCAGAAAAATTGATAACTACAGCGACAACATGTCGTTGCAAAAGATATAAAAAATTTAATAGTTTTTTTTTGTAAATAAAAATTGTGTTTTCTAGAATTAAAATTCGGGAGGATCTACAAAGACGACATTGTTGCAGAAGGTGTAAAAAATTTAATAGTTTTTTTAATAAATAAAAATTATGTTTTTCTCGAATTAAAATTCAAGAGGACCAACAGCATCGACTTGTTGTTAGTATAGAGTAAATTATTTTTTTATTTTCTAAAAAACATAATCTATACTATATTATAAAGCATTTGGCTAAAACTCTTAAAAACTCTTAAAACTCTTAAACCAGATTTCATCTCTATCCGATTTCATCCCATATCTGAATTCGT
>NC_037530.1:28663537-28686425 GCF_001531365.2 Cynara cardunculus var. scolymus
TTGAATTAAAAAATTACACAAAAAATGATGAATTTTAAATAGTTAATTTGATACGAATATCGATATATTTTTGTTATGCATAAAATACTGTATATTGATGCATATTACTTAAAATTCAAGATTACAAGTAATTATGCATAAGTATAACTTATTAAASCTCGATGTTTGAATTTGTATAAATAACTGCGGATAAACATAATCAAATAGAGGATGAACATCTTATTTTAAAATACAAAAAATCTAAAATATAATTAGAATAATTATCGAGTTCCAACAAAATAAATAATTATTGTCTTTATAAAACAATTATATTATTAAACCAAATATAAATTACTTCGTTATTGTACATAAATTAAATTATAAAAAAATTGAATTAAAAAATTACACAAAAAAATGAGGAATTTCAAATAGTTAATTTGATATTAATATCGATATATTTTTGTCAAATATTTATGATATTTTTAAACATATATTTTATTCAAAAATAAAAACATCATCGATTTCTCAAAATCACATAAAGTCATATTATAACATCGACTGAGATAAAGAATAAAATGAAATATTAAAATCACGATGTATCTCGCTGCATTGCGCGAGTACGCTTCTAGTACAATCTAAAATGGCCGATCTTGATCACAATCCAATGCGAGATTGCTTCCATTTTTTTTAAATTTAAATGCATGAACACTTGTCCTCGCTACTAAAAAAAAAAGGCATCAACGACGGGCTTTATTCCAATCAATTGGGTTTTAACGAATACTATTTGCTTTAAAATCTATTTTAAATATAAAGATCTGTTGAAAATTTTATAAAAATATTTTGTATTTTAAAAAAATGTTCCGACGGATTTCTCACGAATTTTTTTATTTATTTTAAAAATTACTTTTTCCGACGGAACACCGACGGATTTTTCGTCGGAAATTTGAATCTTCTAAAAAGGGGCCAAAGCCCAAATTGTATTAGAGTTAGGTTATAATGAATCTGAAATGGACAGAAGTGTTTTCCCAATTCCCGCTTGCTTCTTCCATCTGAAATCCCAATCCCGCTCCCGATTTCCCCCAAATCTGAAATCCCACTCGGTTATTGCTTCCCTACCGATTATCGAACACGAAGACGAGTTGGAACACGAAGACGAGTTGGAACTGACTTACTGCTTCCCTACCGATTATCGAACACGAACTCTTGACTGCTTCCATTTGCTTCTAGATCGAACACAGGTTTGGTTTACTGCTTCCCTATTCTTTTGTTACTGCTTCCCTACTCCTTTGTGAAGAACTTTCTCTAGAGCTATGGAGACGATGATGATGACTGCACAAACACCAGCGACAGCCCAAGTGGGTGTTTGATGGAGTTGTCTTGTAGCTTCTTCACTTGTATCTCCTGCCATATTTTAGCTTCAAGAAAACACAGAATTTAGTGGGGCTTTGATTCAGATATTATTTATTCATATATGAATAGGTTGATGAGACGAGTGTCGGGATTGAAGCGTTCTTTGTTGACTCTGATTTGAAGAAGAACAGTGGATGGTGAGCTGGTGGCTCAATCCTATCTGCACACTTGGTTCTCTTTTTTTTTTACTCTGATTTGTCTTTCTTTGCGTCTTTTTCGTATTGACTTTTGAATATATCAACATTTGGTTCTCTTTTTTTTGAAACAATAAAGTAAAAGAACTGAACTTTGCAAGTATGATGATTTTGAGACAAGGTCTTTTAGTTACATTTATACCTTCATAATTAACTTTTTTATAATATATATACATACCTTGGTGATTTCACCCACTAATGGCATCTTACCAGCAAAGCTTATAGAATTACCATTATAATCAATGGTTGGGAGATTAAGAAAAGATGAAATGAGATTATAACAAACTGAACCTTCACCAACAAAAGGCTTAACCTTCTCTAAAATAAGACTGATTGGAATAATCCATAATGATTCATTTAAGTTAAGACAGTACAGTCTGCATATTTTTGAGCTATTTTAGCTCTCGAATCGAGCTTGAATCTTCCTTGAGTGGTGGTCAAGTTGAGCTATTAAATCGAGTTTGAGATTAGCCTAACAGCATAGTGTCAAACTCGAGCTTGACTTGTTTGCAATCCTAGGTACAATGCTACTTGTCTTGCAGAAAAGCTAGAATAGATCACTGCTATTAGTCTTACGGGAGAGCTTGGTACAGATTCCAATTAACCCTAAAAGTAAAATACGTTGGCCAGTTCATGGAAGCACAATGCATTTTTTATGTGCTTTCTTGTTCTAACCATGCCATAATAATACATTATACAGTCTTTATGCATACCTGACCACTCAGGACCTCTAAAACCTGGCGATTTTAACTGCATCAAACCATTGGTTTGATACTTATTTTAAATTAAACTTGTTATTGTTTTCTTGGCTTGACAAGATGCAAATGTCCCCTTTGTGTGTGCGTGCACGTGTTCTTTTAGCACTTCCTAGTTGTTTTTAATGTCTTGGTTTGTAATTGTATTAATTGGTTTTAGGATGATATACTCTCGAAGTTGATGACGTCCACTGGTTCATATGAGGATCTCTTCAGAAAGGAGATAACAAAATATAATCACATATGCGAAGAAATATCTCAAAATCTTCAGGCTCAACAGCAACTATTGCTACACATTCAGGTGTTTTTCTTACCTCTATGTACATCTGTCTGTCTCCATCTCTTCCCTTGCGGACTTCACTAGGATATCCCTGTTCAGCACTGCATGCCTTCCTGCAGGTTATATATGTTGAATGCAGGCTAGGGTTGGTATAACATCTTACAAGTTTGTCTTGGTAGTGGTGTCATGACTTTCCTGTGGCCACTGGTCAGCTGGCCCTGTATCATAAGATTTATTCGGGGAGCCGTTTTATTTAATGGGTTGCTATGCTCTTTCTTTGAATATCTTCTGGTTGTGCATAAGACACATTCTTTGTGTTTGGTTAATGGATCCCTTGCACATAAATGCAGTGTTCTTGTAGAGGCTTTTTGGTTGGTTTTCCATCAAGTCTTGTATGGAAAAACTGTCTGTATAGATTAATCTGTCTGTATGATTGAGAAGAATTTTGTTTGGGAGGGTTTTTTCTAGATTACTATATCAATTTTGTTTGGGAGGGTTTTTTCTAGATTACTATATTATTAAGTCACTACCAAACAGTCATGTATAGCTGAAAGAATATATAATGTAATGTTGGAAAATGTAAGTCAACTACTGTTAATTATACATGATGAAAGTAATAGCAAAATACTACTGTGTACCAAAAGTTGGAAACAAGCTAGTGAGAGATCTAGAAGATGGCATTATGGTAATTTTACAGAAGCCCAGAGGGGTAAATTGGTAAAAACACAAGTAGCTATTTCTAGTTTATGGAATCAACACATAGGGTAGCTTCCTCCTCAATTATTCTGAGCATCTGGTGGACTGCACCTCCTATCTCGTCTGCTGAATTGAGCCTGCATCCTTCTTCCACCTGCATGTATTATTTCCCATTTTTAATTTCAACAAAGTGATATATAATGATGTTGAGTGTTTCCTTAATTTTAATTACAAGACAAACCAACCATTGTATATTCTTTGTCACTACTCTATGCAATATTATTGTCACACATTGTATATTCTTTGTCACTACAATAAATTTGGCTTTATAGGACACTTAGATTGTCTAATAGCATCCTAATGGTATAATTTATAAAATTTAGGTTTATAGAAAATTTTATCCTTTGATGTTTATTTATTTCATTTATACTTATTATTAGAAATTTTAACGTTTTATTGTATTTGTAGTTAATTAACAACTTACAATCCTAAATTCAAGAAATGCGTACTCGAGATGAGATCCGATAGAAGGAGATTGAGGAACTTCTTCGCCGAAATGAGATCCGACAGGAGGTTGAGGAACTTCTTCGCCGAGAAGAGATCCGAAACAGGGAAGATGAGATCCGGAAGAAAGAGCATGCAAACACGATGGATATGATGAAGAGGTTTACACAATCTCAACAGTTTCCGCCTACCCCGCCGCAATAGATTTAATATAGTGTATTTATGAACTAGCGTCATCAATCGAATTTATATATGTATATTATTTCGTCCGGATAATCATATTAGGTATTTATGACATATTTATGTATTGTATATTTGTATTTAATTACATGATCTTTATATTTTGGTTTTTTGGTCCTGTACCAGCTAAATTTCCGACGGATTTTTGGCGGAAAATCCGTCGGTAAATAATTAGATATAAGTTTTATTTAAAAAATTTCTGGCGGATTTTCCGACGGATATCCGACGGAAAATCCGTCGGTAAATATTTTCTGTCCATTAAAAATAAAAAATATTTTCATATTTTAAATTAGAAAAAAAAATTTAAAATATAATTACCGACGGAATTTTCGTCGGAAATCCGTCGGAAAAATGCTATTTTTATTTTTGAAATAAAAATTGGTTATTATTTTGGAAGAAAATAGAAAAAGTTTACCGACGGATTTCCAACGGAAATTCCGTCGGTAAATCTAATCCCATTTTATATTACTTCTAGTTAACCCGAACAATGGATAACATATTAAAAAATTGCACGACGGATATTTTCATCGGAAAATACAAATCCGTCGGAAATTCCGTCGGAAAATGCATTTAGTGGAGGGGGGTTTTCCGACGGCAAAATCCGTCGGAAAAACCAGATTTTTTAGTAGTGCCTTCCTTGATTAATTGGTTTTAGATTTTTTAGGATAAATCTTATCACATTAAAAAATAACTTTAACAAAAAAATACACCAACATATTTTTCAATTCCYTACAAATAGAGACCGATATTGACATATTTCATCACACCAMTCYTTCTCTYAATTCCAATACTCTCTTCATCTTGAARATATCAAACTCTAGTTTTTTTTCCCAATTTTCTACTATAGATCCAAACTACCCAAATTATGGTTTAGATTCTGAATATCCTAATAAGTTTTAAAATTTCCCAAACACACAATATGAAAACTAYGAGTCACCCTTTTATGCTAATCATGTTGTTATCCCTGAAAATGTCCAAACTTCGCAAAAGGGCTCACGAGTTGATTCATGGGATACGAGAGAAAATACAGTTATGATGTCAGCATGGATCTTCGTTAGTGAAGATGCTACTCGTGGAAAAAAACAAAAGAAAGAAAAGTTATGTTCACGATTGAAAGAACACTATGATACAACTCGAGTAGAAAGTTCAGAAGGACTAGGCATCCGGAACAAAAATCAAATGAAAGGTCGTTAGTCTTGGCTTAAAGCAAATGCAAGCAAGTGGGTTGGTGTTTAGAGAGAAGCATACCGTCAAAAAAAGAGTGGAATGAGTAACACAAATGTTGAGAACGTAGCTCACAAAATTTATGAGGCGAGTGGGAAAAAGTTTAATGATTTGAAGGTATTTAACGAAGTTATGTGTAAACATCCCAAGTGGGACTTACAGTTACATCGTGAGACAACACGTTCTTGCTCGAAATATGAAGTGGGTGAAGAAGGAAGTGGTTGAAGCACGAAAAGATCAAGAACTACGGAATTGATAACCGTCATACATAGGGAATGGTTTATTTGCAGTGTGATTTTTGTTCGAATGTTTCTAGCACAAAGAACATAATTAATTTGTTATACATATAAAAAAGAGTAATTAATAAGAATATACATAAGCATAGGAAATACAAACACTAACCTTTAAATATTCCTCTAAAACCTCAGGCAAATCAATTGTTACACATTGTCGAGCATTGTCCTAGCCAAAGCCACTCATGTTGGGCATGTCATGCGGCAGAATATTTATCTTTTAATCGTTTTATTTTGTTATGCACATGTGTTTCATTTATATTAGTACCCGTAATCTTTTCCCGCATCTTTGAAACAACATGTTCATATGTATCAAACGTACAACTCCCATTGTTAGCATCTTTGAAGTTTAAGTAAAAAGTCTTGCTCAAGTAAAGAGGACTTGTAGTCTGAAAGCAACCTGGAACCAGAGCTCAGATACAAAGCTCGGACATAGAGGAGATTAAAGACTGAAGTCATGTGCCAATGGTGCAAGTACTTGGGATGTAGAGCTCGAGTCACAGACACAGAGCCTTTGCATAACATATGCAGAGCCTTTGGGTCTCAAACTTCGCCTGTCTACATGAAGGTTCCATGGCCTGTCTCTTTATCACAAGTGGTCCAATCTTCTTATCACACATATGTAGAAACGGTTACAACAATCAAGGCGTGTGGAGATAGCAGACTGGAGGACGCATTGGCTTTCCACAGATGCCATTTCTAGAAGATGCCTTTTTCTGGAAACGCCTATAAAAAGGTAATTCCTCTAAGGGTATCATTACCAATTGAAGACGCACTCCTACCATAGTTGAGAGAGAAAATATCACAATTGTGAGAAATTAGCTAATTGAGAGATTTTATGTTCACACAAAACTGTGTGTTCTTGGTGTAATTGTCTATTCTCATTAGAAATTGAAATACAACCGATTTGACAACTTCCCAAAAGATAATTGTTCTTCATTACTGTGCTATTGTCATTTTGTAGTAACCAATCTAGTATTCTTGTTGTTTGCTTCCTCTCACTAGTTGACTTAAGCATTAATTACTAGTGCATTTGGGGTTTTGGGTTCCTACAATTGGTATAAGATCCATCTAATCAGTCTGTTGGTTAGTTGGATCCAATATGTTTAGGATTATTCCTCATTTGCTTGGTTATTTTTTTCTTTGAAATCGTAGTTCATTCCAGATCTCTGTTTTCTGAGTTTATGCACTTCATGCTATCCTTCTGTAAATCTGTAGATCTCATTCATTTCTTTAAAGATTAGTGTATTTCAAACTATTTCTCCAAGTTGTTTTTGGTGAAGTTCTGTTATTCCATTTCTAGCCTCAAGTTCTTTTTCATACTATGTTTTTCTTCAAACATGTTGAACCAAACTTGGAACTCAATGTAAAATGTCGGTTGTCTTACAAAACCTCTTACTCTCATTAGAGATGAATATCCCCAATGAAAAAATCCAAATGATCAACTTTTATGAAGGTTTCGATCTCGAGCTTTATGAATCTGTCAAAAATGGACCTTACGTCTCCATGACTGTTATACAAAGAATCCCTTCCATTGTTACCAATGCTGAAATTCCTGCTGTCTGAATCCTTAAGGAAAGGAAGGACTAGAATGATAAAGACAAAAAGAGAGTCGAAATTGATTGAAAGGCCAAAAGGTTGTTGATCATGGCGATCCCAAATGAGATCTTCCAATCCCTAGATGCTTGTGATTCTAGAGTTTTGTCTGAAGCTTTAACAGATGGTGCTATTGGATTTCCATTTCCTCCTTAAGGTATGCTATTGATTATACAAGTAATATATTTACTATTCATTTGAACAAACATTTTATTTATTGTTTTCAGATAAATATTATCTATGTGATGTTGCGTATACAAATACTCAAGGATTTATGGCGCCGTATCGTAATGTTAGATATTGGCTCGGAGATTTTTGTAGTCGACGAGCAATGAACAAGTATGAAAAGTTTAATCATTCTCATGCAAAACTTAGAAATGTTATGGAACGTTCTTATAATGTGCTGAAAGCACGTTTTCCGATATTGAAAAGAATGACACCATTTACACTTGAGGTTCAGAGAGACGTTGTTTATTGCATGTTTTGATGTTCACAACTTCATACAAAAGGAAGGTTTAAGTGATGAATTATTTTCTGAGTATGATCAAACCAACGAGCAAGGGAACGATGATGAGCATGAGGCTGAAGATGTTCAATCGCATGGGAGTGCCGTTGACCAAACATGTATGGGTAGTTTAAGGGAAGAAATTGCGACACAATTAATGCAAAATGAATATTGATTGTAGTTGTTATGAGACTTTGTTCGTGTTTTCTATTGTGTGTTGAATCAATTGACGTATTTCAGTTGAATTTTTTAATGTATTAAAAATAGATGATATTTCAATTGAATTTAATTGAAATGAATTGATTCAGATTTCAGACTTCTGACGTAAAAACAAACAGTCTGACTGATTCAGATTTCACATTTCAGACTTAAAAACAAACAGTCTGACTAATTCAGAATTCAGACTTCAGCATCACTTTTTAAAAATCAGAAGTGAAATCAGAGTTCAGACTTCAACATCTCTTAAAAAACAAACGTCACCTTAACTTACAAATATAATGAAAACTTGAAAATATTTTTCGATTGGACAGGTTGGTTTTTGAAAATGAATTTGCTAAATTATCTAAATATGGGTGATGGTAATGCCATTAAATTATAATAAATAAATTAATATATATATATATATATATAGGGAAGAGTTTAAACGAGAACCCTTGTGATTTACGAGAACACGAGAACAACCCAATAACCTCATATTGTAATAAAAAATAAAATTAAAAGATTTTTAAAATTAAAATTGAAATTTAAAAAGATTCAAAAAATATTAAAATTAAAAGGGTAATAATGGAAATGATATCATAAAATCTTTTAACACGATTACACGATAATGATTATCATTATCTAACAAACGGTTAATCATGTGATTATCATGTGATATGGGTGTGATAATCATGTGATTATCACACAATTATCACATTATCGCTTATATCAACAMKATTTGGTGTRATTTGGGTGTGATAWKSATGTGATTATCACACAATTATCACATTATCGCTTATATCAACATGATTTGGGTGTGATAATCATGTGATTGTCACATTATCGCTTATATCAACACGATTTGGTGTGATTTGGGTGTGATGTGGGTGTGATAATCATGTGATTATCACACAATTATCACAAGGATTCCGCTCGGCTAGGGGTTAACTTAGAAAATCGACTACCGATTTGGTGTGATATGGGTGTGATAATCATGTGATATCACTATCATAACAGCGCACTCGATTTGATCATGGTTTCGATCGGTTAGGGTTAGACAATCACACATTTATCACACATTTTTAGTTTTATTACTAATTAACCTTTTTACTCTTACCAAGAGATTAATATATGAGATTTATGAGCATTAATACAATGTTATAAATGTCGAACTAATTTGTATTTGTATCTTGTTTATGATTATTTTATATTTCCATGTATATTCTAAACCAAAAGGATTTAATTTTGAGTTTATTAATAAAAAATTGATAAATAATATAACTGGAAAAGAAAAATATAGGGCCATATTTAGGTTTTTGTACATGACCTTTAAAATGTCAAGACGAGTCTCATATACAGACACTACAATAAAATCGGGTTTATAAGACGTTCATAATTTTTAAGTGTCCTAATAGACTTCTTTATAAGACTTAGTTATAGGACCAAAAAAATAAAGTGTCTTATCTAAAGGCGTTGTAATAAGTTTATATGACGTTTTTTGACGTCGTAATAAGTTTTTTAGGACACTTTTAATATAAAACATTTCATTAGCAACTTTATAAAACATTATTTGAAAACTGTCTTATAAGAACAAATGTCCTATAAAAAATTGAGTTTATAGGACACTTTCTCAAAAGTGTCATATGAAGTTGCTAATGCGACATTTTGTATTAAAAATGTTTTAAAAAACTTATTAAGACACCCAAGAGGGTCATATAAACTTATTACAACACCTTTAGATAGGACGCTTTATATTTTGGTCATATAAATTAAGTCTTATAAAGCCGTCTATTGGGACGCTTAGAGATCGGATGTGTCCTATAAACCCAATTTTATTGTAGTGAGAAATGACCGCATTAAATCTAAAATGGATTTAACAACTTGCTTATGATAAAGCACCACAACAGCAACTCAAGAAATGACATTGAGTTGTATGAAAGGCAATGAAACACATAAAAATATTCAAAAATGATGGTATGGGTTCTGGAATGAAGATTTTGAGGGGAAAATGAGATGTTGACTACTTCATGATGATGCATTCAAGCAATTTGAATCTATAATAAAGAGTATTAGGGGTTGTTTATTAAACACTTACTTGGTAAGTGCTTAGCGGATAAATTTCCTTATCGGATGAACATGAGAAGGACCAAAAATCTTACCGGGTAAGAGCAATGAAAAGGATAGAAAGTCTTACCCGGTAAGTAAGGATGACGACTCTTACCCAGTAACTTGTTGAATTCAATATGTTTTGATGTACTAAAATCTTACATCAAAAGAAATTATAATGTTGATTCCTATCGGTAACCACTTACCTTACCAGGTAAGCATTTAGGTAAACGACCCCTTAGTCCCGATTTTAGTTTTAAAAGTGTAGAATGGAATTCAAATCCATTTCAAATCCTACAAACCAAACACATAAAAAGGATTCCAAATCCATTCCAATCCAAATCCCTCTATGAAATCCAAAACTCTAAAAAACAACCCTGCAAACCAAACTTACAGTCAAGTTTAACAATTCCCAAGATTCTAAAAACAATCAAAAGGTTTAAGTGTAGCAATTGACACATGACCTAAATGTGCATGCCAAGTATCAAATGATGAAAGACTAGCTAGGGAAGCAACGAAGATAGTCGATGAATGTTGAGGTAGACACAGATAAACTAGCTCGAACAGATAACACGATTTATGGCCTATTACCAAAATTTGTTTGGTCCTTGGATATGCCCCTTAGTGGTGGAAGAAAGGACCATTCTTAGACAAGACCATTCTTGTCAAAGTTGATAGACCCTGCAACAGAATTTGGTCTTCATTGATGTTTGTAGTAATCATTAATAGAAGGCCTTGGGTGTTTATAGCAGTCGGAGGCGATCATATTGCCTCAGATGTTTCTTGTTGCACCACGTGCATCAACGTTATTGAGCAATTCAACAATAGATGAGAAGAATCATTGCAAAATGTGTTGTGCATAGTTAGAATCATTTTTGCCATCCCATTCATCTGATCTTTGGCCACAGACATTTTATCAAACAGTTGGTGAGCATCATCAAATTTCACAAACCTACTAATATTTGAGCTTGTTTGACTAACCTTCTTTTGATATATCATCAAATTTTAACCATCCATTCTTAGAGGTAAGGTAAAGCAATCAATCAAAAAAACATGTAGGAGGAGCTGCTATAAAATTCTTACCGCACCCAGGTTAGGCTATAAAATTCTTACCGCACCGGAAAACGTGTAGGCAGGACCATCAACAGATAAACGTTAAGACATCTTATTAAACAAGATGTATACATTATATGCACACATTCATTACATAAAACATGATATTTGAATTGTCGATTATTTGAAACTAAGAGATATATTATGCATCAACATGATACATACAAGGTGATAAACGAGGGGTGAGAAGGACATCAAGAGGCGTTGCTTTCAAGTTGGTCATTCCAAAGCTCTCGCTCATATCAATCGGTTCATCGGATGGGTTTTTTAGCATAAACTGTTGTAACAAAGTAGCCATAGTGAAATGTAACGACTGGAGAGCAAAAGAAACACCAGGACACATTCTTCTGCCACTACCAAATGGAAGCAGTTCAAAATGGTTGCCTTTCACATCAATGTCTTTTTTGCTTGTTAAGAATCTTTCTGGCTGAAATAGGTTGGGATCCGACCAAACTTTAGGATCACGATGCAATTTCCAAAGATTTACAAACAATCGAGTGCCTTTAGCGATGTTGTAGCCAGCGACAATGCAGTCGTTTCTAGAATGATGTGGGACCGAGAGAGGTCCAGGTGGGTATAAACGCAGTGTTTCTTTGATGATAGCTTGGAGGTACGACAAGTTCTTGATGTCCGATTCCTCAACGAGTCTCTCTCTTCCAACGTGCTCATCGAGTTCATCTTGGGCAATTTTTAACGACTTTGGATTGTTGAGCAACAGAGATAAAGCCCATGTTAGAGTCACGGTTGTCGTTTCCGAACCTGCTGTTAGAAGTGCCTGTGAAATGGAATTTAGACCAATTTACTAAGCAGCTTGTTTGCTCATGGTACTAGTACTAGGTAAGGTTAATCAAATAGACACCACAACAGAATCGACTTTATAGGATGAAACAAAAACAAAACAATTGAACGTCCTATCTCAAGATATTACAATAGGATTTTAAGACCTGTTTGTTAGAACACCCAATACCATCCTATCATCTTATTGTTCTATGGCGAATTTATGGTGATAAGCGTAACAAGAGATATGAACCATTGATCTCTTTTAATCTCATGTTCATCCATGAATTGTGCTTTAGAAGAAAATTGATCTGGTGCACCTCATTAGTGTTGACATTCAATTAGGGTTGATTCGAAGGTGAATATCTCTTCTTATGTTTTTCACCATAACTTCTATTCTCATCGAAACCCAACCCTTGTTGATACATTATATATTATTTGATCCAATAAACTTACTACTATATAATTGTCAGATTTTGTTATATTGAGACCATACTAATATCCTAAAAATCAATATCCTACTTCAAATTCAACAAAATAGCCGGAATTCTTGATGTTTTCTATCAGTTTTTAGAAATACTAAAAAGTTACTCGTGCAATACAGCGATATACATCTCGATTTTAATCTTTTGTTTTATTATTTGTATTTGTCGATATAAACGGTTTTATGTGTTTTTGATAAAACAATGATGTTTTTATTTTTGAATGAAATATAAATTTGAAGACATTAAAATTTTGATAAAAGAATATTGATATTAATATCAAATTAGCTATTTAAAAATTTTCGTTTGTTTGTGTAATTTTTTTAATTCAATTTTTATGATAATTTAACTTAGGTTTAATAACAAAATAATTTATTTTTGGTTTAATAATATAATCATTTATAAAGATAATTAAGTATTGTGTTTGAACTTAATTATTATCCTAATTATATTTTTGATTTTTTATATTCAAAATAAGATGTTTATCATATATTTGATTATTTTTATCCGTAATTAACTACATAAATTCAAAAATAAAGCTTTAATAAATTGTATTTAGATTAATTATAATTGTGAATTTTAAGTAATATACATTCATAAATATATAAAAAATTATTTTCAAGAGTTTTTGTAAATTGCGAATTGAAATCAGATTAGATATTGTTATGTTTACCAGACATGAAGCTTTGATAATTGTGTCATGATCAAAACCAGTGAAATCCTCTTCTGAAGCATCTTCAAGAATGGAAATTAATACATCCATGAACACTTGATTGCCTCCACCAGACTCTTTCTCTCTTTTCTTCTCCTTCAACCATTGATCAAAGAAGTTATCCATCTCTGTTGCTGTCACTTTCATGGCTTTTTCATATCCACCAACATCCAAACCCTTCAAAAAAGGGATGAAATCAGACACAATAAATGCCCCCAATAACTTGAAATATTTCCTTGCCACAGCTTGGAATCGAACACCTTCATCATCGTTGGGTGAAAATCTCTTTCCAGATATACTTCTCACTACAATGTTCAGTATCAAGTTCCCAAACCATTGTTTCATCTCCACCTTCACCAGATCTGAATTGTTCATCACCCAAGCTTCGTAGATATCGTTCGTGGCGGATCTGAGTTCTGAAACTCGAATATATCCAAGCATCTCAACTCGTCGTTGAGAGAGAAGCTCGAGCGTGACGATTTTGCGGAGTTTTCGCCAGTAATCCCCATATGGAGCGAAACTGAACTTGGCAGAGTTACAGCCCAAGAGCTCTGTTACCACCGTTGTGGGTCGATTCGCGAAATCCAAATCGTTTGTGGTGAAGCAGACTCTAGCCATATCTGCATCGCTTACTACTAAAGCTTGGCAAACACCAAGCTTGATGGTGAAGATGGGGCCATATGTGTCAGCCATGGCGCCTAAAACCTTGTGAGGTAGGTGAGATCGATGAAGTAGGTGTAGGTGTCCGATTACAGGCCATGCGCCCTTGGCTTCAGGTGGGTTTCTGTTATTCCTACTCTTTCTGTTGAAGGTTTGGAGTAGGGAAGCTAGTAACGCCATGGAGAAGATGAGTGCTACAGTTGCTGGAAATGGGAGATGGAAGTCCATGGCTTCAATTCTGATACAATCTGTTGGAGGTCTCCTCTAAGTAGAACAACTTTTTGGAACAATTTATGATTATGATATCATCGGGTGCAAACGCCTACGAAAAGATCCCTTGGATTTCAGAGGAATTGACGGGACGCAAGAGCGGTAGAAAAGAAAAACAAGAACGGTTGTATCAGAATTCAAGATGGGCTCCACAAGTAAAGGGGGATCAAATAAAGATTGATTGTGCTCTAAAGGTATGAAGGAAATCTCGAATTGGATCCTAAATTGAATATATATATTATATAATATTGTTTTTTTTATGTAATATTAGAAAAGTATTTGTGTAATACAATGAGATACATTTTGATTTTAATATTTTATTTTATTCTTTATCTCAGTCGATGTTATAGTATGATCTTATGTGATTTTGAAAAAGCGATTATGTTTTTATTTTTGAATAAAATATAAACTTGAAGATATCATAAAATTTTGACAAAAATATATCGATATTAGTATCAAATTAATAATTTAAAATTCATAGTTTTTGTGTAATTTTGTAATTCAATTTTTTATTATAATTTAATTTAAGTTCAATAACGAAGTAATTTATATTTTTTTTAAATAATAATTAATTATTTTGTTATAACTCGATAATTATCCTAATCATATTTTAGATTATTTATATTTTATATTTTAAAATGAGATGTTTATCCTCTATTTGATTATATTTATCCGCAGTTAGTTACACGAATTCAAATATGGAGCTTTAATAAGTTGTACTAACGCATAATTTACTTGTAATTTTAAATTTTAAGTAATATGCATCAATATACAATACTTCATGCATAAAAAATAATTTTTAAGAGCTTTTGACAAATGCTTTATAATATAGTATAGATACAACGGTATATATATTTTCTATATCATCTGAATGATTACAAATTACCTCCTTTTAAATGATATAATGACAATAAATTAAACAAGTTGTGAAAACCACCATTTTGACTTGATGTAATATAGTTTATACCTAAAAGTCAATAATATTGTAAGATGGTGTAAATCGGCTTTGCCCTTTGGTCTTCTCATTCGTTCATTTATCTATAACAAGGAGGGTACAATACAGGAAAAATGTTGAGTTTTCTAGCTTAACTATACAAAGAATAACACAAAATATTCATAGAATATTGACACATAATTCAAGAATAGTTGGATTCTCTCTGTCATGCCTCCCAGGAGCCAAAAGTTCTCCGCTCGCTAATCGATTCTAGGTCTAACTTGCAGGGGTCCTTACCGACACTGATAAAGGCATATTCTTGATTACGACACGAACAGAATTCCCAGTTAGTCAAGTTATGAAATTCTAGGTGTTTCATTAATGAACTTTATTAGGTCTTTGTTAAAAGATTTAAACACAGTAGACAAATGCTTTATTTCAATCATATACAAATGATAACAAACATATTACAACGAAATACAATGAAGTATAATAGATCTATTATTAAGAACAATATAAAGATCTAAAGAACAATGTATAGATCGAAGAAGAAAGTAAAAGATCTAAGAATGTAGAGAGAGTAGTTTAGAGAGAGAAAGAGAGTTGTGTGTAGCTAAAGTAGATGAAAATCAACGAATGAATTAGCTGGATGACGAAATGCCTCCTTTATATATCTTTGAGAATTAACAACATTAGCCCTTGAAGATCTTGAATGAAGACTTTGCTACCCTTCTAAAATCCCCATAAGTGAGGCACAGTCCTTCACCTGTTACATCCAAAATATCTTTGTATTAATGACAGAATCTACCCCAACCTGTTAACCTGTTATCAAACAAGTCCAACAGAGCTAAGTTAGTCAAGATTGGATATAACAATATCTTTCAACACCCGCCCTCAATCTTGACTTTTGAACAAGTCAATCATCTTTAATTTTGAACACAAATAATTGTGATGATTTATATTAAGGGCTTTAATTAAAATATCAGCAGTTTGTTCAGAAGAAGAAATTTTCACTATTTCTAAAACGCCTCTGTTAATTTTTTCACGAATAAAATGTACATCAATTTCAATGTGTTTTGTTCTTTCATGAAAAACAAGATTATTAGCAATTTGGATAGCAGATTTGTTATCACAGAATAGATTAACTGGAAGAAGATTCTTTATATCAAGATCAGACAGAATTTTCAAAACCCGAACAATTTCACAAGAATAGAAGTCATGGCTCTATATTCTGATTCTGTGGATGAACGAGGAACAATGTTTTGTTTCTTGCTCTTCCACGAAATCATAGAATTTCAAAGAAACAAACAGTAACCTGTAACAGATCGTCTAGTAGAGAGACACTTACCCCAATCTGCATCTACAAAGGCACTTGAAGAAAAGTTTTCTAACCTTGTGAAACTAACTCATTTTCCAGGAGAAAGTTTGAGATACCTGAGAATTCTTAGAGCAAGATTCAGATGTGATTGTTTTGGAGCATGCATGAATTGACTTAAGCATTGTACAACAAAAACTATATCAGGCCTAGTTGCTAGTAGATAGATTAATCTACCAATTAATCTTTGATATCCAAAGCAGTCTAGTAAAGAAGAATCCTTTGAGTTATTAAAGTCAGATATAACCAAGTTCATGTCCATGGGAGTATTTATGGGTTTGCATCCTAAATATCAAAATCATTTAGCAACTCTAAGTAATATTTTATTTGAGACATACATACTCCATCAATACAGTAAAAAATCTCAATTCCTAAAAAGAGTTTTAACTTTCCCAAATCTTTGATTAAAAACTATTTCCACATAAGTTACTCTTTAAGAATTCTTTAAATTGTTTATATCAACTAAACTATTTCCAATGATAACAATGCCATCCACATAGACAAGAAGAACAAGAAATATGGAGTCAACCTTTTTTGTGAACAAAGAGATCACTAATGCTTTGAACAAAACCATTTTCAATTAAGCACGAAGAAAGCTTAGCATACCACTGACGAGGGGCTTGTTTTAAGCCATACAAAGACTTAACTAATTTACAGACACGACTATCATTAGAATTATAGTATCCTTCAGGAAAAGTCATATACACATCTTCAATTAAGTCACCATATAGAAAAGCATTGTTAACATCTAATTGATAAAAGGGCCAATTAAATTGAATAGCTAAAGCAATGATACATCTCACAGTGACCATCTTACCAGCAGGAGAGAAAGTCTCTTCATAATCAAAACCTTCTCTCTAACTATAACCTTTAACAACTAACCTAGCCTTATATCTTTCTATTTATCCAGTAGATTTATATTTGATTTTATAAGCCCACTTACAACCTATTGCTTTTCTGTTTTTAGGTAACTTAGTGATATACCAAGTTCCATTTCTATACAAAGCCTCCATTTCATCATTCATGGCCTTTATCCAGTTTTGATCACTACATGCTTCCTTAAAGGTCTTGGGTTCGATTGACTTATTTAAATTTGAAACAAAACACAAATTTTCAGACAACAAACAAGAATAGTTGACAACCCTCTCTATACCATACTTAACTTTGCCTTCAACAACAAAAACGTCAAATTTATGAGGGAAATTGCTAGGTCTAGATGATCTTCTAATGGATTGATTTTGGGGTTGAATACCCTTAGAGATATGACCCAAAGAAACATCATTGTCATCATTAATAACACCTTCAGTTTGTGAGACAGCATCACGAGGAAAACTGACAACTATTACAGGGCTACCCAAAGGCTGCCAACTGGTAACTCTATCAAGGTCATTGATCTGAGGAAGACCTTGTTTTGAAATAAAGAGCTTCCTAACGGCTGTCCATTGTTAGCTCCGGATAGGCTACCTAGTTCTCTATGGTTACTGTCTCTAGAACCAGATTGACCATTACTATCATTAACCATGGGTTCTCTAGTCTCATCATCGGATGCCAAAACATCGGAATCATTAGAAGAATCAGACAAATTATCGAAGAAATTGAGATTGTTGAGACCATCAATGTTAACTTGATCAATCATATTCATGCTCATCTTAAGAGGAAAAACATTTTCATAGAACTTGACATCTCTAGAAAATATAATTCTTTTGGTATCAAGGCTATAAAGCCTATACCCCCTTTTTGAGTTTGCATATCCCAACATAACAAAATTTTCAAATTTAGAAGAAAATTTGTCCATAACATTGGGTATATGCATAAAATAAAGACACCCAAAACTTCTAAGATGAGTAAGAACTAGCTAAAAGCTATACACGAGATCATATGGACTCTTACCATTTAAGACAGAAGTGGGAATTCTATTTATTAGATATGTGGCAGTTAAAATACATTCACTCCACATATTGAGCGGGACTCCACCCTGAAACATAAGAGCTCGAGCAATGTTTAGTAAATGTCTATGTTTTCGTTCAACTACTCGATTATGTTGGGGTGTGTAAATACACGATGTTTGATGAACTATCCTTTTTGATTCAAAAAACTCACTTAGCTTGTGATTGGTAAACTCAGTACCGTTATCACTTCTAAATGTTTTAACAAATTTTCCAAACTGAGTATAAAGCAAATTACAAATAATTTCAATATATTCACCAACTTCTTATTTTCCTTTTAAAAGATAAATCCAAATAGCCCGAGAAAAGTCATCAACAATCGTTAGAAAATATTTGTAACCTTCCCTACTTTGAACATGGTATGGACACCATACATCTAGATGAACAAGTTCACTAAGACATACGGATCTGTGAGTTCTCGAACCAAACTTTTCACGTGTTTGTTTTGCCTTGTGGGAAACTTCACATGGACCAAGCCTTCATTACCAATATTGAGTTTTTCTTTCAAAACTTGAAGCACTTGGTCAGCTGGGTGACCATGGCGACTGTGCCATAATAGAGAGGAGACAAAACATACTGTACCACATTTATTAGAAGGGAGTGAAAGATTACTGCTAGTATTCTGATAAAAAAAATAGAGACCTCCATCTTGACTACCAGTCCCCACAAGACTCTTTTCATGACAGTCCTGAACATAACACTTAGACTTATCAAATCTTATAAACACCTTAATATCCCTAGCCAACTTATGAACAGATAACAGGTTGACATTGAATTCAGGAACCACTAGAACATCAAAGAGAGTAACACTGTTAGATAATTTCAGGTTCCCAATCTTATTTATATTAGCCTTAGTTCCATTTGGATTACTAACACTAAGATCTAAATCAGTAACATCAACAATGTTTTCTAAGTCCAAACAGTTTGAAGTCATATGTTGATTAGCCCTTCAGTCAATTAACCAACCAGATTTGTAATTTTGAAACATACCTGGCATATTGGCAGTAGCTCCATCAGAGGTAGGATTTTGATCAATTAAACTCATCATTTTTGCAACCTGTTCCTCTCAAAAAGCAAAAGAAGGTTTAGGAAAAACAGATTTTAATGTAGAAACATTTCCAACAGTGGGTCTGAAACTAGGATTTTGAGGTTTAAAATTTTGATTTTGATTCATGGATCTTGGACGGTTTTGGAAATCTTTGGGAAACCCTATTAGTTTGAAACAACGTTTAATAGTGTGTCCTATGGTGCCACAGTGTTTGCAAACAAGATTGGTAGCGGTTCTTTTTGGTTTTCTTTTATCGTCAAAGCCTTTGCTCAAAAGAGCTAAATTTTGAGGTTTAACCCGATTTTGATTTGGATTTGCTCCTCTATGAGATTCTTCTCTCGAAACAAGAGAATAAGCAGTTTTAACCAAAGGAAGAGGATATCTAGTCAAAATGTTACTTCTAATTGGTTGATATACATCATCTAGACCCATAAGAAACTGCATAAGTTTTATCAATTGATTGTGTTCCAGAAAATCATGGGAAGCCTTACAAGTACAAGATGGAAGTTTTACAAGCGCATCAAACTGTTTCCAAAAAGAATTCAACTTATGATAGTACTTAGAAACAGACATGTTATTTTGGCTTAGAGAATTAATTCTCTGATAAAGATTAAAAGTAACAGAACCATCTACCTTGTCATATGTTTCTTTTAATTCCTCCCAAACTTGGGAGGAAACTTTAGAAAACACCTGTCCTAAAAATAGATCCTCAGTCATGGAACTTAAGATCCATGAGAGAACCACATAATTACAACGGTCCCACTGCCTTTCTAAGACAAGGTCGTTTATAGGTCGCGGACAGGTTCCATCAATGAATCCGATTTTATTTTTGGTTTCTAACGCTAAAATCATAGAACAAAACCAAACTCTGTAATTTTCAGTCCCAATGAGCTTAAAGGACAAATGGAGCCTCCAGTAATATCACTGGGATGCAAGTACAGTGGATCTCCAAAGTCTAATTTTGTGACTTTGGATTCCATTGGACTTGCAGGTTGACAGTGAAGTTTCCATGAAAGAGAAAAAATAGAACACACAGGAACGACTGAATAGCTTAGAGGCAGGATTCCTAAAACACTGTAATCGTGCTAGGTCAAGCCAACTATTCAGATTCCACAAGAGATAAATGAGAAAAGGGAAAAGAACATCACAACCAACCACACAACAGGCCTTACCATAGATTCCTTTTAAATTTTGATAAAAGAACAAAATAAGGAACAAATAAGAAGAAACAAGCCAGGAACGATCTGAACAAAAACAAACAGATATTAACACAACAACAACCAGTTAAACAGAACAGATGCCAGATCTGAAAGGACAGAGATGTTGACTTATAAGAAGGCAACAACAACAACTATAACAAGAATAATAGAACAAATGCCAGATCTGGAAGGACACAGATCTTGACTTAAAAAAACCAGATATAGATCCAACAGACAAAGAGCTAAACAATAATAGATTCAAGCATACAAATATAGATCACGAAAGGGGACCACAAAAGATCCAAAGGATCTAAAAAGAATACAACCCACTCGATCATGGAACAATATAGGCCAATAACAAAGAACTTAAAGAAGGCCAATCAACATATTTCAGATAACAAATACAACATTGTGACAAAATAAACTAGATCTGCAAATGTAAATATGCAACGTGACTAAGAGCAAACAAGTGATCTCGAAAGGGGACCAAGAAGAAGATATAAACGATCTTTTATGGTACATAACACAATCAGTCATATCATTTGTATAGAGAGGATACAGGATGGAGCAAAAAAGGGCACAACACATTCCAACAACAAAAAACTCCAACTAAACAGATCTTGGACACAAATGAAAAAGAAATGAAAATCTGAGCAAACTTAATGTTTTACCATAAGAACACAATGATTCAACGAAGCAATATTCATAGAAACAAGAATGAGGAAGCAAGAAAATGATCTCGAAAGGGGACCAAAAACAAATCTGAGCGATCTTAATGATCTTACAACCCAATTGGTCATCTCATTCACATACGAAAAGGAAAGGAAAAACAAAAACAAACATCAAGGCGAGATGTGGAAAACGAGATATTGAGAGCTCATAAACCAATGAACCCTAGCCTTTCACTTATTTGATTTTAGAACATAACAGATGTAAAAGAGAAGAGAAATGTACCTGATTAGCTCTGATACCATGTTAAAAGATTTAAACACAGTAGAAAAATGATTTATTTCAATCATATACAAATAATAACAAACAAATTACAACTAAATACAATGAAGTATAATAGATCTATTATTAAGAACAATATAAAGATCTAAAGAACAATGTATAGATTGAAGAAGAAAGTAAAAGATCTAAGAATGTAGAGAGAGTAGTTTAGAGAGAGAAAGAGAGTTGTGTGTAGCTAAAGTAGATGAAAATGAACGAATGAATTAGCCAGATGACGAAATGCCTCCTTTATATATCTTTGAGAATTAACAACATTAGCCCTTGACCAGCGGAGGTCCGGACCTCCGCTGGTCCCGGGACCTCTCTAATACAAATCATTAACAATGCTGAAACCTATTAATACTCGATACAAAACATTAACAACTACTAAGACCTATATGTTGAAAGATACTGTTATATCCAATCTTGACTAACTTAGCTCTGTTAGAGTTGTTTGATAACAGGTTAACGGGTTGGGGTAGATTATGTCATTAATTCAAAGATATTTTGGATGTAAAAGGTGAATTACTGTGCCTCACTTATGGGGATTTTAGAAGGGTAGTGGAGTTTTCAGTCAAGATCTTCAAGGGCTAATGTTGTTAATTCTCAAAGATATATAAAGGAGGCATTTCGTCATCTGGCTAATTCATTCATTCATTTTCATCTACTTTAGTTACACACAACTCTCTTTTTCTCTCTAAACTACCCTCTCTACATTCTTAGATCTTTTACTTTCTTCTTCAATTTATACATTGTTCTTTAGATCTTTATATTGTTCTTAATAATAGATCTATTATACTTCATTGTATTTAGTTGTAATTTGTTTGTTATTATTTGTATATGATTGAAATAAAGAATTTTTCTACCGTGTTTAAATCTTTTAACATGGTATCAGAGCTAATTAGGTACATTTCTCTTCTGGGACCGGCCCTTATTTTGTATTTTAAATTTATTTATAAATATACTTTTAAGTATATATTTTTAAATTTATTTTAAAATGTATTTTAATTGTATTATATGAAGTGTATTATGATAAGAATGTATCTTTTAGGGTGCGTTTGGTTTGCAGGAATGGTTTTGAGGGATTTGGATTCCTGAAGGGATTTGGATTTCATGGGATTTGGATTGGATTGGATTTAAAATTCATTCCTGTGTTTGGTTTGCAGGATTTGGATTTGATTTGAAATCCATTCCTCTGTTTGGTTTGTAGGATTTGGATTTACATTTTTTTTTATTCACCAAATCTCTTTCATTTTTTTAAATCTATCTATTTAACCAACAAACCTACAAATTTAACAATCAAACCTTTTCATCCATAATGCATATTTAATCAACAAACATTTTCAAAATACATATATATATATATATATATTTGATATTAACATTGATATACACATTTAAC
>NC_037530.1:28688005-28689885 GCF_001531365.2 Cynara cardunculus var. scolymus
CCTAAAATTTCTTCCTAGCCTCTTCTTCAAAGATTCAAGCTACAACCACCAAGAATATAGATTGGAAAGGGAAGTCTTATTACCTGCTCAAGCGAGACGAAGAGGCGATTTGATGAGCACCGGTTGAAGCAGGTTGAAGAGCAGAGAGTAGGAGAGAACAGCGGGGAAAGCGACGAGAGCTGTGGGGAGTTGGAGGAGACCGACGAGAGCTGTGAGGAGTTGGAGGAGACCGGCGAGAGCAGCGGGGAAAGCGACGAGAGCTGGGGAGATGGTGGAGACGGGCGACAGATTGGAAGGTTTGTGGCGAGAAGTTCATAGCAGCGTGGAGAAGAGGAGCCCGGATTGGATTTCAAAATCCAGCCCATTTTCTATGGATTTCAAAATCCATTGTTTAGGGGATTTTAAAAAGTAGACGGGATTCCAAATCCAGCCCATTTAGCAAACCAAACAAGGGATGGAATGGATTTCAAATCCAAATCCCTCCAAATCCCTCAAACCAAACGCGCCCTTAGTGTATTCGGTTGACCCGTTTAAATATTCTAAAGTATATTTGATCGACCAAATTCTTTATAACAAAAACGTATTTTTTTAGTGTTTTTGATTGACTCATTATAATAAATAACGTATTTGTTTGACCAAATTGTTCAAAAAATATTTTTCATATGTTAAAAATCAATTTTACAAAAATAAAAATAATTAAGTGGGACCGATCTGGGCTGCAGGCACAGGACCGGGACCGGTTCTCATAATCGGGCCTCATACAACTTAACCGAGCCTTCCCTTTTTGACCGAGACCGGTTACGCCCGGACCAGTCCGGATTGTCATTGTTTCGGTTGAGAACCGGTTTTTGGTCATGTCTAATTCGATATTGATAGGTTTCATTCGTTGTTAATAGCTATATTGGGCCTTAATGGTTTTAATGACCATCAATGAACTGAATTGGGCTTTAACGGTATTTGTTAGCATGTTTCTATTATGTGATGTATATCATATATAACTAGGTTTGTAACTAGTTCGTAACAGATCTATACAAAATCGGCTACATATTAGTTACATATTCTATCAAGAGTTTGTTTTATTTTTCTTAAATATCAAATACAATTAGATCTGTGGTTAATCCATAACAAATCTTTTTGTTTAATCTATATATCAATTAAAGGAAGAACCAAAAGTATTGAGGTGGCATCATAAAAATTGAGTATTGAGGTGTTGGTGAATTGTGGTTGAGTTTGAGATATCCCATATTGGTGAAGAATTTAAAATTTTGAACAAATCTAGATATCTATTAAAGGAAGAACCAAGAGTATTGAGGTGACATCATAAGAATTGAGTATTGAGGTGTTGGTGAATTGTGGTTGAGTTTTAGATATCCAATATTGGTGAAGAATTGAAAATTTTGAACAAAATGAAGTGTATAAGAAAGGTGTATTGGATGTCTTTGTGTCAAATATGAGGTTTGCCTCATAAGGTTGTCTTTATTTGGATGACCCTTTTGAAATCTATAATCATGGTTGAAAACCAACCAAACCAAATGGTAGAAATTATAGTGCAAACTTAATTATATTATATATATATATATATATATATATATATAACCTTGGGGTAATGAGGTGACACCATGAAGATTATAAAATTTAAAACCTTGTGGTGATGAGGTGGCATATAGATTGGTGCATTTGTGTCGATTCATGGAGTTTGCCACATAAGATATATATATATATATATATATATATATATAGAGGAGTGATCATATGAAAACCGCCATCATTTGTGTAAACCGTGCAAACCACCTTCATCTGTCGATTTCATTGTTTAATTTTATGAAATTTTTTTCATGAAATTGTTTAATCTTGTGAAATTGTTTCATATAATATTTTTT
>NC_037530.1:28690400-28693077 GCF_001531365.2 Cynara cardunculus var. scolymus
CGCTCCTCTCTCTCTCTCTCTCTATATATATATATATATATATATACTACATTAATAAACATTTAGACTCATGTCTTAATTACAAACCATAAAACACAAAGTACTACCATTTTATGCATAGATTTCAAAAAACTCTTAATAACAAGTTATAAAGCATAATGTACAACTTGATAATGCATTGACTTTGATTTCAATGGTTAAAGTCCTCTTCCGGTAGCTCCCTGTGCGCCAGTCCTCTTCTCTATCCTTTTCCAGCAGCTCCCTGTGCTCCAGAACCGGTTTTGGTAAGTCCAGACCCTTCTTTCTTCTCTAACAGTTTTCTTCTTTTTTTTTCCATCTCTCCCCTGTGCGCCAAAACCATTTTGGTAAGGTCAGACCTCGCTTTCTTCCATTGCTGCTACCTTTGCGCAAATGGCCGATTTGATGTATCAAATTTGTGGCTTTCCARGACGACCTCATCTGTGCATATAACCTAAATTTGAATTTTTGATTTCTCCATATCCATTTTAAAACCCTAGCGATTTCATGGTCTTGATTACAGGGTTCTACAGGTTCATATGATGTGCTATGCTTCATCTCTATCTCCCATCTCTCAATTTGTTCATGGATCAAATCAATTGTTGGTTGTGTTTTTCTATTTTCTTATTTTTGGTTGTGTTTGTGTGCTTATGGTATTGCTCTTGCGGTTCATGTTTATTGGTTCCATTTCATCTTATACACACACAGAAACAGAATGCTGCAGGTTTAAGAAAACTAAAACATGTTAACTTTTGTTCATGAATACTGTTCACGTGTTTTGCGGTTGAATAGGAAACTTTTGCTCGGATAAAAAACCTGCTGCTGTTAATTGGATCGAGGGGCGTGGAAAATCTGTTGTTTGCGAAGCAGTCATCACTGAAGAGGTGGTTAAGAAGGTGCTGAAAACCACAGTGCCTGGCCTTGTAGAACTTAACATGCTTAAGAACCTTACTGGTTCAGCTATTGCTGGTTCTCTTGGTGGCTTCAATGCCCATGCCGCCAATGTTGTATCTGCAGTCTTTATAGCCACTGGTCAGGATCCATCCCAAAACATCGAGAGTTCTCACTACATAACTATGATGGAAGCCGTTAATAATGGAAAAGACTTGCACATCTCTGTTATTATGCCTTCAATTGAGGTATTTGTCATTTCCTTATTTCTTCCTTTCTTCATGGTGCTCGTTTTTCATTTCCCATACAAAGGATCACGATGCACCAAACTTTCTAACGGCCATGGATTGGAGGAAAGCCTTTGTAACAGTGGCGGATCTAGATTTTTTTTTTGCAGCGGTGGTACAAAATAATTACCATAAAGATAAAATAAAACAGCAATTAATTGAAAGATAAATAAAATGTAGATAAGTTACCAAATACAGTGCAAAACACTAGGAAATCCATTCCAATTTCAATATTCACAGTTAGGATTTTTGTGTTCCACCATTGTTAAGCTTTGATACACTTCTGTAGCCTCTCAATTTTCCCGCGACAGTGGGCAGTGGTAGTAGAAAATGAATCACAGTGGTGGCACTACTGAGGGTCGTAAAATAAATTAGACTTTGACAAACAAATTTAGTGGTGGCACATGCCCTTAGTAGATCCACCCAAGTTTGTAATTGTGATCTACAAGAGATCGACTAGGCATAAAGGCATACATAACATGTGTAAGGAGGTGCTGGGTGCACTCTCATAAACATCGCCTCCACCTTTGACCGCCATAAGGCGGCCCGTGGGGCCGGGTGGGGGGGGGGTGACAAAAGGGCTGCCCCCTTGCGATCTCTAACTATCTATAACCTTCGATCTCTCGTATAAATATGTAAAACGTGGAATGTGTGTGTGTGTGTGTGTATACTCTCAATTTTACAGTGCCTTTAAGATCAAAGTAAACATTTGATTATCCTTGTACTCAATCTGTGATATCCAAGGCTAATAGGGTCGAATAAGTGTATTTGGAAAGTGGACAATGCGCGATCCGGTTGGTTTTTATCCAATCGTTTATGATCAAAGAACCCTCGACCTCTAACATAGCAGGGGGGGTCTTTTCAAAAACAACCCTTCTCTTCTTAAGGTAGAGGTCACATCTGCGTACATCCCCCAGGCGGGGTGGGATGGGATATACTGTAAGATCCACATCGGTTGAGGAGGGGACCTAAGATTTCCTTATAAGGGACTGGATACCTCTTCTATCGGACGCATTTTAAAACCGTGAGTCCAGGTTACATATACAGGTTTTGTTTGGTTTGGTTATTGGCCATTCCTTGGAGTGAGTTTGTATGTATGCATGTTCCAGGTTGGTATAGTGGGAGGAGGGACGCAACTAGCGTCACAATCTGCATGCTTGAACCTGCTTGGAGCAAAGGGTGCAAGTTTGAAGTCACCAGGGTCAAATGCTCGGCTGCTAGCAACCGTAGTGGCTGGTTCGATGTTAGTCGGGGAGCTGTCTTCAATGTCGGCCATAGCAGCAGGTCAGCTGGTAAAGAGCCACATGAAATACAACATATCAACCAGGGATATGGCAGCAATTGCAGGTTCAAAATCATAGTTATAGATAAGTGAAGCCTCCCTCAATTTTGAAACCTTCATATTGGTCTTTTGTTGGAAAACATTATATTTTGTCTAGGGATATATTGGGATTGTATGGTTTGGCTAGGAAGTTTGACAC
>NC_037530.1:28693177-28699058 GCF_001531365.2 Cynara cardunculus var. scolymus
GAATAGAAGAGACGAAGGTACCAAACTTGAGCATGGACCTGTCTACAACACTATCTTCCTGATCATAGGAAAATCCTAGACCAGTCTTTATCTTGGCGGGAATCTGAGCGTTAATGATCTCAGAGGCTTTGAAGGAAGCATTGCACAACCCTTCAACAGTAGCTTTCTCCGCCTTTAGTTCAGTGATGGCTCGGTCACGCTCAGCGATAGCCTTCTCACGTTCAATAGTGATGGTTTGGTTTACAATAACCTGATCTTTAAGATTTTCCTCAACAGAGGTCAGTTCTTTGATCTTAGAATGAAAAATCTTCAGTTGTTCTTGAAGATCAATGTTAAGCATTTCAGTTTTTGATTTGCCATTGAGGGCATTGTAAAGGTCAACCGTCAGAGTATCTAGTGCAGAAAGACTAGAAGAAGAAGAGGGTTCATTCAGGAAGCATACCTGAGTAGAAGAAGATGGCTCTAAGGAGGTAGATGTTTCAGAAGATCCTTCATCGGCATCAATGGCCATCAAGCAGACGTAGCTTTTATCCTCTTCGTCAGAAGATGATTCATCAGATGATTCAACCCAATCATGCTCTTCAGCAACAAGACCTTTAGCCTTTTGCTGGTTTTTCTTCATCTTCTTGCATTTTTCCTTCAGTTTAGAGTACTTCTCATATATGGTCCTGAAGGAGGAAGGAGCTTTAGAAGATGGCGTCACAGTCTTCTTCGATCTGCATTCACCTGCAAAGTGTCCAGGCCGATGACAATTGTAGCAGACAGTTGAAGCCTTGTCTATTCTTTCAGACTTTGGCTTCTCCCTTAGGGATAGCTGAGGAGATCTGCGGAATTTTTTCTTGTTGGCAAACCTCCTAAATGACTTAGTTAGGAGTGCCAGGGACTCATCAAAATTTGATAAATCAGATTCTGGAATGTCCTCAGAAGAGTCTATCTCCGTGATGACCATGGGAGGTAGAGAAGAAACAAAAGGGGTAGAAGTTTCAACTGAAGGGGATTCAGAGATCAAAGCTAAAGGAGAGCTTTTCATTTTCCTGGATTCTTTTACAAGATTTCTTTTCAGTTGACGAGATTGCTCATGGTTAAGCAGAATCCCGTATAAAGACAAAAGAGAAAGAGTGGACATGTCATTTGACATCTTGAGACACATGGAAAAGGTGTCCCAAGACTCAGGAAGGCATTCTAGAAACTTAGTCAAAGTTTCAGAATTAGAATATTCCCTGCCGACAGCCCTTAGATCAATAAGAAGGCAATTAAATCTTTGATGTACTTCAGACAGCGTCTCGGACTTTCCACAGAGCAAGCTTTCATATTGTCTTACTAGATTGATCTTTCTAGTCTCCTGAACCTGAGTGGTTCGTTCATATTGGACACATAGAGTATCCCATACGGATTTAGAAGTTTTGAGTTTCATCACTGAATGATAAATCTCATCAGGAAGAGACATAGTTATTATAGACCGAGCACGCGTGTCTATAGCTATTTTYTTCTTGTCCTCATCGCTCCATTGATATGGAAGCTTTGGAATCTGCCGTTCAGGAATCGCGGCAGTCGTAGCTGTTGCTGGAACAGCCGGAACAATAGCAAATGGAATATATGGTCCATTTTCTATATAATGTGGAATTTCAGGATCCACACCTTCCAGAAAGAGTGACATCCGGTTCTTCTAGAGACAAAAGTTGTCACGGACAGACCGGGGAGGTTTGGCAAGAGAGTCATTATCTTGTGTGTGTGTGTGTTTGTAATATGTAAAGCCATTTGAAAGCAGTAAGTTATCTAAGAAGAGATAAATTAATACAGAGAAATAACAAAACACAAGGAAAGAAAGAAAATACTGCTTTGATACCACTTGTTGGTCCCGAAAGGGTCTACAAGATAAGAAACAGTTTGTAGAAGGGGGGGATGAATACAAACACAAGGTTTTCAAATTTAAAATATATATTGATAGAGAAGATCAATACAGATTTTACAAGACTGTTTGCGGAAAGATAAGGTAAAGAAAAACCTATCTAAACAATCTTTGGTTACACACGAGGCTATAGCAAAMACAGAAAAGAGAATGCTAAAAGAAAGATCCTTTACTTAAGCTAGAGGATGCTTGAAGTAAGAATTAGGTTAGAGAGTGATGTGCACACTCTGCATGGAGAAGAAACACTTCTATTTATACCCAGTGCATTAAATGATCATTTAATGCAATAAGGTAGGGTTTAGAGTGCGTGTCAAGCCTTAATAGGAAGGCTTGTCCTTTGCTACAGTAAATAGTACAAAAACACTATTTCTTAGCAGACATCCTTACCTAAAGTTGGTGGACAAAGAGTCGACTAATCGGCTCTGTACCGTACTAACTTTAGTAAGGGTATGAGTTTGTCCTTTGTGTGCATAAGGACAAGACAACAACTATCGTGCTAAGCAAGCTTGTTTTGATCGCTGAATGCTGGGATGACCTGGAGGTCTCATCATCATTCGTTGAAGCTAGAGCAGTCTTCACACATATGTAGACAGGTTTGTAGTCACTGAATACCGCTTCAGATCACGTACTCGCCGGTCTCTAATCTTCAGTTTCAGTCTTCGACGTTTGCTGAAGGTTCTTTGGTGTGAGTGTTGTCTTTTTGAAATATTGTTGTCTCTGATGAATTTACAATGCACGTTCGGCAGCAATCACTGAACATACTCAGTGATGATCGCTGGAACTGAAAATACAGAAACATAAATACAACGTGTAAAGAAAAAAGGGATTATCATCAAATCACTGAGAGAGAGGATCAACATATACGTCCAGGGCAGCACAAATTCTAAGGGCAACAAGTTTACGAAGCCCAATATAGATATATAGGTTCAGTTTTGGGGCTAAAAAAATTAATGTTACCATAATACTCAATCGGCCTTGCTCGCTCTCTCTTTCGTCCTCGACAGCTCGACTCTCACCTCCTACGCTCCTCGCTCAAGAACTGTAAATCGATTCGCTCATCGCTCTTGCTCTCGCTCTCGCTTTCTCGACTATTGACTTGTGACCCCATATCTGAACCATAGTAGAGTAGGCTCGGTTTCTAAAAAAAGTTAGAAAAAACAAAAGCGCTTCTCTTCTATTCCCAGTTTCAATCGCACGCCACACATCCCTCTCAATCTCTCGAGTCTTGACTCTCCACACTTCCGTCTCCACTCTCCAGGCTCCTTTCAATCTAATTTTACCCTAGTGTCTAGTGGTGCCCAATCTGATTTTGCTCTCGGTTTTTCATCATTCCTGGTATTTTCTCTATTATTTACTTATCTGATCTAAGACCTAATTTATTTTTAATTGATTTCATTATTTGCTTATTTTCTTGCTTTTTGATATCTTGAATCTTGATGTTTTGTTAATAGACTTAATGTTTATATGCTAAAATCTGATATCTTCAGTGATTTGAATATTTGAGTGATTTTCTAATCCTATTTGATATTTCAATTGGGTTATTGGTTATTTGGAGTTTTGGACTTCGGTTATTTGGTTGCTTGTTTATTTGGACCATCTGCCAAACAACATGACAGCTAATAGATTAAATATTCAGGCAAGAATTGACATGGATCCTCTCTTGGCAGTACCATTCAAAGGGAAATGCAATTGATGGAAGAATTATAGGTATTCACTAGAGTGAATAAAGTCTAACAACAAAAAAAAACTCTAAAATAAAACTAGGACTTCCCAGAACCCCATCCATTAGATTCCTTGGTTCATTACTTGAAAACTTGACTAAATTTGGAATATTGGCAAGATAGAAGCCGAACAAGGTTGCTAATCTAAAAGAATGTAACCAAAACAACATACACCAAAAGACCCTATTTAAAAATAAAATAGGACAGCAACTTAGTTGAAAAACTTAAGAGAGTATCTTTGAAATTCTAAATATTGGCTTAAAAGGCAAGAAGATGTCTCTAAAGAGCATAAACCAAACACTTGCCTTCATTGAGTAATAGTATAGGCCAACTACATTTTCCATTGTTACAGGATGCAATTTTGCTAATAATTGATCAAGAAAAGGTAGTGAGTCAAGCCAACAACCCCAAGTTGGGACTTTTTCTATCCATCTCATTTATGCTTAACTATATCTATTGTTGAATCTTAGTTGTTTGGGGTTTTGCTTTATGCCCCCTTGTTGTAACTTCCTTTTTTGGAAAAAAGTTGGCATGGGGATGAACCACCTAGCTGGACTAGGTTCCAAACCCCTTAAAAATTTGTGTTTTATTTGTTTATAGATTATTGGATTAGGGGCATATTTTTTAACTCTCCGCCCAGGGCATCCAAAACCATAGGACCGGCCCTGCATATGTCTGCAAAACGGAAGCTTCCAATGATGGAATCAATCATCACCATTGGTAAACCAAAAAAAAAACCCAAATTTCCACTCGGATGATGATATTGATGGTTCTTGGTGGAAGATGGTCGATAGGACTCTAGGGTTTCGAGAAGGGATCAATCCAGTTGCAAAAGGGATGGACTTACATGGTTTTAAGAGGGGTCAACCTAGTCGTTGGATCTGGGATTCACGGAGAAGCACTGAAGATCTATGGTTCTTCGTGAAGTCGAATGGGTGGATCGTGACGTCAGAAGAGGTTTTTGATTTCGCCGATCTTGGATCAATTGAGAATAGAACTGATGGACCGGAGGAAGAGGGAGTGAAAGGTCGGTTAAGAACAAACATTAAAAAGTATATAACTTGACAGAAAAAAAAACTAAATAATCTAACGAAAATAAAATATAAAAAGACATCAAAACATCAAAATCGATTCTTATAACAGGAGTTAGATGGCGTTTGTTTTTTAAGAGGTGCTGAAGGCTGAAGTATAATACCCGTCAGATGTGTGTGTGTATGTGTGTGTATATATATATTAAGTTTGGGTTAGTTTCGGAAGTTGACCAAACTTGAGAGGTTAGTTCTGCATAACTCGCTTTAACTTTGCAATTTGGATGATGGGCTTGGGCTTTTGTATATTAGGGTTTAATTAGGGTTTTTTTTTCCTTATATATAAACCTAAACCTAATCCTTATTTAGCCTAACCCTAATTCCTCCTCCCTAACCCTAATTTCTCCTCCCTAACCCTAAGTCTTCCAATTGTGATAATTGCTAGAGAGAAACCCTAAAATCTTGGAAGAGTCCATTGGTAACCTAGAAGGGAACCCGACAGCCAAAATAAAGCAAGGTTCCATCGATTTCTTGTCGGTTTGAGGTAAGTTTTTGTCCTATTCTCGAATCTACATTTAGTAGTTGGGTTATAAATTTTGGGGTTGTTTAAGTAAGATTTGAGTTGTTTTAGGGTTTGTCAAAATCGTCTTTAAAACCCCAAAATTCTTCTATTTTTTTCTCTCGAATTTAATCCTATATGTGCTTAATGTTGGTGCATAGTATGGATATATATATATATGTACATATATATATATATATATATATATTGATAGGATTTAGTTTGAGTTTAGTTACTTTATTAGTCATTAAGGGATTTAGTTTCGTTTTGCCATTAAGTTATCAATTAGGATTAATAGTAAGTTTGGGTGTTTGTTTAGGGCAAATATAAAGGAATAAACTTTGGGAATCGATAAGTTTTGTGAAGTTTAAGGTACGGATTCTTAATTCTATTCGTTCATTTGATTCGTTTACATTTGTTTACGAGCCCTTTAAGCTTTCTTTCAACTCGGATTGATTGACTCACGATTATTGATATCTTTTTTTTGTACCGCATTTTCATTCACTTGCAATTGTTCTATGTCGTACATATCATAAGAAAACCACTTTCTAATCATGTTATTTAAGTGGGTCAATGTTGGTACAAGTATGTGTTTTCTCCAAAATAATACGTTTATTTGTTCAGTAACATTTTGGTATGATTTTTACCTCTAAAAGTACGTATG
>NC_037530.1:28699268-28724576 GCF_001531365.2 Cynara cardunculus var. scolymus
TGTGGATCTGCAGTCCAACGTACAGGCCTGTGTGGCCATATGTCTGACACTTGTCATGTTAGTTAATATGCAAGTGTATGCGTTTTCGAGCTCGATTTGTCCCTTCATATGATTTCGTATGATTATGTTATTTGTTGATTTTCTAAGATTTTGGTACTTGTTTGGTTCGATTTTGGCATGTTTGTATTACCTTTTTTCTATATTTGTTTATCCGTTCACTGGGCATTTGGCTCAGCTGTGTTTTTTTAATTTCCTCACGGCAGGTAATCAAGGGACGAATAGGTTTTGTGAAAGAGAGTAGATCAGAATCTTGGTTCCAAGGATTTCAAGAGGTTTAGTGTTATGTTAATTCATTTATTAGATTTTGTTCCTTTCTAGCTATTAGATTAGATTTCTTTGGTTGTTTTTAGATTTTCCTCGGTTGTTGGAGGATTTTGGAAATAGTTTGTTTGGAGACCTTTATATCTTATTTGAAGTTATATTCAATTTTGTTATTGGAAGATTTTATTTTGTATTGGAGACTATATTTTGGAGGTTTTATATAGCGCTCCGTTACGTTTTGAAGTAACCTCCCTTCCTTCGGAATGGGGGTGTTACATGAAGTCTGATGTCTAATTTCACTTATGATTTATAAGAGGTGGGTCTGAAGTCTAAAATCTGTATCAGTAAGATTGTTTGTTTTTACGTCTAAAGTCTGCAATATGAATCAGTCAAACTAGTGCAAATATATAAAAGGTAAATATTTTTTTTACAAAAGTATAAGAGATAAATAGTTTTTGCTAATAAATCTCAGCCAACCCCCAAAATATGAACCATGTGATAAGATTAGGATTAAGAGGTATTAAGGGATACATTTACCACTTAAATTTTCAGAGAACATTTTGAGCTTTTAAGCTCTTATTTTAAAAATAAAACAAACACTTTTAATACCCAAACGTCTGAATGAATCAGACTTCAGAGATATTGTTCAAATGAAGCAACCTCTTATTCATGAACAAAAAGTAAATAGAAACCCTAAGAAAACTCTAGGAACTCTCAAGATGATGAGAGCCTTTACAACMAAGATAGATTTGAAAGAGGAAAAATGAATCGATTGATCTGGAAAGCTACAATACAAAAGTTTATATACTCAGCTGGAAAAATACACAATCAGTCCTTGAACTTTTTTCAATGTGCACCGGTGACCTCCAGTCCCTCACAACTTTAGCTCAAGTCCTAAAGATTCCACAATTTTACAAAAATAACCTTTTCAACATAATTTCCTAYAAATAAAACCAGAAAACATATAAATGACAAGATTGAAGATCAATACACAATATTTAACATCCCCCCTCAATCTTGGCATTTAAACAAGTCAATCATCATTAATTTTGAACATAGGTAAGAATGTTGATTTACACTAAGAGATTTAGTGAAAATATCTGCTGGTTGTTCTCATGAGAGTATTTTAACAATCTTTAACACTCCAGTGCTAACCTTTTCACGAACATAATGTACATCAATTTCAATATGTTTAGTACGTTCATGAAACACAGGATTGTAGGCTATTTCTATTGCAGACTTATTATAACAATATAAGCTTACTGAAAGTAAGTACTTAATTATTAAATCAGATAAAATCTTCAGAACCCAGACTATTTCGCAAGTAACAGAAGCCATACCTCTATATTCTAACTCAGAAGAAGAACGAGAAACTGTATTTTGTTTCTTGCTCTTCCAAGAAACCGTAGACTTGCCAAGGAATAAACAATAACTAGTAACAGACCTTCTTGAAGAAAGACATTTTCCCCAATCAACATCAAAATAAGTAGMTAAGAGAAAATAATCTGACCTGGTAAAACTCACTCCCTTTCTTGGTGAATATTTCAAATAACTGAGAACCCTTAAAACTAATTTAAGATGAGACTGTCGAGKTGAGTGCATAAACTGACTTAAGCAATGAACAGCAAAAGCAATGTCAGGCCAAGTTGGTAGAAGGTAAATTAGTCTCCCAATCAATTTTTGGTAATTGGTAAAATCATGCAAGGAAGGATCACTAAATAAAGAGTTCACAGAGTCTGTAATAGTAAGGTTCATGTCCATAAGAGTACTAATTGGTTTACATCCTAAATAACCAAAATCATTTAGTAATTCTAAACAGTACTTTCTTTGAGACATGCATATACCTCCATCAAAATTAAGAATTTCAATTCCTAAGAAAAATTTCAACTTGCCAAGATCCTTAATTAAAAAGTTATGTTTCAAATAAGTTTTGACATCATTTATTTCCACTTGATTATTTCCAGTTATAACTATATCATCAACATATACTAACAGAATAACAAATACAGAGTTATTGTATTTGGTAAAAAAAAAAAAGAATAACCATTTATACTTTGAACAAAACCATTAGCAATGAGACAAAAAGATAATTTAGACTATCACTATCGTGGTGCTTGCTTTAAACCATATAGAGACGTTATAAGTTTACACATACAGTTGAAATATCCTTCAGGTAAATACATATAGACTTCTTCAGACAGATCACCATATAAGAAAGCATTATTAACATCAAGTTGAAACAATGACCAATTATTTTAAACARCAAGAACAATAGTACATCTGACAGTGACCATTTTTACAACATGAGAGAAAGTTTCTTCATAGTCAAGACCYTCTCTTTGACTATATCCTTTAGCAACTAATATAGCTTTATACCTTTCTATCTCTCCAGAGGATTTATATTTAACCTTATAAATCCATTTACAGCCTATGGGCTTCCTTCCAGGAGGTAAATCAGTAATAATCCAAGTACCATTTCTGTATAGAGCTTCCATTTCATCATTCATGGTAGAAATCCATTTTTATCACTACAAGCTTCAGAAAAACACTCTGGCTCGATGGACTTGTTCAAATTTGACACAAAACAAAAAATTTCAAAATCCAGGTTAGAGTAATTTACCACTCTTTCTATTCCATACTTAACCTTGCCTTCTATTACAAAATCATCAAATTTTTTAGGAAAGTTGGAAGCTCTAGTCATTCTTCCGATGCTAGGACTAGATTGGAGATAGAAYTACCCTCARGTTGGAGATCTGAGTTTTCAGCATCATTGTTTCTTTGGTGAGCATCCAAAGATTGCACACCRGACCCTATACTATCTCTAGCATCTACCTCTGAGCTACTCAGTGGTTGCATACTGGTAACTCCTCCAGAATTTTCATTGAGGATATTTAGTCACCTAATTGTTGCCTACTGGCARCTCTACTTGGGCTACTACCAAGAGACAAAGATCAGTTATTTTCCTCCAAGAGAGTTTGATCTCTATCCTCATCATTGGGTGATAAATCAGAAAGATTAGTAGAGGAACCAAAGATAAGTCAAAGAAGTTCTGATTATTTACAGCACTGTTAACATGACTATCCAACTTGTTTGAACTCATTTTAAAGGGAAAAATAGTTTCACACCTAAAACCACACATTTCTCAGCTCATGAAGAAAATTTATTAGAAACGTTAGTTTTGGTAGCAAAATAAAGACAACCAAAATTCCTCAAATGAGTTAAAACAGGTTGGAATCCATAAACCAGCTCAGAATGACACTTTCCTCCTAAAATGGAGGAAGATGTTCTATTTATGAGATAAGTAGCAGTCAATATACATTCATTCCACATTTTTATAGGAATACCTCCCTGAAACATAAAAGTTATGGCCATGTTTAACAAATAACGATGTTTGCGTTCCACAACCCCATTTTGTTGGGGAGTATGAACACAAGACATCTGATAAATAACACCTTTAGTTTTAAAAAACTCACCTAAAGAGAAATTAGTAAACTCAGTTCCATTATCACTTCTAAACACCTTAACATGCTTGCCAAATTGAGTTCCTATCAAATAATAAAAAGACATAATATTATCAACCACTTCATGTTTACCTTTCAACAAATACACCCAAACAACACGAGTATAGTCATCAACTATAGCCAAAAAATACTTAAAACCTTCCTTGCTAATAACCCTATAAGGACCCCAAACAACTAAATGAACAAGATTACCTAGGGACTTAGATTTATGATCACTTGAACTGAACTTTTCCCTAGTTTGTTTTGCCATATGATAAATTTCACAAGGATGAGTAACATCACTTCCAATCTGCAACTAATCTTTTAAAACAATCAAGACTTGATCGGGAGAATGATCCAGACGACTATGCCACAATTGACTCGAAACACAATTTTGAACTACAGAAGAAGCAGAAACAGGGAGCAACTTACTCTTAGCACATTGGTCAAAAAAAAATACAAACCACCTTCTTGACTACCAATCCCCGTTACATTCTTTTGATGAGAAATATAACATCGAGATTCATCAAACCCCACATACAACTTATTATCTCTAGCAAGTTTATAAACATATAACAGATTGACATTGAAGTCAGGAACCATTAAGACATCAAACAGAGTAACATTGTTAGATAACTTTAAATTTCCAATTTTATTAACTTTTGCCTCTGTTCCATTGGGATGCTTAACCTTTAGATTTAAATCTGAAATGTCAACCATATTGTCCAAAATTTGAAAAACTAGATGCCATATGTTGGTTGTSTCCTGAATCAATAATCCAACCATATTTATAAAGARTTGACACACTTGTCATATTAGCAGATAYAGTCTTAGGAGCGYTATTTTGATCCAACAAAGCAAGGAGTTTAAGCACTTGTTCTTTAGAAAGGGAAGGTGTGGAAGAATGAAGAGGTTTTTCTTTTCCATGAGAGTCTGTTACACAACCCTTACTAGACAAGGACTTAAAACCAGAATTTGATGGTTTAGGTGGTCTATTTTGAAAATCCTTTGAAAAACCATTGAGTTTGAAACATCTTTCAATAGTATGGCCAGACATAYCACAATGTTTGCATAGTTTATTGGATGGATGCCTWCCTGTCCTTCTTTTATTTTCACCAACTTTGCTAAAAAGGGTAATGTTTTGACTTTTGATACCAAAAGACACACTAGAACCCCCAAAATGGGATTATTGCTTAGACATAAGGGAAAAAAAGAAAGGGATCCCTTGAAAGTATATATTGCTCCTGATAGGTTGATAGACATTATCAAGACCCATTAAAAACTACATAAGCATTATTAACTAAGACTGATTAAAGAACTCTTGAGAGGCATTACAAGTGCAGGTGGGAAGAGTAACAAGAGCATCAAACTGTTTCTAGAGGAAATTTAGTTTGTGATAATACTCAGAAACAGAAGACCCAATTTGATTTAAACAGTTAATTTTTTGATAAAGATTAAATGTAACTGATCCATTAACTTTGTCATAGGTTTCTTTTAAWTCTTCCCAAACTTTAGAGGAGTCCTTTGAAAACACTTGACCCAAAAACAAATCTTCAGTTACAGAACTTAAAATCCAACTCAACATAAYAGAATTACATTTAATCCATTGTTTTTCAAGGACAGAGTCATCAACAGGTCTAACACAAGTTCCATCAATAAATCCGAATTTGTTCTTGGTTTCAAGAGCCAAGGTCATAACACAAGCCCATATTTGATAATTGTCAATACCACTTAACTTGAAGTTTAAAATGGGTGTTCCACTGGTGTCACTAGGATGAAGATACAAGGGATCACCAAAATCTAATTTAGCAATTTGGGACATCCCTTGAGTCTCAATGACAGCTGATGGACCAGCCATGAGAAAGAACAARAACAAACAACCACAACAACAGTGGACAAGATAGCAAACAACAGGATTCCTAAAACACTCAGAGGTGCTARATCAAACTAACTATCTAGCCACACGACAGAGATCACAAAAACAAAAAAGAACAACAACAAAAAAAGGTAGACAAGAAAGCAATAGGCAGGATTTCTAAAACACTCAAYGGTGCTAGGTCAAGCCAGACTATCAAGCCACAACTTTCAAGCCATAACCAAAAGAACCATATAACAAAAAATAAGCAGCAAGAAGAAGAACCTGCCTATAGGCCAAGAACACTTACTCGGTCCCCTTGCTACGGACAGGAAAGGAAAGATGACTTACCCAAGTTCTTGAGTGACCTAGAGCAAGAGGAGAACACCACAGGTGACTCCAGTAGTATAACAAAGCTTTAACCACAATAACAACAAAAAACAACCAGAACCAAAACAGGGCCTCGCACAACGGAGAACTGGTTATAACATCTTGGATAACACCAAGAGTAAAAGAAAAAAAGTACCAGAAAACTTACCCCAATCGATTACATGAACATAGAAATGTTCTTCGATGGGAAGAACATGCAGAAAACCAAACCCAAGGAAGAGAAAAGAAAATGTAAAGAAACTTACCTGCARCTTGGAGAAAGGATTGATCTAAGGAGAAAGATCTTGATTCGACCAAAGAACAATCAGATGTAAAGAACACAGATCTATAGAAACCAACGGTCGCTCTTCGCAACGACGAAGGCAAACAGTAAACCACCAGAACAATACGTTCTATACAACTTAGAACGAAAGAACCTCTGATACCATGTTCAAACGAAACAACCTTTTATTCATGAACAAAAAGTAAACAGAAACCCTAACAAAACTCTAAGAACTCTCAAGATGATGAGAGCCTTTACAAAGAAGATAGATTTGAAAGAGGAAAAATGAATCGATTGATCTGGAAAGCTACAATACAAAAGTTTATATATTCAGCTGGAAAAATACACAATCAGTCCCTCACAACTTAACTCAAGTCCTCAAGATTCCACAAATTTACAAAAATAACCTTTTCAACATAATTTCCTACAAATAACACCAGAAAACATATAAATGACAAATTGAAGACCAATACACAATATATGATAGATATTAGGAGATAATTTTGAAAAAACAAACGACCCAAAACAAAATGAGAATAACAGTAAAAAAGAATATAATATTTTAAAAAATATAGACATACTTACACTACAACAAAATTGGGTTTATAGGACACTCTCAATTTCTAAGCGTCCTGATAGACCTCTTTATAGGAACAAGAAAATAAAGCGTCTTATCTAAAGGTGTTGTAATAAGTTTATATGACGTTTTTTGACGTCGTAATAAGTTTTTTAAAACATTTTTAATATAAAGTGCTATTTGAAAAACTACCCTATAAAAACAAATGTCCTATAAAAAATTGAGTTTATAGGACATTTTCTCAAAAATGTCATATAAAGTTGTTAATGCAAAATTTTGTATTAAAAATATCCAAAAAAACTTGTTAAGGCCCCCAAAAGCGTCATATAAACTTATTACAACACCTTTAAATAGTACATTTTATATTTTGATCCTATAAATTAACTCCTATAAGACGGTCCATTGGAACGCTTAGAGATTGGAGTTAAACTATAAACCCAACTTTATTGTAGTGTTAATAGTTGGTAATAAAGAACGAAATAAAATAACAATAATAACTACAACCACACAGTACTCTTTCCCATGTGCTGATTTTGGTTTCACAAATGGACGAGAGGATTCATTTCTGCCACCCAAAAGAAATTTAAAAGTACTTCCATATTATAAGAATAAAATAAAAATAATCTGAAAAACAATAATTAAAGAAGTATTTATATCATCTACCACAGTTTCTTTTTGAATAAAGAAGTCATGGAGTTCCATCTCTGGTTCCCAACAATTGTAGCAATTACATTTACCATTACTATAGTAGCTTCCTTGATCCATGTCGTCAAGGGGACGTGGGCAAAGAGAGGGAAGAAAATTGAACCACCTCAAGCAAAGGGTGCATGGCCCATAATCGGACACCTGCATCTTCTAGGTGGATCTCACCTACCTCACTTCGTTTTAGGTGATATGGCCGATGAACATGGCCCTATCTTCACCATCAGGCTTGGTATTCACCAAGCTCTGGTGGTGAGTGACTGGAAGATGGCCAAGGATTGTTTTACCACAAACGACAAGGCTTTTGCAAGTCGACCAAAATCAGAGGCAATAAAACTCATGGCCTACAACTATGCCACGTTCGGGTTCGCTTTGTATGGGGATTATTGGCGACAAGTGCGCAAGATAATCATGCTCGAGGTTCTTTCTCAACAACGAGTTGAGATGCTTGGACGTATTCGAGTTTCAGAAGTTAGAACGTCCATCAAAGACATATATGATGTTTGGGTCGAGAACAAAGAGAGTGAAAATGCAGATGAGGTAAAGGTGGAGATGAGCCAATGGTTTGGCAACTTGATGGTGAACATTATGGTTAGGATTCTTTCAGGAAAGAGGTTTTTGCCAAACGATGATGAAGGGGTTCGATTTCAGTTGGTGGTTAAGAAATTCTATGACTTGGTTGGGGCATTTGTGGTGTCTGATTTTATCCCGTATCTCAAGTGGTTGGATGTGGGTGGATACATCAAAGCTATGAAGAAGACGGCGAAAGATTTCGACAACATCTTTGATGGATGGTTAAAGGAGCACAAAATAGAAAGAGAGTCTGAACAGCAACGTGAAGGCAGCCAAGTTTTCATGTCTGTGCTTATTTCCATTCTTGAAGGTGCTTCTGAAGAGGATTTCCATGGTTTTGACCAAGATACAGTTATCAAAGCCACATGTCAAGTAAGTTAAATTCTGTCATATCCTAAATTGGTGGTTCTACATATCTTACAAGTTATAGACATATTAATGTTCCATTGAACTCAGAACCAACTTAACTTGTTTGGAAAATCTATCTTGGTTTACAGTATTTTCTGGTATACTTTTCAATAACCTAATCCAAGTGATTTTGGTGTAAATTTCTTTTCACAGCAACTTCTTGTAGCAGGCTTGGACACGACATCTTTGACTTTGACATGGGCTCTATCATTGCTGCTGAACAACCCAAAGGCATTGAAGATTGCCCATGATGAAATTGACGAGCATGTTGGAAGGGACAGACTAGTGGAGGAGTCAGACCTGAAGAACTTGGTCTACCTTGATGCCATCATCAAAGAAACATTGCGTCTGTACCCAGCTGGACCTCTCTCGGTTCCCCATGAGTCCATGGAGGACTGCGTTGTGGGTGGCTACAACATCCCAAAAGGCACTCGTCTGTTGGTAAATCTTTGGAAACTTCATCGTGATCCAAACATCTGGTCAGATCCCTCGGAAGTCCGACCCGAAAGGTTCTTGGCAAGTCACAAGGATATTGATGTCAAGGGAAAACATTTTGAATTGCTTCCGTTTGGTAGTGGTAGAAGAATGTGCCCTGGCATTTTCTTTTCACTCCAGGCTTTGCGTTTAACACTAGCTAGTTTGATACAACAGTTTGTGCTAAAGAGGCCATCAAAGGAACCCATTGATATGACTGAAACCTCAGGATTGACCAACAGCAAAGCAACACCGCTTGAGGTCCTTCTGTCCCCTCGTTTATCATTTGATATGTACTGTGTTGGTTCTTGATGGATCATCTACACCACCCACCATTCGCTATAATTAAAGCCACTATGAACCTAAAAAGTGATGCAATTTGGACAACCAAGGCGGAATAAGATCAATTTGTATTAGTGTGATAATTCTTGGTAATTCGAGTGAACAATCTAATAATCCTCTTTTGATTTAGTGAAATACAAGCATTGTGTGCGTATTTTACTCGTTCTTTGTACAATCCCTAGTTAATTATTTTTGTTGATCAAAGTTCTATCGATCAAATTATTTTTCATCACTTGTTGGGAAAGGTTACATTTTTAATTTCAGCGCATGATCACGGCCGGACATATGTATATATGTCCGAATAGGCTCCCGTGCAACCGCTCAACTTATTTTTGCAACTAAGATTTCTGTTGAAGTATGACAAATGCACCCGTTAAACTTTGAGGGATGCGCCAGGATATTAGAAAATATAACAAAAATCAACCAAATAAATCAAAAAAGGTACTTTGAAATGAACAAAAAACCGAAACATTCTCTCAAAAAGAATCCGCTATAGTACAAAAATGAATTTTTTACACGTTTGTAAGCGATCATAATTTTACAATCGTGTAAAGAGTTACGATGTTAAAAAATCATGTACATTTTTACGCAGTTCTAAACATAAAATAGTTTAAAAATGATCTTTTTAACACAGTTGTAGGTGCCCTTTTTACCATAAAGAGGTTATCATGTACCTGCAACCACGATCATCGCCACCCGCTTTCATCGATCGTTTTTATCATTTGTCCCTCCTCTTGCCGATCGAACTCCAACCACCACAGCATACATATCCTACATCACCGCTACTGTTAGGTTTCTTCATCGACGATGCACCTCCAAATCTCCATCAACGATGCACCAACAAAGACAATGACCCACCCCAAATATAGATAAACTCGATCTCCATTAATCCAATTTCTTTTGGTTTTCTGTTTTAGATTTTTTTGTTCATTTTTTTAGATTTGGGTGGATCACAATGGATCACAGTATTTATGTGGTTTTAAATGATGGATCACAATATATTTATGGGGTTTTAAACAGTGGATCATAGTGTAATGTAATCTCTCTTGTTTTAAAAATCTGGTGTTCGTAAAGGTTTTAACAACAAATATAGGGTTTTAAAGAGTGGATCACAATGTGATATAATCTTGTGCTCTAAAGATCTAGTGTTTACAGTGTTCACAGATGTTACAGTGGAACATATTGAATCGTGTGTTTGAAAGATCTGATGTATCACAATATGGTGTTTCATGGTCGTAGTGTTTATAAAGTGTATCATAGTGGTAATGTTCACAATTTTTAAGAGTTTCTTGAGTATATCACAATGGTACGATATATATAAAGTGATAATTTATCACAACGTGTATCACGGTGGAATGTTCATATAATGTATCACTGGCTAATGTTCACGATGGAGGGGAAGGGAGAGATAAGAGAGAAAAGAGGAGAGATAAAAAATTTAAAATACCTAAAACATCCTTTAATTAAAATTTTAAGTCAAATTTGCCAAAATCATTAATTTTCTAATTTAACCTTTGATTTGTTGTTGATATTGGATCTCATGGTTATCACAAACAACCGAGTTCTCTCTTGAACGCCCCCCTATATATTTATATATAGACCAAAATTATGCACTATAAATGATGGCATGCTTAATAATATATATATATATATATATATATAGAGAGAGAGAGAGAGAGAGGAAGGATCATGCAAGAAGCTAAAGATTTATGAGAAGACAAGAAGTTTCAATATCATATATGATTAGACTACTTTGGTTGTATTTAATCATATATGATTTAATGTCTATGTGTTATCAATGCAATGTGTTTAATTATATATGTATATATAGGGGTTGACACATTTGTTACCATATATTTGGTGTTAACTATATACGTGAACCAATCATAACCTTTAACTTATTTAATATACAGACCAAAACATCAGTGTAATTTTTGTATTAATAGTAAAATGAACGTGTTTTATGTCATAATGACCAATAGAGAAGAAGGTAAAATTGGAAAAAAAATCAGGAGCTTCTATTATGCACCGATTTCAGTTTTCGAGAATCTTTCCTTCATCGTTTTGAAACTGAAATCAATCACATTTTACTTGTTCACTTTATGAATGGTTTAGTAGTTCACCAATGAACATTTATATGATAAGTAACAAAATATGGTAGTTATGCAAATTGTTGACTGACGAACCTTTGACCAATTATTTGTGTAGTTTTGTCCCTGGTTCACGTATGAATATCATGTGAACTAGGTTAAGTAATGAACGTGTTATTCAAAACACCATAAACGAAGAAATAATCTGAATTAATATATTGAATGTCATTGTATTCATCTTGATTATCCATCATTCAAATTAATTTGAACATTAATCATTGAGAATCTTGAAAAGAATGATATAATTATCATCTCTAAAAGTAAGCAATTTTTTTTTGTAACATATTATTTAATACAATGAAATAACTTATAAATGAAAATTACCTATGTAGCTCAACACTACCTCAAAATGTCACGTAGGCAACAAATGAAAAATGTTGCCTAAGAGGGGTTTATATGTTGCGTAAGGCTTCGGCAACAAACTAGTGTTTCCTAAGCAGTGTTGCATAAGAACCAAGGCAACATATGCAAACAACTTATGTTGCCTAAGCGGACTTCTTAGGCAACATGCAAAGGTTATGTTGCCTATGTAAAAAACATAGGTTGCGTAAGACATCAGCTTAGACAACATAATCTATCTGCATATGTTGTCTTATATATCAGCTTAGACAACATATTTTATCTTAATATGTTGCCTTAGATATCAGCTTAGATAATATACTCTATTTAGATATGTTGCCTTTGAACTGTAATTAAAATAATATAATGTTTCTTTTAGGCAACATTTATATTGTTTAATTGTTGCCTAAGATTTTTGTGTACCATGATGCAGTTTTTTGCTTGCACACTTTCTACAAATGAATCTCATAAACAAGCAAACAAATGTTTTATACAAACAACTTTTATAACCAAACAAAAATAATAAGTTCAATAATTGGAAGATAAAACTTTTCCTAAATAAGTCTAAAAGTGGGCAACAAGTTCAATAACACAAAATAAAAAATTTATCCTAAAGCGTGAGAGGTCGGAGTTGTTGTGTCAAAGTTTGAATCACTAGAACCCGACATAGTTATCAACGATTGTATCATCTTTCTTTGCTCGGTGACTTCCTTTTTTGCCTCATTTTGTCCCTTTGTTAGCAAGTGAATCTTCTCGTCGTGCTCGGCAGGTTGTCGCTGCAAATCTTCTTCGTCAACTGAAGATACCGGCTTAGAGAATCCCTTTGTCGGTTCTCTCATCCTCGCAGGTCGAACCGCCAAGCTACCCATACCTCGAAAAACCGTTCCTACCGACGGACCAACAATTTGCTCGATGATTGATATTTCTTTTTCGATTGGGTAGCGAATTGGAGCCCGACAGATTCTGGAGTGCCATTAGAAACGCTCTTAATCTTCTCAATCTCTTCCTCAACAAGTTTCTATAAATACGATTCAAACAATTGTTGTAATTACAATTATATATTCCCCGTCAATCATCCTTCATTAATGAGTTAAAATGGTAACAAACGAACTACAGCTTTGCGATACTATGGTATTTTGAGCATATCTCACTCTTCCAAGCTCATATTAAAGTGATTAAAGATGATCTGGAAAGCTAACAAACGGCCTACAACTTTTGAGTTTTGAGTTTCTGTAAATTCAGGATGAATCTAAGCTAAAACGAACGTTAAAGGTGGAAAAGTGATGCTGAACAACAAAGGAAAAAAAATATACAAATCACGATCGCACGAAAATAAAAGTTCAAGTTTACTTACTTTACGGTCTTCACTTGTAGTGGTATCGGCAATTGTACCAAGATAAGGAGCCACGTGTTCGGTAGCTTCGAGTTTATTAGCCCTAAACCGGAACAAAGGCGGTCCCAATTTATTATTGATCCTATTTTTTGACAACCTTGCTTCCGACATTCTCTTTGATTTATTCTACAACAGAAGAAACACTTATTTTACAATCTAAACTCAAAAAGATAATTTATATATTTAATTATTTACTCATTAAATACCTTCCATGTTTCTTTCTCAAAAAGCATGCACAAAAAATCCCACCGATCTGCCGATGTACAAAGTTCATCGAGATTGGGAGACGACCTTGCTTCTTATATAATACATGACAATAAGTTTTCCACCTATTATATGAGTGACACGCAGTTAGGTGGATCCAATCAAATAATGCATCACCCAGAGGTCCATTCCAATCAATCTCAAATAAAACCTGAAAAGCGAATACAAATCAAAATGAAATAAAAAGTTAAGCATTATTAATTAATAAGACATAAATCATCAAAAAATAATAATAATAAGAACTAGCAATAAAAATATACTTATGCTAAGTTGATCAACCACAATCTTGAGTTCATCTTAAGTAAGTTTTAAATAACTATCGGTCAACATCGGAATATGCTCTCGATTTGCTTTGCGATCCTACAAACTTTGTTTGTGTCGGGTAATTTTTTTTCCATGTTCCACTTAAGAAGAAGTCGGTTATTTTCTTTGTTAGCGATGTCTCTCTTAATCGCCTTTCCAGTAATAATTCCTCATCTTGCCTTTTTTGTAACTGGTTCTTCCATCGGTTCCACTTGGATGTGGCGACAATTGATACGTATATCTAGAGCAAGTGGCCCACTACTAGGTGTGCTCGTCTCTGGTGATGTCGGTGTAGATGGTGAGTCCAAAGACAGAGGGTACAATTGGCGTTGGACGGAAGGTGTCGCCTCTGACGAGATATCCATCTAATCACCCTCTAGCCGTGTCGTAGTCCGCCCCAAGACCGACGCCTTCGCTAAATTAAATGTTTGAGTTCTTTTTGGAGGCATATAGATCTACAAAAAAAAATAAGGTTTAAATAAAATTCTTATTTATACATAAAAATGATCAAACAATACAATTCAACAAATAAACAAACTGGAGATACTAACTCAAAAGAAATATAGCTCCAACAAATAAACAAACTGGAGATTAGGGGTGTTAACGGTCCGGTTTAGACAGTTTAACCCCTTAGACCACAAACCAAACAGTAATGGTGGTTTATAAAATTTTCAAACCGAGCGGTTGGTATCAAGTGCCCAGACCGGTCAAACCCGACCACGAAAAGGCGGTCTGGTTTGACCGGTTTATTCGATTTGGTCCTTTAATGGACTTTAAATATTAAACTTAAAAAACATATATAATTTAGAATTTAAGATTAAATATCCATTTTAACAAAACAAAATATCTAAACAAATAAATGTAATAATTAAGTAGCTCTTGAATCCAAAGTCCAGACAAATAAATATATAATACATATTAGAAATAAACAAATTAACAAAGTGACAACTCTACTATGAGTATTGAGTAACAAAATCCATGACTTCACAACCTTCAATCTTAAGTCTTGAGTTCTTGACCAAACAAAATAGAAGTCATATCTTAGTTGGTTGAATCACTTGGTTGATGTTTTGATGATGTGCGCCGAAATCAAACCATGGATTAGGAAAGATTGATAGATTTATAGAGTTCTTGCAGGGTTTCAAAATTTGGAGACCGTCAATGTCAAATGTGTCGATACGTTTAATGGTTTTAGGCGCCGATTTTGATTATGTTAGATGTTAGGCTTTATGTTGGGTTTAGAGATATATTTGGGCCATAGCTCATAAGTTATAAAAATTGGGCTTGCTAATACTATATATATATATATATATGTATGTATGTATGTATGTATGTANTGTATGTATGTATGTATGTATGTATGTATGTATGTATGTATGTATGTATGTATGTATGTATGTATGTATGTATGTATGTATGTATGTGTGTGTGTGTCATAAGATATCCTAATGATGTGTCCTCTGTCATTGTTGTTGATGTTTTGGGTCCTATTACTCACGACTTATATGATTTGACTAATTGTGATTTGTTGGAGATTGCAATCACAAGGCACCTAGTTGCAAAAAAGGTTAATCTATTGATGAAAGAGTATGAGTTGGGGCCTGAGCTCAAGGAAACGGTCTCAGCTATGGAACCTGAACAACACAAGAAGTTTGAGGTATCAAATGTTAAATTGCTTTCTTCTTACACAAAGTTGTTTCCTTCAATTGTCCATGATACTGTACTCGAGTTAAAGGAATTACCAAGGCCAAGACAAACACTTTACCAGTTATCAATTCTACTGAGCTATCAAGCAATGAAGAACAAAGGTTGGTGAATGTGCTTGAGGAACACAAGGAGGCGATTGATTGGATGATAGCCGATTTCAAAGGGTTGAGCCCATCGATTTGTATGCACGAAAGCTTATTGGAGGACGAATACAAGCATTTTAGAGAAGCCCAATGCCTCMTCAACCCACCGATGATGGAGGTAGTGAAAAGGAGATTCTCRAAGTCCTTGATGCAGGTATTATCTATTCAATCTCTRATAGCCAATGGGTAAGTCCCGTTTAGGTAGTGCCTAAAAAAACAGGTTTAACGGTGGTTAGAAACACGGAAGGTGAGTCGGTGCCTACTCAAGTCCAAAATGGATTGAGAGTATGCTTCAACTATAGAAGGTTGAACTTGTCTWCTAGAAAAKATCATTTTCCACTCCCCTTCGTCGACCAAATRTTGGAATGAATAGYGRGAAAATCTAACTATTGTTGCCTTGATCGATATTTAGGTTTCCATCAAATCCCAGTGGCACCAGAGGACCAGGAAAATACTACTTTTACATTCCCATTCCGTACGTTTGCCTATAGGCGTATGCCTTATGGCCTTTGTAAGGCGCCTGCTACTTTCCAACGATGCATGGTAAGTATCTTTTTTGAGTATGTAAAGAGTATAATTRAGGTGTTTRTRGATGATTYTTCTGTTTATGGTAATTCATTTGAGGATTGTTTGAGCAATTTGACCAAGATTCTAAAACGGTGCATAGAGACTAACCTTGTTTTAAATTACAAAAAATGTCATTTTATGGTTAGTCATGGTCTTATCTTGGGTCATATTGTCTCAAAGAAGGGTATAGAGGTGAATAAATCTAAAATACATGTCATTAAAACTCTGCCTTACCCTACTTGTGTTACRGAAGTTCGGTCTTTCCTTGGTCATGCAGGGTTCTGTCGGAGGCTCATCAAGRATTTCTCGAAGATCACCCAACCACTATGTTATCTTTTACAAAAGAACGTGGACYTCCACTTTGATGGAACRTGYAAGAAGGCGTTCAATRAGCTGAAAGATAAGTTAACTTMTGTCTCAATTATTCAGCCCCCRAATTGGAATCTCCCTTTTGAGATAATGYGCAACGCRAGTAATTACGTGATYAGGASTGTTTTGGGACATAAGTTCGGTAAGGAATCACATGTTATATATTATGCTTCTCGCACGTTGGATAGTGCCCAAAGCAACTATTCAATGACTGAGAAAGAGCTTTTAGCCATAGTATTTGCTTTAAAAAAGTTCCGCTCATATCTACTTGGAACTAAAGTGATTTTTTTTTTGATCATGCAACTCTTAAATATTTGATAAAGAAGAAGGACCCCAAACCATGTTTTATTCGTTGGATGTTGCTTTTGCAAGAATTCGACCTCAAAATTCGGGACAAGACCAAATCGGAGAACGCTGATCATTTGAGCCGATTGCTAAATGGTGAGGATCCTTCTATATTAAACGGCGAGTTTCTGGATGAGAATCTTCTAACCATTCAAGAGACCACACCCTGGTAGGCTGGTATTATGAACAATTTAGTTACAAACATCTTGCCAGGTACGTTGACTAGAAACTGAAAAGGATAGAATTAAAAGTCATGCTAATTTTTATGTCTGGAATGACCCTTACCTTTGGAAACATTGCTATGATAAAATTATCAGACGATGTGTGCCCAACACGAAGTACAAGGTGTGCTTTGGTTTTGTCATGACTATGCTTGTGGGGGGAATTTTGGTCCAAAGCGTACGGCCCATAAAGTCCTAGATTGTGGACTATTTTGGCCCTCTATTTTTAAAGATGCATAATTGTTTTGTAAAAGCTGTGGTAGGTGCCAAAAGACAAGGAACATAGGATGATGTAATCAAATGCCCCAAAACCCAATTTTGGTTTGTGAAATCTTCAATGTGTAGGGCATTGATTTTACGGGACCATTTCCCGTCTCTTCCGATTTCACATATATTTTATTATGTGTCGATTATGTTTCCAAATGAGTGGAATCCAAAGCCACCAAACTGATGATGCTCGTATTGTTTTAGCTTTTCTTAAATCTGATATCTTCACCAGGTTTGGGACCCCAATTGTCGTCATCAGTGGATGGAACACATTTTTGCAACAAGGTGATAGAGACACTTTTCAAGAAGTATCATGTGACCTACCAAATTTCAACTACATACCATCCCTGATCTAATGGGCAAGCCGATGTCTCTAACAAGGAAATCAAATCAATTCTTGAAAAGACCCTAAACCCTAACTGTAAGGATTGGAATGAGAGCTTGGACGATGCCTTGTGGCCTAACGTATGGCCTACAAGACACCAATTGGTATGTTTCCTTTTCGGTTAGTTTACGGTAATCTATGTCATCTACCTGTTGAGTTAGAACACTAGACTTACTGGGATGTCAAGAAGTGCAATATGAGGATGGATAAAGCGGGAGTTCTAAGGAAGTTATAGTTTCAAGAGCTTGAAGAGATCAGAAATGACGCATACAAGAGCTCCAAGATCTACAAAGAGCGGACTAAAGCTTTTCACGACAAACTAATCTTCTGAAAATAGTTTTGTGATCGGGAAAAAGGTTTTACTTCTCCATTCATGCCTAAATCTATTTCCCGGTAAGCTTAGATCAAGGTGGGTTGGCTCTTTCATAAGAAAAAGAAAAGATATAGTGACTGTGTCGTAAGACCTTGTTCCTTTCTACTTGACTAAGTAATATTCCAAATTATTCCAACTTCGTACCTTTTTGGAATAAACCATATATCTCAGAGAGGTCGTATTTCTTTGGGTTGTTAGTAATGGAATGCTTTCGTGTTCAGCATGCCCTTCGCCCTTAGCTAGTTGCCTTCTTAGCCTCTAGCCCTTCAAGTTGTCGCCCGTGCCCGCCCATTTTGTCTTGCCCTAAATGGAATCCTTTAGTTACCAACAATTCTATCCGGATCTTTATCCCTAATATCTTAGATCGAACATCACAAGCCTTATCACCAGAATTCACAACTCAACGCTTTGTTTCGACCTGACCTTAAAGTGGATGAGAACACGAGGTTAGTAAATCAACGAAGTTGACGGTCATCCCCATCTTTAAGGAAGAGATCGGTGACCTCAAGTTCTTTTACCCTATTCAGAAAGTCTTTTCTGTCGGGAAAAGGTCTACGCTCATGGAACGGTGGATATTGAAAGCTCGAAGACAGGCAAGTCGTTTAAGGTGAACGGGCATAGATTAAAACCTTTCTTTGAAGGTTTTTAGTCTATGGACATTGATGTTATGGCTCTTGAGCCACCACCTGTTATTAATTAGTTTGGATATTGTTGAGCCAATGATGTTAAAAAAAGGCGCTGATTGGGAGGTAACCCAATGTTATTGTTTTATTTCCATTCTAGTGTAGTTTTGTTTTGATGAATGATTGTTTGCAGGTCCCACCACCTACCAGTTTGGATTTCTATCCCCCCCGCCCAAGTGCTGAGAGACACCCACCAAAAGCTTGAATCATGTATTCGGCAGTAGTCTATATATTCAGGGGAATTTTCTTGTTCCCTTTGTTTTTATGATTTCGACTACTTCATTGAATGCATATATTAAGGACAATATATGATTTAAGTGTGGGGAGGAAAATAGTATGCAGATATGGATATTAAGGGGGGATAATTTTTTGAATATTCGAATTTTTGACTTATTTTGGACTATTATCAAGTAAATTGCATGAGTTGACAATTTTTCTGCTTGTAATGCCATGAAAACCATAGCATGAATGATTGTGTGGTTTGTTTGTGTAGACATGATTAGCACATTTGAGATAACCTTGTGAGTCTTGCTAATTTTACAGACTAAAATGCACCCGTGAGCTTTTGAGCCACGATTGAACATTGCTTTCAATCCTTATTTCATTTCTATGACCTATGTGCATTGCATTTTCCATATTTATGTCGTTCTAGAACTTGCATTTGGACTCTTTGAAATTGCGTTAGGTAATGTTAGTGTGAAAATGAAAAAAGTCATTTTCAATGTTATTTTTAACCCTTTAACCTAAAAGTCAACCCTTATACTTGTATCCTTTTTTATCACCCCTTTTGAGCCTAACTACCCATTCCTTTTTTATTATATCATAATTTAACCTCTAGCCAAACACTTCACTTACCGGATTTTGGGAATGATACTAGATACTTTAGTTAGACTCCTCAGGCACAAGAACTAAAGACCATCTACATGATCGAAAATGCTTATACCATGATCGGTAGTCGATAGAGGTTTGAGAAAATATGTATAGAAAAGAAGAAAAAGCATGGCGGTGAAAAAGGAAAAAAAAACTGGGAAAAATTAAAAAAATACATGAATAAATGGAGACCAATCTTGAGAACAATACAATTGTCTCCATAGGCTACTAAGTAAGATAAGAGCTCAAAGGTTGAGATATTTTATGATTACTTTGGTGTGCAAGATGTGGGAGTATACGCCTTGATTCGTAGTTTCTTTTCCAAAGTCCAATTTAATTAGTCACTTTACCAAAAAAATTCCTACCTTGACCCTTAGCCAAGTTACAACTCTTAACTAAAGACCTTTTGATTCACACTTAGTGTTTACCGGTTAGCAATGGAGAATTGAGACTTGATGCAAGCCCATGGTAGTACATAATATGTTGATTGATGCTCTAAGTGAAAACACTTACACCTTTGTGTGAATGAGCGATTAGAGTAGGTTTACATCCTCCATGAAGTGTTTGTAAAATTAGCAAGTGTTCATCTTTGCTTTGTCTTGTGCGTTAATTATTGTTATGCCGGTTAAGCTACCCTTCGTGCAATGCTATGTCTCTTTTTCAACTCTTAAAAGTCAACTGTGAAGTTTACTTGTGCTACAATCTTAGTGTTTGCCTGAGGATGATCAAAATACTAAGTGTGGGGATATTTTGATAATTATGAATTTTCATTTTTCTAATATATGTTAATAGACTTAAAATCTCCATCTTATGTTGTTTTATCCCTAAAATATATTTGTTTGAGTCTTTTATTATCTTTATTGTTGAATAGGAATGGAAGGGACTTAAAATTGAAGAAATTCAGCGACTTAAGTCATGCAAAAAGTCTCCCTATTCATTGTTGAGCATAGTTTTTCAAATAACTGCAAGATGGAGCATTCTTTCTCAAATTCTGAAGAAAGCATACATATTTTTCAAAATGTTGACTAGGTATATTTACTCAAAAGAGAAGGGATTTGGGCATAGTTTTGAAATGAAGAACTTCAGAAGCATACTTTTTATAAAGACGTGTTATTTAGTGGGGGAGTCGGTTTTTTAAGAGTCTTTAGGGTGATTTTTTAAGAAAGAAAAAGGAAGAACAGGGGATGACTTTTAGGAACGAATTGGAGAGAGCGAAGGGAGTGATTGGAAGCATCAAACATCGATTTTACTCCATTTTGGTGATTCCATTTGTAATCGTTTGGAACAAGCTTAATTGCTTGATTTCTGTTTTCAATGTTAACTTAATTTGAATGTTCAATTAGTGATCAATTAATTGAAGTTCTTATGTAAAATTGTTAATACGTAAATGTCTTGGAACTTTGATAAAGTAACAGTTGATTTCATTTGGTCTCGATAAGGTTTCAAAATTAAATTCTTGAAATCTTGCAGTCAAAGCCCTGATAACCCGAGCTTACGAGCTTATGGTTTTGAGTTGATGTTTTTATAGTCCGGTAAAGCTAATCACACCTGTGAATTAGAGAGTTCATTCGAATTTTCATTTGTAATTAAGATCTGATTAAAGAGCTTGTTTCAACCGGTGTAAATTTAAGGAAAAATAGAGGTCATTAGAGCTTGATAACAACTATAATCAACTTGGGTTTGTTCTTTATGCTTACGTTTTTGGAATCAATAACAGGTACAGGCATTTTAATGTAAGTAAACTAATGTTGGGTTTTTAATTCATCGTTTTCAATTAGTTTTTTTAATCTAGTTAATCAAATCCAACTCCTCCCTTTTCATATTTACTTTAATTAATCGTTCTTGTACTTGAATTCTTTGGTAATAATAAGTTAAAACCGAGTCCCTATGGATTTGATCTGACTGACCGCTATTATAATTTTGGTTGTAATCGGCCAATAGTTGAAACTTATTATTTGGTGGACTCGGCATCCGTCACAGACCTAGAAAAAATTGAAGAGCATAGGATAGTGTAACACCCCCAAACACCGAAAAAAGGACTCTGATTTAAAAAATAAAGAAAACTAAAACATAAAGATTCATTACGAAATAAATAAAAAACTAAATTTATATTTTTTAAATATAGATTAGCTACGGATAAATATATTTTATATTTAAAAAACAAAAAATGGCTATAACTCGTAGCAAATTTATAGAAAGTTGCTACGAATTAGTTACATATATTTGATATTTATAATAACTAGTGTTTTAACCGTGCGTTGCACGGTAGTGATAATACCATCTTCAAAAGAAATGTTATAGACTAAAATTTGAAGTTCACTTCTTAAAAAAATTAGGCAAATGTGTGTGACAAATACTCATTAACATTAAAAGTTTTTAAGAGAAGTTGGCAATAATCTTAGAACCATATGTTAATTTAAGTTATCTAACTATGCTCGAGAATGGTGTTACAAAGTACTTTACAAATGTTTGACTAATGTTAATAGTTTGTTTAATTAGAAGTCACAATTCTAACTTAAATCTCATATAAGGTGACAAAATCATGATGTTCGTTTTGTGATAAATTTAATTGAAATCTCATTTAAAGTTATGAAAAAGAAACGTAATATTTCAAGTGAAAATTAGAGAAGTGTGTAAGTTGTAGCAACAGTAGTAAAAGTTCAAGGCGATGCATGGAAAACCACATCACCAAGTTAAGATAATGGATTTTTCCTCATAAAAAAATAAAATTAATATCAAGTGGGGTCGATGACCCATATATCAGATATTAAACTGATAAAAACAAATACTACATTTTATCATGACATTCTATAATATTTAAATTGTAATTAGAGGGTGTATCAAACATTGATAGTAGTAACACCAAGACGACAGATAAATAACTACATTACGAAGTAGTATAATGAACATTCTCATATACAAAATAAAATACCAAGCAAGTTGAAAACATATATATTAGATATCAAACTAAAAACATATAATATACTTGATCTAAACAAAAAAAAAACCTAAGATTTGGGATAGATATGTTAAACTAAAAACATATACTACACTTGATCTTAAGCAAAAGGTCGACATCCGAGATAAATATGTTTGTTCCATTTTTAGTCATTTTTTTTTGTAGTAATCTTCCTTTTGCCACTTTCACTCCATCATGCTATGCGTGATGCAATTATGCAAACAATATTGAGAAAAATATTAGCTCTTTTATTTTTGTATCCACTTATCACGTGTCTCTTTCTTCTTTGATCCAATGTGGGATGCAAACAATAATGTGAGGAAAAAAAATGATTATATTGCTTAGAAGTTATCACCTGATTATCCATGGTTATTGCTTTTATAGATAAAAATAAAGATATAAAAATATAGATTATAGATATATAACTATTGTTTTTACAACTTTAACTTCGACAATTTTATGGTCTTGATTTATCGTCAATTTTATACTATTTCTTATATTAGTTTTTGATATATATTTTTTTATAAAAGATGGCTGGCCAAAAAAAGGACAACCTAAAAATTGCACAAACTCTCTTAGTATTATAAGATATCTAACTTCTTTTTAAATATTCACTTCCTTATTTTGTATTATTTGATTGGTTTTGATTTCAACCATGGTTATATATTTTGTATTATTTGTTTGGTTCCTCATTTAATATATTATAATGATATTGTATTTGGTTGTTGATTGATTTCAAATTCATTTTTTCCTTCTTCCATATACTTACCTTCGTCTTCGAATATCTCATGAATTTGCGGCAATACATTAACATGTAACTTCTTTACGTAGAGGTTTATTTTATTTTACTTATAATCATATAATCAAATTTAGTTAATCTAAAAAGGTTATCATATATTCAATTTTAATTATAAAAAACTAAAACAATCAATAAATTATTCGTTATATTATTTAAAAGTTTTTAATTCAACTTTATAATATAAAGTATATATACTAAAGTCATATTATTACCTTTCATTGTTATTTTAAAGTCAATTGAAATAAAAGAAATTATATAAAAATCGGGTCATCCAAGTAAGATAACCTTATTATCGAGCCTCATGAGTTGACATCTCATCCTTCTTACTTATACATACCTCCTTATTCCAATCTTTCAATCTCTCACCAATATAGGATATCACAAACTCAACCACAATTCCCCAACACCTTAATACTCAATTATCATGATTTCACATCAATACCTCTTGGTTTGCTCGGTGATCAAAACTCAATTTAAGAAAAAAAAATGTAAGATCCTTGACTCGAGCGGAAGTGCGATGTGTCTGAGAACTCGGGATTGTGTTTATATTTATAACGCCCCGTCCAACACCGTAAATCACGATCCGGAGAATACTAACATAAGATGAAAGCACGTCATTAAGTCAACACTTTCATTCTATATATAAGTGATATAATAGATACTTAGACTATATTTGTTATTATAAGTACTGCAATAATCACAAATTTTGTTAAGAAAAAAACGTATCATTTGCATTCGTTTTGCACAAATCTTTTACCAATTGATTGGTTTTAATTTCAACCATGTTTATATATTTCAAAGTTGTATCTCACATTTATACATCCATCATCTTCTTCCCAACCATCATCTGTCTACCAATGTGAGATGATGAAAGTCAACCTTATTTCAGATTTGAGGAACACTCAAACCTCATGTTGCCAATTCATCATCCTTGGTTTCACTTTTATATTTGCACTATAATTTTTACCATTTAGTTGGTTTTGATTCCACCCATGGTATAGATTTCAAAGACGATCATCGAAAATAAGACAACCTTATGAGACAAACTTCATGATTTGACACAAAGACATTCAATCCACTTTTCTTATACACTTCACTTTATTCAAATCTTTCAGCTTTTCATCAATATGGGTCAACTAAAACTCAATCACAACTCATCATATGAGAATACTCAATTCTCATAGTGTCACCTCAATACCCCAAGGTTTTGTTTTCATATATATAAAAAGAAAGTTCTTTTTTCCATTTGGTTGGTTTTCATCTCAATCATGGTTATAGATTTCAAAGAGGGTCATCCAAAAAAAAAACAACCATATGAGGCAAACCCCATTATCTGATACAAAGACATCCAATCCACTTTTCGTATACACTTCATTTTCTTCAAATCTTTCAACTCTTCACCAATGTGGGATATCTCAAACTCAACCACAATTCACCAATACCTCAATACACTATTCTCATGATGCCACTTCAAACACTCATTGTTCTTCTTTTAATATTATATATATATATATATATATATATATATATACCTTATGAGGCAAACTACATGAATCGACACAAATGCACCAATACATATGCCACCTCATCACCACAAGGTTTTAAATTTTATAATCTTCAGGGTGTCACCTCATCACCCCCAAGGTTATATATATATATATATATATATATATATATATATATATGTATGTATGTATATAAAGATATAATAATATAATATAATTAATTTTGCACTATAATTTCTACCATTTAGTTTGATTGGTTATA
>NC_037530.1:28724676-28729568 GCF_001531365.2 Cynara cardunculus var. scolymus
AAAATGAGATGTTTATCCCATATTTGATTATATTTATCTCTAGTTAGTTATACAAATTCAAAAATGAAGCTTTAATAAGTTGTATTTATGCACAATTTACTTGTGATCTTGAATTTTAAGTAATATGCATCAACAAACAGTACTTTATGCATAAAAAATGATTTTTAAGAGTTTTTGTCAAATGATTTATGTGAACTTTGTGTTCTATAACATAATAGATAAAAAAAAACAATTATATTTAAATCAGTACAAATCATAAATTAATCAAGCAATGGTCAATCAATACAGCCACCCATAAGGTTGAAGCTTACCTTGAAAGAGAAGCAATCGAGCTCCAAGGAAGTAAACTTAAACCAACAAAGAACCAGACAAAAAAACCATAATGAATCTATACGTAATGAGTAGAAAAGAAAGAAGCAAAAATCGATATAGACCATAAATAAATCAGAAGCAATGGTCGAAACCCATGAGGTTGAAGCTTCCATTGAAAGAGAAGCAATCGAGCTTTGAGGAAGGGAAGTTGATGATGATTATAAAATTTTTTGAGTCAAAACTACCTATTAAATATGAAATCAATAATGGTTATCTACTCTTTGAAAAAAGATTATAGAGACGTTAGTCGGATTAGAGAGATTGTAGGGACGAATTAAGATTTCAATGGGAATTGTATGCTTTAAAAACATGTACGTATGCATAATTAACTGGTATTTTTTATTTTTAAGTAATGTGCACAAATTAATTGTACCTTAATTTTAGAATAAATTTAAATTATATTAAATATAATTAATTTTTTTAATTAAACAAATCATATAAAAAAGTAGTTTATTTTTTTTGTTTGATACTCATTTTAAGTTTCAGTTTTTTAACACGATTTTCAAATTTTGGTTATTAATACGTTTAATTTATAAAAATAATAAAAGTATAATTAATTGATAAACATATTAAAATAAAAAATGAGCGTTAAGCCCTACTAATATAACAAAATACTTCACAAGACTAATAACCAACATAAATTCTTGCCCTCCCAAAACTAAACAAATTATAAATCAAATCGAAAAAAGACAAAATAAAGATGTATAATACCGGTACATTTCGAGTATATATTAATATATAAATGGTTAAAGATGTTAAAATATTTTTGATTTAATTTTATTTTGAAATAAAAAGTTTTTACATTCATATAGACTATATTGCATCCCTTAACTAAACTCATGGTCTCCAATTGGTTCTTATTTTAAATAATATGTTTTTAGAACTTTTGTTTTAGCATGATATGACATCTCAAACATTTAAGTACCTAAATAATCAGATTAACTATTAACCGATTACTATGCTGACATGACAAACAGCTAAAGTCTTTTCTGTTGACGTGGCAAATAAAATGGATATTTAATATAAATTTGAATTTAAAATATTCATCTTATTTGCATCGCAAATACTTAAATATTTGAGATATCATATCTCAAGTACCAAAATAAATGTTCTGAAAGTACATTAACCAAGATAGAAATCAAAAGCCCTTAACAAAACAGAAAATAATCAAACATGGAATTTCAAAGTGAATTTAATTGGGCTTCTATGAAACCAAAAACTTGGACATGCAAAATTCACAATAAGCCATAAATCACTGATTTATAATTTGTAAATTTTGAACAAAATATTTAATAAGATGTAGAAGGCAACTTCAATGATTAAGCATTGATATAGGCTGATGGCACAGTTCAACTTGGAAAACTTGACAGAACTCCTTCACTAATGAATCATGAGCAATATCAATGAGTTTACCATCATCACCATCATAACCTATTAGCAGTTCCTTGATGCTTCCTACTCCGCGATCTCGTATTCCGCAAGGAACTATTTCCTTGAAGGGCGAAAGATCAGTCGAGACATTCAACGCCAACCCGTGATACGTCAACCACCGTGAAACTCGTATTCCAATTGCCGCTAGTTTTTTGTCCCCTGCACAAATTAACAAATACATATCATCACTTTACATAAAATAATCATGTGTCTTTACATGATTGGTGGGATATGAAAGGGACAGGAGATTTTGCAACGGGACTTACCAACCCAGACTCCGGTTAGACCCTCGACCCGAGAAGCCGTCAGACCAAAGGTTGAGAAAAGAACACGAATGACCACTTCCTCCAGTGCCCTAAGGTACCAATGAAGATCCATCTTCTGGTAGCGAAGATTCATGATCGGGTACATCACTAGCTATACGTTACAGTGATTTTTGAAATACAACAGTTAGAACCCCAAGGCAACTGATAACAAAAACCTACACATGCTCCACATTGCTAATCAAGAATATCTTGATTGTTAAAAAGGAAAGTTATTATATATATATATATATATATATATATATATATGATCATGAATTTCACAAGTTAATCTTAGGGGCCGTTTACTAAACGCTTACCTGGTAAGTGCTTATCGGGCAAATTTCCTTACCGGATGAACATGACAAGGGTCAAAAATCTTACCCAGTAAGAGCAATGATAAAGATGAAGAGTCTTACTTGGTAAGTGAAGGTGAGGACTCTTACCCGGGTAAGAGCTTACCGGGTAAATTGTTGCATATGATACCATTTTGATGTGCTACAATCTTATCCGGTAAAATAAATTACAGTGTTGACTCCTAATGGTAAACACTTACCGGATAAGCATTTAGGTAAACAGCCCCTTAGTTCCTATTTAGTGTAACAAATTATGGTTTTCCTTCCAAAATTTCATATTTAATGCAACAAACTTTCAGAATTTCATATTTTTTGCCGATTTTTCATTAGTAACCTACTTAACTTTATAACATTTGATGACATCGATGTTAAGTTTATCGACCACTTCGTCGTGTAAACATTCCGTAAGCCTTTAATAAACGGGTACCCACATCATCAAATGTTACAAGATCAGCATGTTACATGCCAAAATTGGTGCAAAGTAGAAAATTTTCAAACTCTGTTACAAGACAAATGTATTACACTAAATAAGCCAAAGTTCGTTGCATTTCAGATCTGTCTATGTTGCAAACCCAGTGAATCATTACAAGCACGGAAATTCATGACAGGAGTTAGTGAGTTACGCCTTCGGATCCTATGGCCTATAAAACTTCATAACTTGTAATAAAATCGGATAACGACAAGGAATCAAGCTCGAAAAGGAAGCGAAATCTACCTGGCCTGGCCCATGATAAGTAACTTCACCACCACGTTCTGTTTGATATAATGGAAAAGGGGGATTTTTTATGTCAAAATTTAAGTTGTTTTCAGAACTAGCAGTACCCAATGTATAAACGGGCTGATGCTGGAGCGCAATCAAAGCATCCAAACCATCTTCATTGCTATCGATCAATGTTTTTCGCTCCTCGACAACCGATTTTTGCCATGACCATGCCTCAGCAAACGGAATCACCTCTTTATGCATATCATAAAATAAGCACCTGTATATAATTAACAGGATCCAAATTGAAGAAAAAAAAGGTTGTTAGGTGATTAGGGTCAAGGTGTTTGAGAAAATGTCAGAAAGAGCACGATCATACCTTCTTCTGCTGCTCTGTTGGAATAATGAATTGGATTCGGCGCTGATGATCGGTGAAACTGCTGCTCTCCATGATGTTCTTCGGTCTGAATGAGAGAGGATCGTCCATGATGGAATCGGGGAGCTCAAACAAAAATCCACTGCTGCAATCATAGAGTTAATACAATGGGTATCCTCGTCTGAAAATGGTGAATACGTAAGTAGATTCAAGCCCGTCCGATTCAATAACTCAACCGGGAAGAACTAGAATGGCAGAGCAACAAAGAAAATGTGGAAATCGGTGAAACTGGTACCAATTTGGAGTTAGGGTTTTGGGTTTGACCTGAGTAACAGAGTTACAAAGTAGCAAAAGCGAGCGCCAGACTTCGCCGGAGTAATCGCAGAGACAACGAATAGCAGAGTCGAGCTCCAATTCACACTGGCGAGCAGCGACTTTGAATTTCTGAAGGAGAGGTCCAGGGGCGATTTTTTTTAGCAGATGCACCTTTAAAAATATTATATGTTTAACACTCAACATTAAATTAAAATTTTTTGTTTTTATCAAAATTTATAAATTCAACAACATACATTCAATACTTTAATGAATCAAGATAAAATAATAATAAAAAATAAAATATTTTAATCACATCAACAAAATCAAGCATTAGTTATATTCGCAATAAACTCAATTTGCATAATGAATGAACCAAGAAAGGGCTAAAATAGGGTGTTAATGGAAAAAAAAGTTGGCTTAATGGGTAAAGGCATCATAAGTTGGCTTCTTGAGTTAAGCCATGAGCTTAGCATTAAGCTTGGATCAGATAGCTCTATATATCTAAATAAAATAAGCTATAAATGCTTTAAAGCAAAATCAAACACACCCTAATTGGTGAATCATATATGGTTAATTATTTAGGTTTTGACGTTTAAGCTGGTGACCTAACCAGTAAGTCACCAAGATTTCTAATTTTCAGTTTTACCATTATACACACTCATTTTTCACATCTCATTATCATTCATCGATATCCAACGATAATTGTATTTTTCTTTGAACCAAACGATTATTTTTTCTTAATTTTTAAATAATTCTCATTTCGATGATACCCATATTGATAACTATACTTTTCACTTATGATTAATTTATTCGATGAAATTCCTAATTGACTAATGGCAAAGCTTCAAAGTTGTTTGTGATGATATCATTATGTTTTATCAAATATTTTTATAGGATCGTAGAATGTTGGTATAAGAACACAGATAGGATCGATTAACAAGAATTGAAGAGCAAAGTATTTTGGTAATCAGGGAACTCTTGTATTCAAGAATGCTTTTTGAGTACATGCAATCATGGAGAACAAACAGACTTTAAATAGG
>NC_037530.1:28729663-28749908 GCF_001531365.2 Cynara cardunculus var. scolymus
GTGTATGATTTAAGAGCCCCTGAAAACAAGGTTTGAATCATTCTTCTTCACCCTCCCTTGATTCAAACTCCATAACTCCCAGCTTGTATCTGAAGTAGACAAACTTCTCTCTGGACAATGCCTTAGTGAATATGTCTGCAAGTTGTTCATGAGTGCTGCAGTATTCAAGGCTTACTTGCTGCTGTATAACCATCTCTCTATTGAAGTGATACTTTAACTCGATGTGCTTAGAACGACTATGCATGACAGGATTTTTGGATAAATTGATTGCAGACTTATTATCACAATAAATCACAGTGGGCTCACTTTGTCTAAACCCGAGATCCTCAAGAACTCTACGAAGCCAGATTGCTTGACAAGTAGCACCTGTAGCAGAGATGTACTCTGCTTCAGTACTTGATAGAGCTACAGTGCTGCTTCTTTGAACTCCAAGCAACAGCACCACTTCCTAGTGAGAAAATGTATGCTGAGAGGCTCTTTCGATCATCAACGCAACTGGCCCAGTCACTATCACTGTATCCCACCAACCTGATCCCTGCAGACTGCTTATACCATATTCCAAAGCTCGTAGTACTGCCAATGTACCTTAAGATTCTTCGAGCAGCTCCATTCCCTGCTTGAACTCACTGATCAAGTTATCACAAGAGGATGTGCAGATGATATCATCTACCTATAAACACACATAAATGACATCACCTGTATTATTCCTTTTGATGTACAAAGTAGGCTCATTGTGACTCCTTTTATAACCATGCTCCATGAAGTACCCATCAATCTTTGCATACCAAGCGCGTGGAGCCTGCTTTAGGCCATACAAGGCCTTATTTAGTTTGTAAACCATGTCTGCCTTACCTTGAACARCAAATCCTTCCGGCTGTTCGACATATATTTCTTCAGACAGATCACCGTTTAGGAAGGCTGACTTCACATCTAGTTGGTGAACAAACCACCCCATCTGAGCTGCTACAGCAAGAACTACTCGTATGGTTTCAAATCGAGCAACTGGAGCAAACGTCTCTTGAAAATCAATACCTTGTTGTTGAGAGTAACCCTTGGCCACTAGCCTTGCTTTGTGCTTTACTACTTCACAATTAGCTCCAAGTTTGGTTTTGAATAACCATTTAACCCCCACTTTGTTTTTGCCCGGCGGAAGAGATACCAACTGCCAGGTTTGGTTTTTTTCAATGGCCAACAATTCTGCATGATTGCTTCATGCCACTTCTTATGTTTAGAGGCTTCATTGTACGTGAGTGGGTCATAAACATTAAGAGCAAATTGACAAGAAGCAATCTCACCTTCTTCTTCAGACAACCCTTCTCCACTATGATAGCCTTTAAGCCATGATGGAGGATTAATTCTTCTTCTCACAGGACCAGATGTATGTGTGGGTGTGGAGGTAGTAGTATGGGTTGGTTGATTGGTGTAGGAGTTGACTCAAGGGTAGTAGGGGAAGTACTAGTATCATTAGGGATAGTACTAGTAGATATGATAGGTGATTCACCAGGAAATGGGTCAATAAAGGTATAGGAGTGTTTGAGTGTTGCTTTCTCTTGGCCCCACACCCACTTAGAATCTTCAAGGAAGACTACATCTCTCTTGGTAGAGATCTTTTTGGTGTCAGGGTTGTACAATCTGTACCCATGGCTTTGACTTAGGTAGCCAATAAAAATATTTTTTTCAGACTTGTTGTCTAACTTCTTTTTCAGCTGAGAAAGAATTAAGCCATATGCAATACAACCAAAGACTTTCAAGTGAGAGACAGTAGGTTTTTTACCTGTCCAGGCTTCATATGGAGTCTGATTCACAAGAGCTTTAGTAGGTGATCGATTAAGCATGTAGATGGCAATAGCAGCAGCTTCAGCCCAAAGGAAATTAGGTAGCTCTCTTTCCTGCAGCATGCTTCTTGTCAAATTCATGACCGTTCGATTATTTCTTTCCCCTACACCGTTATGCTGAGGGGTGTAGGGAATGGTAAGTTCTCTTTTGATTCCAGCTTTTTCACAGTAGGCATTAAATTCTTGTGAACAAAATCCCCCCCCCCCGTCTGAGCGAAGGACTTTGATGAAGCACCCACTTTCTTTTTCAACCATTACTTTAAAGAGTTTGAATTTATCAAATACTTCATGCTTGTTAGCCAAGAAATAGACCCAACACATTCGATTTAGATCATCAATAAAAAGCAGGAAGTACAAACTGTCACCTAGGCTTGGGACTTGCATAGGTCCACACAAGTCTGTGTGAATCAACTCCAGTTTGTTTCTTGCACGCCACGATGTGGACTGGAAGGGATACCTTGCTTGTTTACTTGTAATACATGCTTCACAAATTACAGATGTGTTGAGTTTAGGCAGCCCCCACACCATCTTCTTGTTGTATAGATGTTTAGCCCTTCAAAGTGCAGGTGGCCAAATCTGCAATGCCAACGAAGTGCTTCAGCATCAAATTTGGAGATGAGAGCATGAGCTGAAGTCATCCTTGTTGCATCGAAAATAAACATGTTATTTGCCACTGCAACCTTCATCACAATCTTCCCTGTTGCTTTACTCCTGATTACACACATATCATCATCAAATTGTAGTGAATAACCATTCTTCATGAGTTGCCCAACACTGAGAAGGTTGTATTCAAGCTTGGGGGCATAATAGACATTGTCTAGTATCTTGAATGTACTRTCACTTGTATAAATCTTGACAGTCCMTTTTCCTTTAACAGCCAATTTCTTTTTGTCACCCAATCGCACTTCCAAATGGAATGACTCATCCATGCTCACAAAGTTGTCTTTGAATCCTGTCATATGATTTGAACAACYAGAGTCAATGAACCACAAATGATTAGAGTTATCGGATTTACCAGTGTTGGTCACTAGCATGTATTGATCATCGAAGACRGACTCTTRTGGTGAGATAACAGCCAGTAACAAATGTTGGTCATCTGTTTCTGCAGCTTCTCCATTTTCTTCATTTTCTGCTACATTGACTTGATTTTCATCGTTATACCAGCAATCCTTTTTTAAGTGGCCAAACTTTTTGCAGACATAGCATTAAGGGACCTTGCTTCTGTTAAAGCCGCCCCTTCCACGAACTGCTCCTCTTCCTCTTCCTCTTCCTCTAAAGCCTCGATCACGTCCTCTTCCACGTGAGAATCTGTTTGGTTCTTGAACTACCTGTAGAGCCTGCTCATCTTGTCGATCAGGTGTCTTAAGCGGTTTATCAAGAGAGGCTCGACTGTTGATTCTTTCCTCTTGAGACTGTAGAAGTCCCATAAGCTTAACGGGGGTGACATCGGACAGATCAAACACCACTTCTATGGATGGTATTACATAGTCAAACTTAGGAGACAAACTCCTAAGAACTTTCTCAACAATCTTCTGATCTGTAAGTTCTTCTCCGTATGATCGTTACTGACCAACATTATCCATAACACGAGAGAAGTAGTCACCTACTACTTCGTCATCTTTCATAGATAGATTTTCAAATACCCTCCGTAATCCTTGCAACTTAACTGATTGGACTTGAGAATCACCCTGAAATTCTATTCGAAGAACCGAATAGAATTTCCCATGTATCATTTGCAGAGTCGGCCGTCGCAATTCTGGAAAACAGGTTGTCATGTACACCCTGCTGAATGAGTGTCATAGCTTGAGCGTCTTTCCTTTTTGCCTCTCTATTATCGCCGTCTCCGCCATTTGTTGCTGAGAGACCCAGGTATACCACATCCCACAGATCTCGTAATCGAAGGATAGTTTTCATACGAAGACTCCAGTGTTCATAACCTTCTCCTTTGAATACTGGAATGATCACAGAGGTAGTGTTTGATGTACTCGACTCAGCCATTGGGAGATGAATCAAGGAAGATGCCAACCTTGCTCTAATACCACAAATGTCGGTATAAGAACACAGATAGGATCGATTAACAAGAATAGAAGAGCAAAGTATTTTGGTAATCAGGGAACTCTTGTATTCAAGAATGCTTTTTGAGTACATGCAATCATGGAGAACAAACAGACTTTAAATAGGAAAGAAGCATATGTAAAAAACTCAACCCTAAAGAATAGCACAACCTAACTGCAAGACCCGTTAGGCATTTTATTCAAAAAACAAATTAACTCCATGTGTATGATTTAAGAGCCCCTGAAAACAAGGTTTGAATCATTCTTCTTCAGTAGGTTCTTATGTCCTCTTTTACTAACTTTGTTTGATCCTCTTGTTACTAAACCAAAAAACATCCGTTTACGAAAACATTTTAGTTCTCTTTTACAAGGCGGTGGAAATGGCCTCAATAGTGGAAGAAAGGAATAGGGTTGTAAACCAAGGCTGAGGATTCAAGTCGTTATACACCAGTGCGAAAGGCGTACGAAAATGCAAACGAGAAGAGGGTAGTGACAAGAGCAGTTGGAACAAGTGGAATGATTTCAAAATTGAGGAAATTGACCGATAAAGAACCGATGGGAAGGAGGCAGCAAGGTCTTTGCTATAGATGTGATGAAAAATATGCACCAAGCCATACTCGACCGAACTCAGCATTTTGGTGTTACAAGGTGCGGATAGTGGGGTTTAAAAGGACCGGAAGAAGAGATAGAAATGGTCAATCTAAACCAAGTCAACGATGTAGATATTTCATTGTATTTAGTAGTGGGATTTTCGACCCCAAGAACGATGAAGATGGAAGGCTGGATCGGGGAACAAAAAGCCGTAGTACTCACTGGCAGTGGTGCGTCTCACAACTTCATTGCGAGACGATTAGTGGAAAAGTTGGGAATCCAAGTGTACCCAACCGAAGGATACAACATTTCCATTAGGACAGGAGAAGCAATGAAGGGCCAAAGAGTGTGTAAAGGTGTAAGAGTTTGGGCACAGGGAGTGGAAGTTTGTGAAGATTTCTTACCACTGGAACTAGACATTATCATATGTATAGGCATGCAGTGGTTGTCTACGTTGGGCACCATGCATGAAAATTGGAACCCTTAGATCATGAAATTTCAATTGAAAGGGGAACAAATCAAATTAAAAGGAGATACATCTCTGGGCCGATCACTAGTATCTTTGAAGTCGATGTTTAAGACAATAAAACAAGAAGCTCAACGGTGTTGATAGAATTTGGGCAGGTCGAACTACCCGAGATAGATCACAGCCGATGTACGGCATGAATTGCGGAAGTGGTGGAACAATTTCAAAAAGTGTTTCAATGGCCTAACAAATTACCACCTAAAAGAGGAAGAGAACACGTGATTAACGTGAAGGAATGGAAAATGTCAATGTTCGGCATACTGATATCCATAATATCAAAAAGATAGAGATCGAAAAGCTAGTAAAAAAGATGCTAGAGGCATGAATTGACAAAGCCAGAGTTCATTTTCAATCCCAGTCTACTTGTAAAAAAAAAGATGGCAGTTGGCGTTGTTGCATTGATTATAGAACTCTCAACAAAGGTACAATTCCAAAGAAGTTCCCTATTCCTGTAATTGATGAGTTACTAGATGAATTGAGGGGTGCAAGTTATTTTTTTCAAAGTTGAACTTAAAGTCAGGCTACCATCAAATTAGGAAGAAGGATGAGGATGTCCCTAAAAGGACGTTTAGAACCCATAAAGGCCATTACAAATTCCTAGTAATGCCTTTTGGGTTAATCAATGCCCCCGCCACGTTCCAAGCCCTGATGAACGAGAAATTCAAGTTCTTTCTGAGAAGGTTCACTCTAGTTCTCTTTGATGATATTTTGGTTTACAGTAAGACTGAAGAACATTGTTTGCATAACTTTCCAAGTATTATTTCAATATCGTTTGTACGCTAACAAGAAAAAATGTGAGTTCAGGAATAAGGAACTGCGATATCATTTCAAGGGATGTGGTGGCAATGGACAACACTAAACTAAACTGGAAGCCATGATAAGTTCGCCGCCGCTTAAGAATGTCTCACAATTGAGGGGTTTTTTAGACCTATCGGGTTATTACAGAAAATTCATAGCACGTTACGAGAATATGATGCGTCCTTTGACAGATCTTAAAAAGAAAAGTTTTGAATGAAATGATGAGGCTACAAGTGCTTTTGAAGCCCTCAAGAAAGCACTAACACAAGCTCTTGTTTTAGCTTTGCTAGACTTCGAAAAACTGAGAAACTGATGCTTCGGGCAGTGGCCAGTGAATTAAGGGTTGTCCTAATGTAAGAAGAAAGACCTTCTGCTTTCCATTGTCAGGTGTTAGGCATGCAAGCTTGACAGAAACCATGAAAAGGAGTTAATGGTTATAGTCTTTGCGGTTATTAAATGGCGGCCTTATTTGTTAGGTCGATGATTTCAAGTGAGAATCAATCTGAAAAGTTTGAAAAGAGCACCGTGTGGTTTACCATCAGCATTAAGATCAAATGAATGGATACAATTTCGACATCATTTACAATCTGGGAAAAGCAACTTAGCAGATGATGCTTTGTCCAAAAGGGAGATAGTGCGTGCAGCACTTGTCGGACCACAACGGAGAAATTGGGATGTAATGAAGAAAGAAGTAAGCCATGATGTGGTGTTGGGAAAGCTCATACAGGAGTTATTAGTAGGATTCGATGATCACAAAGGGATTACGGTAAGACACAATTTACAATTGTACAAAGACAAGTTGGTGTTACCGCGTATGTCTTAGCTCATCAAGACAATCCTGGAGGAAGTTCATGCCTCGCCAATGGGGGGACATTCGGGAGTAGAGCGAACCTACCAAAAGATAGAATTCAAACTATTTTGGGGAGAAATGAAGGCAGTATTAAAGATTTTGTAAGAAATTGTGAAACGTGCCAGCGTAATAAATCGTTAGGTTGATCTCCAGCAGGCCTGTTGCAACCATTGGCTTTACTGATGCAAGTTTGGGAGGAAGTAACAATGGATTTTGTGGAAGGGTTACCAAAATCAAAAGGGATGGATACAATTATGGTTGTCGTGGATAGACTGAGCAAGTTTGCTCATTTCCTGATTCTTAAACATCCTTTTACTGCTCAAAGTGTTGCATTCTGTTCACAAAGGATAGTGTGTGACAGAGATAAGATTTTTTTAAGTAATTTCTGGAAGGAAATCTTTTGTTTACAGGACACAAGGTTGGCGTTTTCGACTACTTACCACTTACAAACCGGCTGGCAATCGGAAGGGTTAACAGATGTGTAGAGCAGTACCTCCGGTGTTTTGTATCATCACAGCCAAGGAATTGGAAGAAGTGGTTGTCTTGGGCCGAGTATTGGTACGATACAACATTTCATGTCGCCTTGTAGAGCTCTCCTTTAAAGGCATTATATGGTAGAGATCCACCACTTATTCTTAAATACGAAGAGGGTAAAGCCACGGTACAAGTTCTAGGAGATACATTAATAGAAAGGGAAAACATGTTAGATGAGATCAAGTTCAAGCTGCTGCGAGCTTAAAAGCAAACGAAATGACAGACCAATAAGCAGGGTGGAGGCACAATTTACGGTAGGGGATTTGGTGTTCTTGAAACTGAGACCCTACAGGAAAAATTCATTATGTTCGAGGTAGAATCAAAAGTTGGCTCAACATTATCGGTCAGAATCTGTCTTTGCCCGACATTTGCCCACAATTAAACGAAGAAGGTGTGAGAGAGGTGGAGCCAGAACAGAGTTGTTGTAGTGTAGAAATAGTTCAGCAGGTGAACTGAAGGTGTTAATCAGATGGCACAGTTTACCTATGTTTGAAGCTACGTGGAAATTTTTGTTGTGTCTAACAACAGTTTCCCCATTTTCACCTTGAGGACAAGATGTGTCTTTGGCAGGCAGGTAGTGTTAGACCAGATATATGTGTCACCTATTCTAGAGGGAATAAGAGGCAAGGATAAATCAGTCTTTTCAATTGTAGTGAGTTGTTAGAGAGTTGATCAGCACCAACTGTTGTATAAAGTAGGTGGTGAAAGAATTAAACAGGTATGCAGATAATAAAACAAAATTCGTTGGTAGAGTTACTCTACCTCTCGAAAGATGGGGAATCCATTTGATTCTTGAATAATATTGAAGAATTGATCGATAGTTTCTTTTTTTGTTAAGCAACTCTAAACACCATCATTGTAGAATTTTATGCTAGTTCTTGAATTGCTGAGGCGCAAGAATCGATTAGGTTTATTGATTGAAAGAGATGAGCGACTGATCTTGGATATGATTGCCAAACGTGTGAAGTGGGAGGGTGATTGAGAGGGATTACTTAAGAAGACGTAAAGAGCAAATAAGTGGTCGCTTAAACTCTTATCAAATCAAATAAGGGTTTAAGCTCTTATCACATAAAAAAACTTAAATGAATTTATAAGACTAGCATTTTATTCGACATGATATAAGTAGTAATTACGAGTTTCTTAAAAAAACAAGGGTCTTATTCAGTTTAATTGAAATCTTATAAATTAAATGTTGGATCAAAATTATATATATTTTTGAAAAATGGAATCTTTTATATAATAAAAAAGGAAGAACCACGCACAATGACACGGTGTATTGCTCGATCAGGGATCTCCACAGAAATTCTCCATCATAAATAGAACTCACCAGAAGTTCTCCAATTATATCATCAAACAAACATTTCAGCTATCATTTATAATTTTTCTTCAACAATCACAAAAACACACCTTTGACTTCCAGAATGCTGCAACATTGTAAAGAAGGCTTCTCGTCGTCATCGCTCTCTTTGCAGCAGTAACCATTTCAACCTAGTCTATGGCTAGGGCACCTTCTCCCAACATAGGTGCGACATTCTCTATCTTGGTTTCTGGACCGTCTATACTCTGGTCTTTTGTCGCTCTATTCAGGAATTGATTTTTCTTCTTCATTCTCGAGGATTCAATGAATATATGCGTTTCAGGTTTCTAGAACTGTGATCAACTATTGATGCAGAGTGTAAGGAAAGAGAAAACTTGTAGTTATAATTGGCTTCTAAGGATTGGATTGTAATATGTATATGGATGTACAAGTCTTTAATGCATGATGATATCCATACGGATTATACGGTAGATAATCTCCATGGGGTGGTTGTACTAACGGATGAGACTCTTGATTTGGGCTTGAGAGGTGGCAAAGTATTACATTGTATAAAAATGAAATGTTTTTTTCTAAAAATGACGACACTTTTGGTAAAATCAAACGAAAAAAAAAAAAGTATGAAATGTTGAGAGGCAAAATATTGGTTCATCTTTTGTAATTAATTTTTTTGTTTGAAATAAAACTTTACTTGGATTTCGTCCTCTTCTGCAGTGGCAGACCCAGGATATTTGCCGGGCGGATGCACCTTTAAATTGGATCAAATGCCCGCAAAGCCGCTCAATGTGTTTTTAGCTGAATTCCACCGTTTCGAGCGATTTTTTAAATTCTTTGGTTGATTTTGAGGGATTTTTGTGAGTTCTTTTGGTTGATTTCGAGGGACTTTCGGTTTTTTGAGTTGATTTCATAAAATTTCTCAACTTATAGGATTTGATTCTTGTTATCCTTTACTTTTTTTTTCCTAGGTTTCTAATTTTGTTTCCTTATGCATCTAGGATTTTAGTACTAAATAGAATGTTCTACAAACTAAAATCAACTAACCAATTTAAAAGAACCCTAGATTGATTAAACAAATTAGCATCAACAAGACGACAACTAAGGTTGAGAAAATTAAAAATAAGCTAGAAAATTAACATCAAATTAACATATACAAGGCAAATCTAGAATTTAAGCAAATCTCAGTTAGGGGCGTAGGGCAATGGATGCAAACAACAAACAATATAACAAATAACAATCAAACAATTTGCAATAATTAATAAGGCGAAGGAAGCAACAAAAAACTGAATCAGATTTAGGTGAAAACACTGATTAAATTTAGAGGGGGGATAGGTCAATAATCAAAACTCAAATATAAAAACTCAAAACAAACAAATATATCATGTAAACATAATTGTACAGCATTATAACTGATCATTTTAGCACAAATGATTAATATCATATTTGAGGCAAAAATATAAATTTGACCAAAACCTGAATGAAAGATCGAGCGAATGATTGAGTGAGTGAGACTGTCTGTGAGAGCTTGAGAGAACTGGCCGTAGCCGGCGGAAGGCGGTGAGGGGCGGTGAGAGCGAGGGTGAGGCCGTGAAGGGGAAGAGAGGCAGGGCATTGTTTTAACTCATTTGGAGCTGTTTTGTTTTAAAAGAAAATCAAAAGTTATAGTTTGGTCCTCCATCTTTGTATTTTTGTTTAATTAATGCACATTTTACAAAAATAATTACTACCTATCTAAGATGTTTGTTTTTTAAAAAATATTGAAGTTCAGATTAAAAGAGATTAAAAGGTTTTTTTTTTTAAACATGATTTGGTGCAGAATGATTAAGTGGTCAAAATGATTAAGATGCTCTTATGATATAGTACAAAATGAAATATAATTGTTTGGTAATTGTTTACAATAAAATTAAGGCGTTGAATGGTTAAGGGAAGCTCACGATACAAAATCATTCAGAGTATTTTAGAACCATTAAGAGGTAAACAAACAGACTTTAAGGGGCTGTTTGGCAGTTGCTGAATGATTTAGTGCAGAATAGTTAAAAGGTTAGAATGGTTAAGAGGGTCAGAATGGTTAAGTGTTGAATGAAATAATGTTGTTTGGTAACTGTTCTCTGAATGACAATAAATTACCATTTTAACCCTCTGAAAGATTTAGGATGTATAATCATGATTTCACAACCAAGTTATGCATATACAGCAAACAGACCTATGCATATACCCATTTAAAACTCATCCTACATATAAACAGCCCTAATTAACAAATAGCCCTAATTAATCTGGTAGAGGGAAGTAGTAGGGGAAGCGATGAAATACCTGGAAAAGGAAGGTATAGGAAGCAGTAGGGCGAACGGAGGAATAGCTAGAAGACGGCGACAAGAGGAGCAGCTAGAAGACGTCGACCGGATGAGACGACCGGAAAAGCGACCGGGGGGGGGGGAGACGGTGAACGGAAGAATGACGATTGTGGGGGATGCGATGTGAAGCAGCTATTGTAGAGGGCTGTGGAAGGCCGGAGATGGAGACGGTGGAGGTGACCGGAGATGGAGACGGTGGAGGCGACAACCGACGAAGCTGTGGAAGGCCGGAGATGGAGACGGTGAAGGTGACCGGAGATGGAGATGGTGGAAATCGTGAAGGGGGAAGGATTGTGAAAGCGACGCTAGAAGAGAGGAGTGGGAAGGGTAAAGATGGAACAAATGATATCTGAATGGTTGAGTGAAGTCCTAGACACAAAATGGTTAAGAGGGTCATGTAACCATTAAGAGGTTTTTTTTTTTTTTGCCAAAGAGCCTTTATCTCTTACCGATTAAGAGGTTGGCTCTTAATGTCACCATTAAGAGCCAAACAAACAGCCCCTAAGTATAAAACATAAAATGGATCAGATTTAATAAAAAATGTTGTAACTGGCTACATATTTTCTAATAAAAAATGTTGTAAGTAGCTACATATTTTCTAATAATTTTGGAAACCTTAAATATTACGAATAATTATTATTTGTTGCAGAAAATAATAGGGATGATGATTTGCCCCGACTCAGTGGGGAACCCGGTTCATCTGACCCGAACAAGGACGGGAATTCCCAACTAAACCTGGTAGACTCAAACTGTGGACGGGGCCGGGGGATGTTACTCAAACCGGGGCCGAGGCCGAGGCCGAGGATCCCCAGTAGAATCAAACTAACGTATATTATTCAATAGGATTTAACGGGTAATTGATAGAGGTTTGACCGGGAACGGGATCTTAATCCTCGTACCTGCTAGAGACTGAAGCCGGAAGATGTTGCTATAAATCAGAACCGGGACCGAGGATTACAAAACCCGCTCCGTAGCGGTACCTAGGAAATAAGGGTGGCATCGAAGCTTCCATTCAATTTCGTCACGTGTTGTGCGACTTCCTCTAATTACAACACGCCGGACCACAGCTCATGATTGTTGACCAATATTATAATGTAATATTCTCACTTTGCCACCTCTACCTTTCGAACATAAATTCATGAGGTGTCTCATAATTCCTTTGTTTCTTATAGAGAGGTTCTCTTTTATTCTCCGAGGTTGTATTTTGTTGGTTTAAAAACAAATAATTCTATATATATATATAGACTTGGGATCATGTGAGACCAATGGTTTTTCGTGAGACCCATAAGACCAATTATCAACCCTTGGATTAGATCTATAATCTCAATATTATTAATCACAAAATTTGCCACGAGAGTTCTCAATAATTACAAAATTGTCATCGTGCAACTTTAAATCATTAGATCATTAGTTTATAAAGTTGATCAATGAACATAAATTGGTCTCACGGGTCTCATGAAAAACTCTTGGTCTCACGTGAACCCAACCCTATATATATATATATATATATATATATATATAGAGAGAGAGAGAGAGAGAGAGAGAGAGAGGGAATATCAAATGTTAACCAACAATTTTGTGTTAACTTTACAAACCATATCAACCAATCAAATTTCATCCTTTTAGTAGGTTTATGTCATATTCCCAAGTTAATTACAAGGGTATTTCAGTAAATTGATTTGATATGTAACTCCCAAACAATTAATGGGGAGTTACAAATCATCAAATCAATTTACATATGCATTTATAATATTAATATATATATATATATATATATATATATATATAATATTTTTTAATCTTGATTTTCCATGTTCATTGTTTTATGAGTTTTTAATTCGCATAAGAAACACTATAATAAAATTTTCGGTATCGATCAAACTAATATGGATAAACGCAATGGAAAAGAAATCGACAACAGTGAGAAGATTAAAACGGTTGATGATGACAATTGGAGTTTGAGTTCGGGAAGTGAAGAAATTAACCAAAGCGAATGTCTTGGTAATAGATTAATATTTTTATTAGAAAAATGAATTATGTTCATTACGATGTGTTGTGTTTTTTATATTTCATCTTGTATTGATAGTTTTTTTTTCTTTAATTGCACCACTTGTTCATAGCATATATGTTATGTGTTCATATTATTTCTACGATAATCTCTCACCATATGGCTTGTTCATGTTCATTACTCGTTCATACTGTGTTCATATTTCTACGATATTTCTACGGTACTATTGTTCATGTTCATCACTCGTTCATAATGTGTTCATATTTCTACGATATTTCTACGGTACTATTGTTCATGTTCATCACTCGTTCATAATGTGTTCATATTTCTACGATATTTATACGGTACTATTGAACAAGGGGTGAACAACCATATAAGATCAGAAACATATATGAACAAGGGGTGAACCTTAAACGGTGTGGATGCAATGCATGTATAAAACTCCAATTGACAAAGTATCGCTCTTGAATGTGTTTATAATGAAGGAACTATTGTTACAAGCTGTTCATATCGTGTTCATACATGTTTTTTTATTTATTTCCTTACGTATAGCAGTTATTCTTATTATGTTCATATTGTGTTCATAAATGCTATGCAGTCCAAGTTCATATGTATGTCAAATTTTTGTTCGTATTTGACACAATGATTCATATATATATAGTTGTGTTCATATGGTTCTTACATTAACAAAAAAATCATAGAATTTTTGATTTTGTAACTCCCAATTAATTAATGATATGGGAGTTACATACATTTTTTTTACCTAAATACCCTTTTCAACATTGTTCATTTATCTTTATGCAATTTTAAATTTAAAAAAATAAGTTTTTATCATGATTAATCACAACCGTTTATTGAAAGATTRAATGRYCAAGATYGDTTAACAAAGTTAACACAAAAACTTTGGTTAACATTTGATCTTACCCCTATATAGATATATATATATATACATATATATATAGAGGAGCGTTCAAATAAAAACCACCCAATTTGTACAAACCGTGAAAACTACATTCAATCAATCATAATTTTTCATTTTGTTCATTTTTTTGTAATTATGAGAGGTTGATTAACCATTTTTATTGTAGAGGGTGTTAATCATGGATATTATCATCTTCATTATTTTAATTTTAGAGAAATACATGAAACAGTTTTTATTAAAATTTCATTAAATATTATATGAAACAATTTCATAACCATATATGAAACAAATTCATAAAAAAAAATATTATATGAAACAATTTCACAAGATTAAACAATTTCATGAAAAGATTTCATAAGATTAAACAATGAAATCGACGTATGAGGGTGGTTTATACGGTTTGTACAAATGAGAATGGTTTTCATTTGATCGCTCCTATATATATATATATATATATATATATATATATATATATAATCACAAATGAATAATTGTGAATATGTTGTTAATGACAATTAACAAATCTCTTTTGCAAAATACTTCAAAGTCGTATTATTATTTTGCATTTTAAATTGAAACAATTTATAAAAGAGTAAATTAAAATTTTCATCCTTATGGTTACCAAAAGTTTTGGATTGGATCTTCCATGAAGAACGTAGCAAAATGCGATACTTGGTGTGAATTACAGAATCTTGTGAACCATCGAGTTTTTGAACGCAAGTTGCGCCCGAAGCCATTCGGCCGAGGGCACGTCTGCCTGGGCGTCAAGCATCACGTCGCCCCAGACCACGACTTCCCGATGGGGATTCGTTTCGTCTGGGGCAAAGACTGATCTCCCGTGCCTTTGGTGCGGTTGGCCTAAAAAGAAGTCCCCTTCGGCGGACGCACGTATATAGTCATATGGTTTCACTTTTGTTTTGAATTGGTTCCCTTGACCTAACTCCACAAAATGCTCAATTGAGTTAAGGGTAATATCGTCTTTCAACACTTCCCACACTTCAGTTTTCCAACAAAATCGTTCCTCACACTGCAACTATGACGATTCCACCTACAACTCCATCTAGGTCCAAAAACATAAAAATTGTAAAAGGCCTCATAAAAAATACTAGATTGGGCCTTCTTTTTGTAACTGTGGGTTCAAACTCGCAGCACTAACTAGGAGACCATGAATGACCTGGAATCATCGTACAAATTGAGCTTTTGGTGACCCTTGAAGAAAACTGTAGGCTAAACACAAGTGTTCTACAGCATCATTATATTTCATTAGTTAATAAAGGAGGTCAAATCCAAAATGTTACATCACACAACTTAACAAAAATGTGAAAAATACAAGAATCGCGATAATATTAGGATTACACGCAGGAATGCCATTGCTGTTGATGGCAGTTTTCCATGTTTAAGAATCTTCTATTTCAGAATCTGACCCTGTATCCGATTGCGTCTCCACAGGTATTCTTCTATTTGTGTTGGCTTCCAATGGGGGCAGCCCATCGTCTTCACTAGAATCCAACTCGTTTTCCTCTGTTGTGGTTGAAGGGTTTCTTTGAGAGTTTCCATTGGAACTGTCCACTATGGTCGATTTGAAGATTTCTGGCCTGCATTAATAGGCAGCATTAGGGGCCAACCCTTTGATACTAGCAGTTTGAGTATTTGATTAACAAACCGACTTCGACACTTACTTTGTAAATCATCAGCCAATTTGGGTTATATTTGATGTTCAATGGATCAATCAAATAGGTTAAGCTTATAAATTGGCTAAAAATGAACTGGGCCAAAAGTCACGCAAAGTGTATTCAAATGCTTACAACCTCCAAAATGACTTTACTAGGAAAAAAGGATTATTACATTAACAGTATAGCTTTTTTAAGTATATAATGCTTATATATGCCAAATACTCATGCCCACTCCTTACCTTTGGTGAGGCTTAAACCCTTGACATCAGGGGAGTACCCGGGTACACCCGGGCCAGAGACCTTTATAAGACTATAGGATGGGTAAAAAAATTGTTTGTATGCCAACCGCACAGTTCTTGACCTGTATTTAGAACTTACATATTTTGGCCCGTTAACCAATCCATTCGACCCACCCATTTTGCCACCTCTATGGCGAGAACTTGCAAATAAAGTATTCCTTTGAGAATATGGGTATTTAGGTTCTAGTTATTAACTTCTGATAATTAACGATCTCAAAATGAGTCCTATTTGTGACCCAAACAAAAGAAAGCCAACATTCATTTGGTAGGTCAATAGAGAAACTAACCATTCTGGAGATTTTTGTAACACTTTGACTTGTTCATGGAAAAGAACTTGAAGAACAACGCAAGCCACTTTTCTTCCAGATTCAACAGCTTCCTCTCTCCCACTATCATCAACCACAACAAAACTACCTGACATTTTACAAAAAAATTATACAAAATTACCACAGGAAAATTGTGTATTAACTTACATGTTTTTTTCCCAAAAAAGGAATTGTAGTGAGATATGGTGGTATCCCATTGTTGCTATGACTGGCCCTATATATATATATATATATTCACATATACTTGTGTCTGTATGTGTGTGTATATGTATATGTTATATGAATGTAGTCAGGGTCATATGTGAGAAATTTTCGCTTTTGTAAGAAGGTGAGAACAAGTGGAGATACCTTTATATTTAAGTTATATTGTGTGTAAGATTGTAACTTTCACATCACCTTTGTTTGTATATTGGAATGTTAGATCACATTGTGTAAATGTTGTAACATTCACACAATGTAAAGGTACCTTTATGGTTCTCACGACAAACCTTCACAAGATATAAAGAGATCTTCAATTTTTTCTCACATTTTCACGAAAAGGGTTGTTCCCAACCCTATAAATGTGTGTGCATATGTATCCTCAATCCGGCAAAGAATTATGTAGATGGGTCCGAGTTACCTCGTTTTATCCACATGCTTTTCTGAAATTTAGCTGGGAAAAACGCCAAGGCCTTTTCTCCTTTGGCATCAGTTACCTGAACTTATAAAGTACCAGATGAAAATGAAACAGTCAAGTATTGAAACAAGCACGAGTGATGGAGATGTGGTTAACAGGCATTGCTATACCTCGATTGAATTGGATCCTCGCAGAGAAACGACTTGCATAATGCTTTGGCCTGGTTGAAGAGTTAATGTCTCATCATTAACCGCCCTCTTCAGATTCTTCCTTCCACCTTTTGTAGCCATTTTTCACTTTGATCCCACTTGTAGATTATGAAGCTCGGTGTACAATCAAACAGACTTCCTATGACTACTTCTGGATCTAAAACCTCCTTAGCTGCAAATTCATTGATGACGCATCATGAGCTTGGTTAAATTGCAATCAAACCCGAACCTGAACAATCACTATTACACCATGTTAATCTTCTTGATGTTGGCAGGTTGGGTAATACTACCATTTACCTTTATAAACTTGAGCTAAATTATCCACTTCTCTTATGTCTTCATCGTTATAATGCCAATCAAACTGTGTGTATTGCAAAGTTAAAACTTTGGCTGGCGTAAACTTAGCAGAAACGGTTAACTATAAATCGATTTTCTAGGACTTCTCATTCAACTTATCACAACCTAAGTCAAATAACTCATTATCATGCTCTAACCTCTAACACAAACTTCAAATCGCGAACGCTCTTAAATGTTACTCAGATTAGGTCATTACTTCTCAATGAAATCAAAAATCAATGTAAAATAGTTCAGCAATTTCCCCTTTTGATAAACAAAACCAATCAGTCGTTCTCTAATCACAAGAAATCAAATCAATTAACCAGGTAATCAACCATGGCTAAATCCCTGTATCTTAATCTGTCAAATTCACAATACCACTTAACAAGAAATTCCAAAAAATTGAAGTAAAACCCTGTAAATGAAAATACCTGGCGTTGGTATTTTTTGAAGTCGTGAAGAATGGTATTAGAGGCCTTCACCCTCGGAACGTTGGGTGTTTGGTATTGAGCCTTGAGGAATGGACGTTGAGTCGTTTTGCGTAGCTAGGTCATGAAGTGGAAGTGAAGGCGGTGGTGGTTAGGCCTTTGGGAATGGTGATTTTTTGCGTATCTAAATGTTGTTTTGGGCCGAGTAATTGGTACAATAATATAACATTTCATGGCGCCTTGTAGAGCTCTCCTTTAAAGGCTATGGATGGACGTTTGGGATTGCTTATTTTAAATAAAGGGTAAAATGTATAAAATATTAATTTATTTTTATAAAATTTTTTATTATAGTATTGTATTTTCGGTTTTTTTTTTTACAACAATGTATTTTCAAACTATTTTTTATTAGGACATTGTACTTTGAAAATTTACCCATTATAACAATGGGTAACCTTTTGATTTAAATTTACTCATTATACTAGGTTTACATGTCACCTCATTATCCACGTAGGTTGTCTACATGTACTATAGTGATGTGACTTTCTCACTATATCATTGTACTTTCAAAATTATTTTATTATAGCATCTACTAGTTCTTATTAAACATTGTATTTTTAATTTTAATATTTAGATATTTTACATGTTATTTAATAAATGTATTAAATGAATTAAAAAAAATTCTAAATTAATCATTAATATACCAATATCAATAAAACTAGTAGAACACAACTTATCTCGCTAACATTTTTAAAAAAAATATGTGTTTTTTGAAAAAAAGGAAAATAAGAATTGTTCTCTTTTACCAAAAAAAATATTATCTTTTAAAGAATATATTATATTTGTTCAAAAACTTTTTACTTGACGTATAAATATATTAAATTAATTAGATTTTTTTGAATTATTTATTAATATAACAATATTAAAAAATTGTAGATAACAATTTATTTCGTTAATATTTTAAATAGAACTTTAAAAAAATATGTATTTATTTGAACAACATAAAATAAGAAAAGTTACATTTTTTACAAACAAAATATATCTCGAAAATAATGTTTCATATTTATTTAATAAATATTTTACTCTAAGAATATTTAATTTGAATGCAACTTAATAAGAAAAAGTAAAAAAAATTAAATGTTTTTTTAGATCATAACAATGAAAAATGAAAATCATTAATAATAATTTGAAATATATTTTAATTTTAATTTTAGTTAAGTCATCAAAATGATGTGGCATCCACATCACCTCGTTAAAACCACACAAGCAAAACAGTCAAAGAGTTAACCGGTTTAAAAGGTAACATGTTACTCATTGCTATTATGGGTAGATTTTTTAAAGTACAATGTCTTAATAAAAAATAATTTGAAAGTACATTGCTGTAATAAAAAAAAAAACAAAAGTATAATGCTATAATAAGAAATTTTATGAAAGTAGGTTGCTATTTCATGCATTTAACCCTTAAACAAATTATGCATTTTTATAAAAATCCTTATTAACTTATTATAAGTTATAATGGTTTAACTTTTTCAAAAACTTCTTATTACCGGTTTGGCACCGATATAAGTTGTTTATACAAACACTCAAAAGTGTTTATTACGCAATATCACATCAGAATAAGTCAATAAGTTATTTTTATAAACAATCTCAAACACCCCCTATATGGTAGAGATCCTCCAACTATTCTTAAATACAAAGAGGGTGCAAGTTCTAGGAGATATGTTAATAGAAAAGGAAAAACATGTTAGATGAGATCAAGTTCAAACTGCTGCAAGCTCAACAACAAACAAAACAACAGGCCGATAAGCAAGGTGGAGGCACGATTTACGGTGGGGGATCTGGTGTTCTTGAAACTGAGACCCTACTAAAAAAATTCATCATGTTCGAGGTAGAATCAAAAGTTGGCTCGACATTATGGTCCATTTGAAGTATTTGAACGAATTGGGAAAGTGCCCTATCAACTAAGGTCACCAAGCTCGACTCACATACATCTAGTGTTCCATATATCGCAACTAAAGAGGGCCATCGGTCGAAATCTGTTTTTGCCCGACATTCGCCCACAATTAAACGAATAAGGTGTGACAGAGGTGAAACCATAAGAGAGTTGTTATATTGCAGAAATAATTCAGCAGGTGAACTGAAGGTGTTAATCATATGGTACAGTTTACCTATGCTTGAAGCTACTTGGTAAATTTTTGTTGTGTCTAACAACAATTTCCTCATTTTCACCTTGAGGACAAGGTGCGTCTTTGGCAGGCGGGTAGTGTTAGACCAGATCTAGAAGAAATAAGAGGCAAGGATAAATCAATCAATTCAAAATGGAATAGACTCTTTGGTTTTCTGAACTTTTCTCTTATTTAAATTCAATAAAAATAGTTTTCTATAAATATCTTATTCATTAAAATAAAATAATTAATCATAAACAATTAACTTTTAGATTACACTATTTTAAGTTTTAAAAAAATTACGATGAAATTTTAATACTGATGCATATATGTAAATTACGATGAGATTTTGTCTAAGCACTTTGATTAATACATTGAACTTTGTATAAAATAGTAAACCCCCCCCCCCCCCCCC
>NC_037530.1:28753333-28781384 GCF_001531365.2 Cynara cardunculus var. scolymus
ATATCGATATGTTTTTGTCAAATTTTTATGATATCTTCAAACATATATTTTATTCAAAAATAAAAACATCATCGCTTTCTCAAAATCACATAAAACCATATTATAACATCGACTGAGATAAAGAATAAAATGAAATATTAAAATCATGATGTATCTCGCTGCATTGCGCGAGTACGCTTCTAGTTGTTTATTGATGCATATTACTTAAAATTCAAGTACAACTTATTAAAACTCTATTTTTAAATTCATGTAACTAACTACAGATAGACATAATCAAATATAAGATAAACATTCATTTTAAATATATAAAATATAATATATAATTAAGATAATCTTTGAGTTCTAATAGAATGTTTAATTATGATCTTTATAAAAAATTACATTATTAAACCAAAAATAAATTACTTTCTTATTAAATCTAAATGAAATTATAATAAAAGTTGAATTAAATAAGTTATACCAGAAAACGAAAACTATTAAATAGTTAATTTGATACTAATATCAATTTATTTATTTTTCAAATTTTTATACTATCTTCAAATTTATATTTCATTCAAAAATAAAAACATTACCGCTTTCCCAAAACCACATAAAATCGTATTATATCGATAAAGACAAATAATAAAAACTAAACATTAGAATGAAGATTTATCTTGCTGCATTGCGCGAGCATCCTTCTAATTTTCTAATAAAAAATTTGTATTAATTTTGGAAACCTTAATTATTAGGTATAATTATTATTATATGTTGTAGGAAATAAGGGTGGGAAGACTAATCTCATACTATTTCAAAAATACATTTTTAACCTTATAATATAAATCTTTCTAAAAATAACCACCTCTTATCATCTATGCATTGGCAAATGCATAGAGGGACCAATTTGCAAAAAAAAAAAAAAAAAGATCTAAAGCTTGAATTGACAGCACCCTAACCGAGGACCCTTGACTAAGACCACACCCTTACGCACCGGCCGGTGTTCAACGTGTAAGGGCCCCACCGGCAATAATTTTTTTTCCTTTTTATTCCTCCTTCCTTCCTACATTATATATAGATATCTGGTTTATCTCAAAATTTATCGATATATACGTATCAATCCAGTGTTTACAAAAAAAATTATCTTCTACAAATTCTCAAGGATCAATGTCTGTGATTGAGAAAAATTAAGTACGTGTTTTTTTGGAGGTTCGTGACAGTTAGTCAACGACGTGGTAGATTATATTCCAGAAATGCAAAAAGTTGTTGTATTGCTGCCGATACACTCAACATTTCCAGGTTTGATCCATTATTTAGCTAGAAAATTAAATTTACCTGATTTTCAAAATCGCTTTAAGTTAACTTATAAATCTCTATCATATGGTTCGATTGTCGTGTTATTTGACACAGATGATACGAGACATTTTTTAGCTATTAGTATGGATATCTTGTTACAAGCCCTAAGATTGTATGTTTGCAATCGTAGTGTTGAAATTGATCAATCGAACTCAAACCAAGATATTGTTCCAGCCACTGTGTATGGGGCCGAGCACCCTCAATATATACTTCCACTTGTCTCATATGTGTCAAACCAATGTGAGTCGGATTTCAGCCAAAACATACTTCCACTCCTTCCATTCCAAACTTTCCAAAGTGGTGAGACAACTTCTAGCACTCCATATCATTCGTACCAAACTCAGTATCAACCGTTTCAAACCTAACTTGAAACATACCAATCTCAGTATCACCCGTTTCATAGCCAGGGGACGTATGAAACTCCATATCAGCCGTACAACACTCATATAAGTCATAGAAAATCGTCTGACGTACCAATACCAAGATCCACCATTTGATTATGGCATTTGTATTTCTGAAATTTCTGCCGAAGAATATGAAGCCAAATTAGATGACACTGAAAATGCATCAGAGAAATATAAGGTTGATTTTGATCCTTATTATAGGGTTGTCTCGGGAGATTGTTTGTATCATCCCAATACAAATGAATATATGGGGTTACAATCAAATAGTAGTGATAGCGAATCGGATATGGAAGATAAAGAACTTGCGGAGGAGGAAGATAAATAAGGTCTTGGTAATTTATTTTGGGGCATGTCCTCCCTTACTACCAACGTCAGTCCCTATTGTGAAGCCCAAAAAATCAGCCCCTAAATATCAACGTTCTAAACGATTGAAAGTTGGGTAAAATTTTCAAGAGTAAAGAAGACTTGAAACTAGCCCTAGGACTGAAATGTCTTGAAGAAGGTTACCAGATGAAAACCATCCGCTCCACGCGATCTAGATTCAAATGAATATGTATATTAGAAAAGTGTGAATGGCGAATAAGAGCAACCGTAATTAACGGTACGACGTTGTATCAGGTTCGTACATTTAAGGACTTACACACATGTTCACAAACGCAAGTGTATCCCAATCACCGTCAAGCAAACAAGAATGTGTTAGGTCATATACTGACAGATGCAATGAATGACACAAATAGAGTATACAAGAGCCATGACATCATCGTCAATATGAATAACAACTATAAAATCTTAGTTAGCTATATGCAAGCTTGACGTGCGAAGTGTTATGTCATTCTTCTCCTAAGAGGTGACCCGGCGGAATCATTTTCCTTACTTCTAGAGTTGATATATTGCAGCAGAGTTGTAGTTGTAAACAATGGCAATTGTATGGTTTACCATGTGGTCATATGATAGCAGTTAGCAAGAGGACTGAAATGACATAAACGAATTTTTGGGCGACAAAATACTACACAACGCAAATTTATCGAGCTACATACTTGAAGGTACTAAATCCTATTAATCCTCCTGCATGGGAATATCCCGCTGAATATATGACCGTGAAACCACCTCTTGTGGATAAAAAATGAGGACATTGACAAAGTACCCGTGAACCCATTCCTTCCTAAGGAGAGACCGTATATGAGAAACAATGTAGTAGATGCGGTCAGAAGGGACATAATCGTCACGATTGTCCAAGTACATTACCAACAGATGAAGAGATTATGGGAGCAGCTAGAAGGGCATCCGGTAGCAAGAAAAAATCATCTGTGCAAAAATTTGATTTAAATAAACCTAGTAGGTGACAACTCAATATTGAGGTGACAACTAAATAATGAGGTGACAAATTTTTATTAGGTATTTTATGATCATGTTGTTTTTTTAGTTTTGTATAGTCATCAGAGACTATATGGTTCGTTTATTGACCGATAAATCCAGTGGAAACCAAAAGCAAATACATAGGTGTACTGCATCAATGTCTGTTATTGTTCTTAATTTTTGTTGCTCAAAAACTTGGGTAAGATCACTCCTGCATACCAGACGATTTTCATTAAGGTGTAAAACCCGAGATCTAAAGGACGGCTCTGTTATCTCCGGTAACGAAAGATTGTTCGGGCCAAATTTTATACCAGTTCCAAGACAAAATTCTTCTCGCCTGAAACATAAAAGACTTCATCCGACATTAAAATACAATGTCTCTTTACAGTCTTGCTCTAGTGGTGGCACCTGCATTTATAAACATCAAATGCACGAGCATCAGATCTTGACGTGTTGACCGAATATCGAGTCAATGACCGAAACAAATATTTCTAAACATTTCTAGTATGTTTCCCGACCTCCGCAATGCCCTCAAAATTGTATTTGAAATTTAATACTTGATTTTATGTTAACAAATGTTTCATAATAATCACTCTGATGGATATAATATAAAGGTGTTACAAAAATATTATTAAAAATACATTGTAAAATGAGATTATATTAAAATTAATATAAGTAATATATTGTAAAAATAAGATTATATAAAAAATACATTGTAAAAATGAGATCATATAAAAAATACATTGTAAACTTACTATGATGTCAACAATTAAATTTCGGCAATGAAGATTGTATTAAGGTAATGGAGATTGTATTATGGCAATGGAGATTGTATTAAGAATTCGCGTGGCGGAAGATCCTGAATTTGAGACTTTCTACACCAAAAAAATTCTCTTAAACGAAGGTATTCGTGCTTGGATGGCGGCTCAAGATCAGCCTCATGAAAGCCTCGAGTTTTAGCAAAAGCAGCTCTATTGGGCCGTATCGATTGGTTGTAAAAATTCCTCCCCAAGCCGTGCTTGCCCTCGGCAAAACTAGGATAAAGTTGAGCCAAAAGATCCCGAAAGTGAATCGTATTCCATGAATATGATATCATGGGGAAGAGGACCGAAACATGCCACGGAAAAATCTTTGGACTGTTGGAGATGGAGTAACTTACGTGGTCTGTACAAGTCTTTTTGTTTCACTAATTACTACTATTCCAAATAGGTCATGGTACGACATTATTTGGACTACAAAAACACACCAGATTATAGAGCAAGATTTGATAAGTAATAGTCAACCATCAAATGAAGTAGCATCTAACCACCCGTCCGTTTCCATTAACTACAAAACCCCAACAAAATTGGGTCCAGGAATCTAAGAAAAATAGTGAGAATTCTTGATCTCTCTCAATATCTCTTTCAATTCTAAAATTCAGAACTTGAATTCATGTCATTATGTAGAATCTATATTGAATCACCATTTAACGGGACTACCGGCAGTCTGTTCAGGGTTCCAAACTCAATGATGGCAACTAAACACGTAACTTGGGGGGGGGGGGGTGATTTAGTAGCAGTGGGTGGCAAGGTAGCTTTATTCCCTATTCCATGGGTGGATATATAATAATCAAAATCTGCCGAAAGAAGAGTTCGACCCAATGCTTTATTTCTGTCCTAGTTGATCCTGATTCGACAGTAGAAGTATATTGATTTTTCCCCAATAACCGAATACTTTTGTCTGTAAATACTGCATACCTGATTCCATCCATAAATCGATGGAGATTAAAGTGTTGGTAATATGAAATTTGAATTATTTATATAGTGGTGTTGAGAAGGAAAAAGACAAAATTGAATAGTGTTATGTATTGAAAAAGAACACAACTGAGAAAATAAAAAGTAAAAAACCAGTCCATGGTGGGGCCCTTACATACCGTGCACCGACCAGCGCATAAGGGTGTGATCTTGATCGAGGGTCCTCGGTCAGGGTGCTATAAAATCAAGCTTTAGATTTTTTTTTAACAAATTGGTCCCTCAATATACGAAACGAAAGATGCGTAGAGAATAAGGAATGGTTATTTTAAAAAGAATTATGGTTTAAAATTAAAAAAATATTTTTGAAGCATTGAGAGGTTAGTCTCGTCAGTATCCCAATAAGGTGGCATCAAAGCTTCCGTTAAAATCCGTCACGTGTTGTGCGACTTTCTCTAACAAAAACACGCCCGCCCACAGCTCATGATTGCTGACCAATATTATAATCTAATATTCCCACTTTGCCACGTGTACCGTTCTAACTTACTCGTGCCTTCCACGTGCTTGACCAAAGCTAACCCATTTTGATTTTTCAAACTCCTTGTCCCCAAAGCTAACCCTCCCCTCCCCACTTTCAACCCAAATAGGTTGGTGAAATGTCTAAAATGACCCCACCACCACCATTTATGCAACATTTACTATATAAACCTCAAAATGCCTCTTGATTCTTATAGAATTAAGTCGCCCAATCAAAATCAATGGCAGCCGTTATATTAATCCGCACGTCGATCCTACCGTCGGCTCTAGGTGCACCTGCGAAGATGATCAAGCCGAGGGCGATCAAGTTTACGTGCATGTCGGCTGGTTTTGGTCCAAGAAAGGATCAATTGATCGGAGATGTAGAGAGGAAGTCAGTGGCTGTAACTAAAGTAGCTGCCATCAGCATGGTGGCAGCTACTGCGCCACCGCAAACAAGGGAAAAGGTAGACTTGGCTACCCTCATGGTGTTGGTACGAACTACGATTCTACGTAAGTTAAAGGTGGTTAAGAGACGTAGACCATGGAGTTCAGTCATCCAATCACTAGTTGAGAAGGTTATAATGGACTCTCGGTTTTTTGCCATGATTGGAGTAGCAGGAACCTTGCTTGGCTCAGTATTATGCTTCCTTGAGGTATATATGATTGGTTGTGTTCCATAAACATGACTAGTTTATCAGTTAATTAAATCATCCAACAATTAACTTATGCTATTACTTAGCTACAAATAGTCTTTTCTTCTCATCAAAATACTAAAAACATCTCATGTTCGTTATTTGTAGGGTGTTTTTTTGGTTTTGGAATCATATCTTCAGTATTTTTATGCCCTTTCTCGCCATTCGGATCACAGCCATATCATGCACCTACTCATTGAAGCGTTAGGTATGTCTCTCTAATTAACGTCCATTATTTTCAGCTACATTAATAACATTGAAACTTAAAAGTTAGTTATATGAATGAATGTGTATATATGTACCTTTTCGTGCACAGATATGTTCTTGGTCGGAACTGCGATGCTTACATTTGGTATAGGATTGCATTTTATGTTCATCGGATCACGAGCTACAAAGGGCAATGGATCACCACTTCCATCGTCAAATCTTTTCGGGCTTTTCTATCTCAAGGTGCGTCTCTTAAACCAAATTATTCTTGTTTTCTCTGCAACAAACTTGAGTTTATACCACGTCATTATAATTAAATCATTGAAGCCAAAGTTGTCTAATTAAGTCTGCTAAGAGACTGTTTTATTGGATTTAAGTTTATAGGACCAAACACTTGTATCTTTTTATGCTAAAGTGTTTTAATAAGTTAATTTATAGAATGTTTGTGGGTATTTTAACAAGTCTTTTTAGGACACATTTGAAATAAAATGTTCTGTTAACTTTTTAATATGATATCATTTGAAGAGTTTTACAAAAATAATTGTTTATAAAATGTTGTGTTTATAGGTTACTTCCTAAAAAATATCTTATAAAAAAACTAACACGATACTTTATTTCAAAAGTGTCCTAAAAAATGACATGTAAACTTAGTGTAACACTTTTACATAAGACATAGAATTGTTTGGTCAAATAAATTTAAATATTATAAAACAATCTATTATGATACCTAAACATTTTCTGTATTTTATAAACCTGATTTTGTTGTAGTGTCTAGACATGCATGTTTAAGTAGTTAGAATACGAGCAATTATGTCTGCTAAATTACTAATGGTTTAAGCAAATGTCGATGTCACAGGAGTTTCCAACGTGGGCCGGAATGAAATCCATCTCAGAAGCAAAGTCAAAAATCGGGCATGCCTTAATGTTGTTGCTTCAAGTCGGGATCTTGGAAAAGTTCAAGAGCGTACCCTTGGTTACGGGATTAGATCTTGCTTGTTTTGCTGCATCAGTATTTGTTTCTTCTGCTGGTTTATTCATTCTTTCAAAACTTTCTATGGGTACTAAAACATAAATTAATTAGATGTCCAATAATTCTTTTATTTCTTATAGAGATGTAGTCTTTTTTATTATTTAAGGTTGTATTTTGTTAGTTTAAGAACAAATAATTCTTTTATATGTATGCATATAATCACAAATGAATAATTGTGAATATGTTGTTAAAGACAATGAATAAATCTCATTCTTTTGCAAATACTTCAACGTTGAATTATTATTTTGCATTTTAAATCAGGGGCGGATGCAATGGTGAAAAGGAGGGGGGAAGGGACTCCAGTTAAAAACTCAAAAAAGATTCATAGGTTAAAATTTAGGTTTACATGATTTACTTTTCACTTTCCCACATTACATTTTCCATGGGCCCTCAACCCCAATCGAAACCGTTACTCTAACAAAAAAAAATATGTTAAAAGCAATCAAAAAAACCAAAAAAGTTATTCGAAATCGACAAAAACACTAAAAAATCCCTCGAAATCAACTAAAAAACTTTAAAATTCCATCGAAAACGTTGTAATTAGGTTAAAAACACATCGGATGATTTTGCGGATCTTTAGCCTACCTTAAAGGTGACCCCACCGAACAAAAATCTTGGATCCGCCACTGTTTTAAATTGAAACAATTTATAAAAGAGTAAATTAGAAATTTCATCCCGTGGTTATTGAAAATTTTGGATTAAATCCCGGTGATGAAATAATTACATATATGGTCACCATGGTTTCACTTTTGTTTTGGATTGGCTTCCTTACCTAACTCCACTAACAGATGCTCAGTTAAGTCAAGGGTAATATTGTCTTTCAATAATCTTCTTTTATTTTATTTATTAGTTACTTATTATATTTATATATAATAAAACTGTAACATATACTAATCATCCGTGTCCTGTCCATCAGCAAACCAAGATCAAACAAAGACCACCACATTATAACTACGTATTAGCAAAACCAAGACCAACATAAATTGAATCTGTGTGAGACTTCATCACAATTTATCGCACAAATGGGGCACCACAAACTCCATTGATATTAAGTAGCAGTAAAAAATTTGTATCTATTTTTTATGATATTATGCATGGATCAGATATATCATGGCGAATTCTTCAGAAAATTTTGTCTTCCACAATGGAATCTGATAAGTGAGATTTTGAGTAAGTGTTTCCATAATTGAAATAATGAGTCACCATTGATATCGACACATCTGACAAGTGTTTGGGAGTTCCTTTTGCAATCCGTTTCCTTCTTCTTGTTGTTGCATATCTCGTTTGTATGATACTAAATTCAAACACATCTGAAAATCTAAGTACAAAATAAATTAGACCATTGAAAATTAATAAGAAAATAACCCAAACAAAAAATTTGTAACGTGAAACTTAAAGAGACAATTGAAAATTAATAACGTATTAACTATTTTGATTTGATAAATGATTATGTATATATTTAAAAAAAAATATAAACATATGAAGTGTGGTATGGTTTGAACCAAAGTTTGATGATTCAAAACAACAAACTATACCGTAAAATGAGGTTTGAGAAAAATGCAAACTGCAAACCGCACTATTAAAGTTTTAAACTGTTTTGTGGTGTGGACAATTTATGCAGTTTGACATTTGAAGACCCCGAAGTTCAATAATTAATTTCAGAAAGAAATAGCCTTTTTAAAAGCCTAGAGGCTAAAATAATATCTTGAAAGTTTGAGGCCATCACTGAACCGGCCCGACCCGGCCCGGCCCGGCCCGGCCCGAGACCATCGGAGGACCGGAGCCAGGACCGGTTATGGGACCACCGGTTACATCCGGTTATGGTTTTTGTCGGATTTGTGGGACCGAGACTGGTTATGGACCGACCCGGCCCGGCCCAGCCCAAAATGTTTAAAAAAAATGACTGTTTTAAATATAGCCGTTAACTAACCGTTTTTTACCACTTTTTTTTTTTTTTTTTTTTTGGATTTTTTGGCCTATAAACACTATAAATATGTAACAAGGTTGAAAGGTTTACATACCAAGTTCTCAATTTACAAAAAACACAAAAAACGTTCACAATTCTCTTAATAAAACGAATTTTTAAAGTGTATTTGAGTAACCCGTACGAAAAATTTAATAATGTATTAAAAATATATATCATTAAAAAAATTAAAAATAATAATTTTTTAAGGGTGGGACCGGTATCGGTATAACCAGTTATAAACTAGCCTAACCGATCTTCATCTATTTGACCGGGACCGGTTATAGCTGGTTATGAGAAATCTTGGGACCGATTAGGACCGGCCCGGGACCCATTTTTGGCCATCACTACACATGAGTGATGGATAAACCACTCGATCAAATTGGTCCATCTGAGGGTCCCAAACCTGCCCAAAAAACACAACCCAACACTATCAGCCCACTGGATTCGGCCCAACACTATTGTGGCCTAGTTATTTCCATAACTTCCATGGCATGCGGGTCAAGCCGAACCTAGGATCCGATCCACAACCCAATCATATCATACATTTTTGGACCAATTCGAGAAGTGGGCCGGGGTGGTCTGAGGAAGGCACAGGCGGCTCGGCGCTGTGGCGTCTTGACTAGATCAAGCTACGACACGGCTTGACCATAGTAGTCAGTAGTGCAACCCAAGACACCAAATGCGGCCCTGACCTGATTTTTGACCTCCTACATCATCACTTGTACCCAATGCTAGGAGAGCTGTACACATCTCTTATATTTTGGCACAATCATAACTTCAAGAATTTCTATCATTTTATAAATTATGTAATTATATTTATGTTATAAATCCTATATGATGTGCAAAATCTCAATACCAAGAAAATTGAATTATATATGAAAATGAATATATGACCAAAATTAAATTTTCAAAAAATAAATAGATATAAAGTCTGGAATAAAATAAATTAAAACATCATCAATGAAATCTTGAACAAGAGACTCCAAATTGACAGCAATTGTGTAGTGCAGATCAAGGCCATTTGTGCCCCCACCCAATTTGACCCCTTCAATCTGCAAACTAACTATTAGATAGAATGTTGTTAAATCTATACTTCCCTTATCTACGATCTTAATCTAAACTAACATCATATTGCACCATCAACCAGTATATCTGACACAGAGGTAGAGGGTAGTGTCCAAATATTTCCTCTGCTACATGGACATGTGTAGACACATAAAACAAGTGGTTTGTATTTCATGTATGCTTATGAAGCACATTCTATCAACTAGTACTAATCAAAATCTGAAAATTGAATCCTGAACAAGAAAACCATGAACATACCTTTACTTCCAAGATCGATTATCTGAAGATTCCAAAAATCTACATGGATGCTAAAATATCTCTCATTTCTGTTACAGAGGGAATGCTTTCACTCGGGTACACCTTGGCTGCCAGCTGAGCAAAGCTATCATACTTGTCCAAGAATTCTTTCTGTCAACCATCATATATATGGTTACTATATCTACACATCTTTCATGATAATCATAATTTATTTTATCAAGAACCATCTAAAAAGAAGACATTTTATTTGAAAATGGAATGTTTCTAACAAAATTGGATTCTAATTTGAAAACCACTAGAATGATGTATATATTGATTTGGAAGTTGAAGAATAGTCCATTTAGTTTCATTTGATTCTGGGATCAAGGGGATACCTTGCATTTGTCCCATAGTGTAGGCATCAATTCCTCAGAGGTCATGTTCTTCACCAGTTTCTTATGCATTAAGGTGATGTGCTTATCGACCTGTGTATGAAAATAGTCGCATCATCAAAGTATCTCTAAAGCTGATTGGGAGGAGGAGGTTGCTTTTGTACCTTAACTTACCCCTGATAAACTGGATTTTATCACCTTTCTAAGATCCGCTTTTGACATTCCAACCTGGAATGGTATCTGTAATCATCAAACAAAATTACTATCTGTTCAACATTTGGTAATGTACCAGAACAGGTAGATAAATATCTATATACTGCCTTGAGTAATTTCTAACATGTTACTGTACATCTTAATCTAGAACCTACATATTCTGAGATACTTCTCCATATGATATGGGTGTATACCAGGGTAGCAAACAACCCAACGAGAATCAAGAAATTGACATGGATTTGAATCAAGCATCGGCAGCCATATCACACTTGGAGGAGCTGTTTGGCAATCCGAATTCCGACAAGGGATTCACCTTGCTGCAGTATCTGGCCTAATGCCAATCCTATCTTATGTCCTTTATGTAACAAGGTCTCATATATTATGTGTGTGACTGTAGTATCATGTTAAGAATCTTTTTTGGAGTGAACCACCAGCTTCTCGGCTTCAGAAAATTAGTCTTCAGCAGGCAGCCCTCAGCAAACAGCTTTCAGCGATAAACCTTCAACTGTTGTAGTCTACCATCTAAGGCCTCCGTTGCACATCACCTCGTGGTTCAATAGTATGGTTCCTTCATCCCAACTCCCAACCATGCCTCAAATTGCAACAGTATTTTTGGATAAGACGAGATAAACTTTTTCTGAGAAGGTGCTGAAAACTAAAGTGGTGCTTGATGTGGCAGATTGTACTTCTTTTTGTTATTGGCTGAAATTTATGTACTAGTTGGACAAATCCTTATTCATCAGCCTAGGTTTTTATCTTGTCTATGGGGTTTGTTGCCTATTTCTCCTATTTATATTTATGTCAGAATCATGTCAAATCATGCATTGAAAATGTACAATGTAAGTATTGATGTTGTTGTGTATGAGGAGGAAATTAGTAGGTAGAGGTGCATTTAGCAATAGATTGGGTGCATTTTGCCTACCCCCTTTATATTAGAGGCTTCAAAATTGTAAGAGGCTGCTGATGAATTATGTGAAAATGAATGGAGTTATCTCTATTTCTTGAAATCTTCATTTCCTTTAGAGATTTTTGATCTTTGTGGATTAATTACCTTTTGAGTGTTCCTTTCCCTTTAATCTTGGTGGATTAATTTCCTCTAGATTATAGTTGTGAGTTCCAACCTATCTTGTTTCTGTTTCGGATTATCTGTTTCACCCCAAAACTTCCTGTCCAGATTTATAATTTTCAGTCCTGCACATGACTTCACATCACCATATAACTTCCCAATAACATGTTGAAAAGGCAAGGTGTTAATAGAAAGCTCAAGGTTACGGATAAACACCTTGGATTCAAAAACGTATTACATGTAGTGCAACTGTTTTTGCAATGTTGACAGGGAAACAAAGATGTGGTAAACACGTACAAACAGGGAGTATTTAGGAAAGACATTCTTCATTATTCAAGATCATATACAGCAGGATGGATGAAATGGCAACAAACACCAGTAGTCATACATAACCAGAAAGTCACACTGAAACCAGATTATAAATTCTATACAAAGGTCAGACCTGCTTCACTACACATGATGAGATGCTGGAGAATGTTTGAGGTGGCACTGATTAAGAAGAGGGTGAGGAAACAATCTGTGTAACGGGTTGGTCTTCTATAGGATACACCCTTTGAATGCATTAGTTAGAAGAGGAGACATTTTACCAAGAGGAGGTCGTAAAAAGAGGTAGAAATTAGCCAAAACAGACACCGCAGACGTAACGAAGAGAGATTTGAGCAAGTGGAGTATATGAACAGAGTTGGCCTTACTCTATTTAGGTATTAGAATAACAACGTATAATTGTCAAGCTATGTTACATAAGAAAAGCTGCTAATCAGACTGGGTTTGGTGACCAGCATGAAAGTGTAGGTCAGTGGTTGAACCACCAGGATCAACATAACACTAGCAGTCCCAGAGAGTTTGAAGGCCAAAGGACAAAATCCACCGACCAAAGACAATTTATTACTACGTTGGACGACTAACTTCAGAGATTTTAGAAAGACCACACTTCACCCTTCATTCTCATAGCAGGATTGCCAAGCCATGAGATTAACCCAAGTGCCATCGTTGACAAAATCTCTCTTCCAAGATTAGTTAGTTTGTTATCAAAACGTGATGAAGATTTTATTTTGTCTAAACTAAACATTTGAAAAGCGCAAATAAACAAGTGAAATAAATATTAGAAACTAGATGATAGAATCTATCAGAAATTGCTTCAAGTAGTATATTACACCCTCTAGTCAAGCATATTTTCATAGATTTCGGCTGTCGATATGTATGTATGTACTTATGTATGTTTATAATGAGATTTAACCAAAATAACTATTAAAAGCTATCACTATATTACGAGGTTGTAAAATACAAAATCCGGCCAACAATCCTCTCAATTGTGCTTTTAAGACTACACTTTGGGTAATCCGAGCATCCATCGTCCATACCCTACTTCCGGGTGGGACATAGTCGTTGTGTTTGGTTTACTTTTTGGGTAATGTAGCATTCATCATGCATGTCTGAAATAAAACTGGGACAATTTAATATGTTTTCTCCCTCTTAAACTATTGATAAATTTTCTAGTTACGTAATGCATATCTGTATCTTTTCATAATTACGGAAGCATGGTATGTTAATGGGCCAATGGTAACAAATATATTTTAAGATCTACCCTCATATCAAAATAGAAATGAGTACAACTCTTTAGGATATCGAATAATAAGCAATGCTTTAGCACTGACCTCTTCTGGCGCATTAGTTAACATCAAATCCTCAATTCTTCGAGCAAACTGGAAAAGCCGCTCAAAGTGCTGCAAAGATTGATGAACCAACAACATCAGCATAAATCATGAAAACAAAACTCTAAACAAGCTTACTAAAACCAACATGATAAGACAAGAAACATGATTGAACATAGTGCCAGATAAGAGTTACTTACATAGTATATGACAACGCTGATATGACGTGAACAAGACTGTTCATAAAATTCACTTGCTTGATGATAAAATTTAGCTAAAGGTGGCACAACGTTGGCCATGTCATACAGACTGCATAGAACTGCTTCTTATCAGCATCTAATGCAACCATGATTAAAAAACTGGTATATTACACTAAAGTAATTAGATCATGAAAACTATAGTAACATAATCCCTTGGGATAGAAACTATTGATACCTATTCTGGAATGCAGCATAGTTCTCCAGAAGAAAAATATCCGAGTGTTTTAGGTCTGACTGGGAGATCTTTTCCAGCGTCACAAACATGATCCCGATCTGTCAAATAAGATTCACCATCAATTGAGCTTCAATGGTAATACACACAAGATAGAATACAATTTGTTTGATTTTATCTACTGAACATATTAATATATAGGTTGTCGCCCATGGGCGTGTAGCTCAGTTCAAAGGGGTGAAGTGACTTTGTTCAAATACACAACAGGTTCGAGTTCGAATCTTATGGGAGGCGGGCTTGAACCCTCCACTAGCCTCAGCCGCGGAGTCAGCTCTGAAATGTCTCCCCCAGTGGCGGATCCAGAACATTTGATGACTGGGGGCACACTTTATTAACATAATATATAATAAAATTTACTTACAAAGTACAGTATCAACATAAAAGATAAGCACAAAATACATTTTACATTTATTCATTAAAAATTTTCATCCCCTAAAAGTTGTTCATTACGTCTTCAATGTGACAACAATATTTAACAAAGCTGAACTTAAATTAACAAACTGTAGCAATTAATAATTAACAGTAAACAAATTGATTTTCAACCGACCGTACTTCAATTAAATAAATTTCTAATCAACAAACCCTAACAACCAATAATAAACAAAAAACAAATTGATTTACAACAAGCCTTAAATTAAATTAACATTTTAAATTAATAAATCCTAATGCTTAATAAAACAAAAAAAACCAAAAAATAATTAACAATAAGCAAACAAATAAATAATTACTAACAACTAATAACAGATTAAAAAGAGCTCAAATAACAATCGAGGGAGAGAAAGAGATGGATCTTGGGCAAGTCCACTGGCCAGATGGGGCACTAGGTTGGTAGGGGTGAGGACACCAGTTAGGAAGGGATAGATGGATTTCCTTTTCTTTCTTATCCAACAAAGTTTACTGGGTCACTTCCCCCCTCTAATTATAGCTCTGCCCCTGGCCTCCCAACATGTGGTTCCTAGGGGTGGGTTCTGTGTGGGGTCTCTTGGGGTTGCCGGTAATCAACCTTTTGCTCAAATAGGCAGCTGTTAGACTAGTAAGAAATTCAAGAAAAAAACTTCGCAGATGTGAAGTCAAATTTTGAGTTGACAAATCAGTTGCTGCAAAAAGAGTATCGTCCATCCTTGATCATAATATTAAAAGGATGAAAGTGAAAATGCCCATGCACCACTGTTTAATCGTACGTCAGCATTGTATACACATGGAAAAATGGTTCCACATAGCAGGACTAACACCCCATACTGGAGTATTTAGTGATCCAGATCTGAATGCATATTAAATTAAGATGCATTGCAATTTGTTATATCTCAATTTCATACAACTTAACATGTTTCTACAAGCAAGCAAAACACCCCCCTGCTGGGCGATATATGATTCCAATATACACAAATCCAATATTCTCAAGTAATTGTCACACTGATTGGGCAACCAACAAAATGTATCATAGTAGGTCCAATGATAATTTTCCACAAAAAATTATGTATAAAAAAAGTTCAGTTGACCCACAGAAGGAGGCATCAGTCACTTCTTGAGCAGTGTACAGTTTCACCTGCATACGTGAAATTATGTTTTCTAAGGAAGTTGACAGGACCGGGTGTTTGTTAGAATGCACCTGCTCCGATCTCAAGGAGATGTGGGGTAATTTGTGAGACCTTGAAGGGGCTAGTTAATATTAATTAGTTATCTTCTATTATTATATTAACTAGCCGTCTTCCATTATTATGATATCTACTACTATGCTATTTGAATTCTCGTAGATTCAGTTATCTTCTATTATTATATTAACTAGTCATCTTCCATTATTACGATATCTACTAGTTCGCTATTTGAATTGTCGTAGATTTTGGGAACTTGAGTATTTATGGTCACTAGGGTTAAGGTTTTGGGGGAGGAAATGCTGAGTCTTGGAGTCATGGGAGATCACCTAATTCTCGAATTGTAGGCACTATCCATGTTATTTTCTTCCGTTCATTGATAAATAGCATAAGAGTTCAGTTTGCATTCTTATCAAATTGGTATCAGAGCTGTAACACCCATCATCTTCGTCGTGGGAGTTACCGTTCCCCATCGGAGGTATATTCATCTTGACACTAGGAAAAGTAAAAGAAATCACCAAAGAAGATGAAGATGAAGATGAATAGAGAGAAGGGAAGAAGAATCGGGGAGAGAGAGGGGGTTCATTATAAGAGAAATATTTCAATTAGCATATCATAAGAATGGTATCCTAGTGCTGCACGTAACAGAAAAACAGAACAAGTGGTCCAGCCCACAATTGCCTTTATTTATCAGTAATAGAATGACCTGGAAAACCCTAAAACGACATTACTCGATTTCCCTTATATCAGTCCATCCCTCTTAAGAAAACCTTGTCCTCAAGGTTCACATTTGGGAACCTCTTACCATTGAACTAGGATCTTGGTTGCAACATGATTTCCCCTCTTCTTCGACCCACTTGAACTCTTCCACAGAGACCTCATCTGGAAGTTCTTGCACCACAATCATGTGCAGTTGTTTTTCTTGCATTGATGGCCTGTGAAGAACTTCTCATTGGACCAAAAACACAATTTTTTAGCTCTCTTTTCATTTATCCCAGCATCTGACAACCTTCTAGTTTTGGTCTGAAATGGTTGTGGATTTGAAGCAAGATGACTTGAGTTGACACAAGGGGTGAAGGAAGTACTGTAGGATGAGTCTTGATGGAAATTACAGGTGTAGGGGTTTGGATAAATGGTTGGGCAGAATTCATGGGTTTATTATAGTAGTTTTTCAACGTTCCAGTGACATTCAAGTAGATTCTTAAATCCTGGCAAGAGCATATGCTTCCAGTAATGAATTTAGGACAAAAATTCGCAAGAGAATTCTCATTTCTTCCTTGAGACCACTCAAAAACAACTTAAATAATGTTGCTTTATGTGACACAACATCAAATTGTCAAGGTAATTCTGTAAGGATCCAGATCGAGCAAGTCCCTTGAGGTCTGCCATAGGATCTTCATAAACTCTTTCCCCACTCCTCCCTTTGAGTGCCTCATGTAGTTTTCGCATGTTGGTTCATCAATCACACCCATGTTTCTACGAAATGATTTATACCATTGTAAAGCTCCATCTTCTATATGAATGGAAGCAAGCTTGACTTTAGCATTGTCTAGTGTAGCACTGTCTAGTGTGAAATCCATGTGGAAAAACCATTCACAGCGAAATAGCCAGCCTTCAAGGTCATCACCATCAAACTTGGGAAATCAGATTTTGGTGAATCATGAGGATAGTGTGTACCCATTTCCATAAAGGGTATTGGTTCCTCCAAGTGGTCTGCTTGAATCCACGAGTGGAGCAACTAATGCAGGTGTCTAGTTACCTGATTGGTAAGGAGAAACAAATGGGACAGCTATTGGAGGTGTTTGGTTATCTTATCGCTGAGAAATAACTAGGTCTTTGAATTCCCTCAATTCATTGAGCATTGCATTCTGTTGAGTGGTCATTTTCTCCATCAATTTCTGCTCCTGTTTTTGGCTATATTCGACTAACATGTTTTTCATCATGGTTATAATTGATTCTTCACATTTCTTCACCTCTTGTCCCCTTGGTGGTTTTCATCTTCATAAGCTATCACAGGAACTTCAATTCTCTCTTCGTTTGCAAGTTGATTATGATCACAATACCTTTAGGCTCTCAAAAATGCAGCCATCCTGATCCTTTCGGTCGAACACAGGCATCTCCAGTTTTCGACTTTTAATTGCCAGAAACTGTCCTGCTGATCAGCAATGCTTCTTTTTTTATCTGGTGTTTTCCAATTTGGAATCGAAATTTCCTCCTCTTCTGATTTCGGAGTTGCTTCTCTTTGCCGGCTACTTTCTTCTTGCATCTTAATCAACAATTCTAGTTGCTTCATTACCAATTGAACATCCTCCCTCAAAGATCCAACCTCAGCTTGAACCGTACCAATACTTCCTTCCATTTCGTCAACTCGCGATGCCACAGAATGAGTCATGGTCCAAGGATCGTTGCTCTGATACCACTATTGATGAACACAGGTGAAGAAAAAAACGAAAAACACAAGCACAATTGGATGATTATTACTTTCAAATAGATCCTTACAAAATGATTGCAACTCACTGATTCAAACTACAACACATAAATCTCGCATTCGAGAGGCTTCTCCTACACAATGAAACACAAACATCTCAATGCACACTTGTAATCATATATGATCTCGGAACTTCTCACAAATTGACCACATTCTCGTTTGAAACCCAACCCTATATGTGTGTGTGTATATATATATGTAAATACAACACTGTCGGAGCATCATATAGAACATGAACAAACTGTTACCAATGGACCAATGTGTGACCTCCAAACGAGATTTGTGAATGCATCAATAACGTAATTTCAAGAACGGACATGAACAAGCTAATAGAATGGGTACATGGGAATGTACTCAAATGCATCAATAGCGTACTAGCGAAGCAAGGTATTTTTTTGAACAGGTGCACCTTTAAGGGGATCGGAGGTCCACAAACTCACGGTATGACCTGAGGGAAAGTCAACGTGGTTTGACCAGGGAAAAGTAAATTATTTGGGGAATAAAATAAATTCTCATATGGAATCGACCTTGATCTTTAAATAAATATATGTTTCCTTGAAAATGAGATAATAACGATGATTTTTAAGATGAAATGGCATCGAGAAAGAAAAATAAATCCTGAAAAAAATAATAAAATCAAAACGGGAGAGAAATTAACAAAAAAATGCCTTGGCATAGTGGTAGTAAAGCCTATAATTATACTAATGTTGTGAGTTCAATCCTTCTAACTATATTTTTGCTGTTAATATTTTCAGAAACAGCTTTGTAGGGCTGAGTTAATGTCCTGGGCCAGCCCTGGAGCCTAAAACTAAAAGATAAAAATTTAAACTTTCACTTAAAATAAGTTTGAGCCCATGACCTCTTGCATGTAGAGTGCTAATCCAACCATCCCACCCATGTATAACTTTTGTCATAAATTTGGCTTCAAAGTATTTAAGGACACCACTCTAAATCAAGCGGGTGCACCTTTCAGACGTCTAATTTTTTTCTCGATCAATAATCGAGTCAGCGGGAGCGGCTCGGCTCTTACTTGGTCTGCCCCTGCTCGAATGTACTCTCAATATACCTTGACCATATCAACACAAACCAGAAGCAAAGTCAAATCTCAACCTAAAATTAGTTTACCAGTATTGAACATATGAGCACTAAAAAAGTACTATATACTGCAAGAAGTGAGGCAGCCTTGAGATGATCAATGCTCAGGCCCTGGAATACCAGACCTAGGATCCAAAAGAGGACACCGTTCAACAAACTTATGGGTTTCTTTATTCGACAAGTGATTGACTGATTCATTGGTCAATTACCTGAAATTTCATGACACTCCAAGACCACTCAAGTTGGCATGTAAAATCCTAGGACCAATGCCCCTACAACTTAGCAGCAACAGAGTGATGTTAACCGCAAGTGGAAACTACCGTTTAGTTTTTCAGACAGCAGACACAAAGGTTGTCTGGTTCTCATTATTAGTCGACTAGACAGAGAATTGATTGAAAATCTTGTCTATTCCATAAACTGGCATGGGAAGAAATAATGTACAATGTGGTCCAATGGTCCAACAACGAGGTAGAAACATTGTGTGTGTGTGTGTGTGTATAACATCATACTTCAATATAAGAGATAATAGAAGCAAACCCAAAGCAGTATGATTCATCTCAACTTAGAACTATAAAGTATGATTTTTCTCAACTTCCAACTATGATGTCCTGTACTTGTAAATTAGTATCTTATCCAACAGAAGGATTGTAGAAGGTTACTCACAATTTTAATATATGCTTGATCAACCAATTCCCTATACTGTCCCTGGATATACTGCTCCATGCGAGTGGCAAGCACTGCAAATCTACACAGAAGCAATACAACCCAATTGAAAATAGTGTACCAATGTATTGGGAAGTAAGTCTGAACATACTAAAGGAAAACAGCAAAATACAAGTTGTTTCATGCGTGTGCCAATCAGGCAATCACATACACACAAATAATCAACCTCACCTTGCACATGGAGTGGTTTTACCAAATGTTACAAATTTCAGACTTTAAGAAAGTAACCCTGAAAGTGCTTAAAAGAAGGTATGTTTATTGTTTAAGTAGCTTCCTCAAAGCCAATACATTTTATTGAGTTGGACCATAAAATGCATAAACGAACTCCATGGTGTGAACATGTACAGAGTACTACACACACATCCTTTTGTTTGATTGTTACCTTGCATAAAGAGAACTACCCAATAGCATTTCACAATATTTTACCAAAACCTTTCGTTTCATCCAGGTAGCCTAACTATTTGAGTATAGCTACCCTGCTGAAATATGGGAATTGAGTGGCATTAATGACCTCAAGGGAAATGGCTCAAGTATAATTCTCTAATAGAATAATCAAGAATTTAAAAAAGGGTGGTGACACCTGAGTCCAGTTGGAGTGCCGAATAAAAATGATCCAAAAGATGGTAATTACATATTTATGGGAATTGAGATTAGTTCAATCAAATTAGCAGCCAAGGTGGAACCAGTTTAGCTATTGTCAACTGAGAGGTATACAATTATTGTTTACACCAAAGATGGAAAGTGATTTCTTATCGAGAACTGCAGTTCATTATCCAATCGACACCACCATATATCATTTTAAGCTATTTTCAGACTTTATATCCTTGTATAAAAAGTGAAATTGGCATTGGCATTCAAATATATGGAGTAAAATAAAAAAGGAAGGACTTCAGACTTGTTTAGTAACTCATTTATTAACTTAAGCTCGATAACTTTTAATATTTATATTATATCATTTGTAAATATAAAAATACATTTGGCTCGAAAAAGAGTATGCTTGAATGGCTCGCCTCGACACGACTCGTAAAGTTTAATCAACTTTTCGAACGAATAGAGTCGAGCATTGATGTTACAGAGCTCGACTCGTTAAGTTAAACAAGTTTTATTTTGTGTTCGAGATCGACTCGAGCTCGATAATTAGTAAGCTCGAGCTCGAGTAGCTCGTTAAATGCTCAACTCATTTACACCCCTAGCTGCAAAAACGATTTCAATAATTTTCTCTTATTAGATTCTTTGTCATTATTATCTGGTGGTGAACCTCTTTTGATAACCTATACATTTAGCTAAAAAAAATACAAACATAAACTCAACAAACATTATATAAAATTTTATGTATATAAGTAAACATTATTAATATATAATGTAATAGACTAGTATATTATACATAGATATAAACAAATTTTTATCAAAGTTTATATATATTAGTGGCGGGTTGGGTTGAGCTAAGTCAACCCAATTTCAACCCTCTTAATTGGCGGTTTGGCGGGTCGGGTTAGGCGGGTTGAGAGGGTTGGCAGTTTTTTTGTACACCCATAGTCACTGGGACACAACACTTCATGTTTTGAGGTATTTTAAGGCCAGACCAGGCATAGGGAAACTCTATTCAGATCAGTGTCATTACTGAGTGGGTGCATTCAATGAAGAAGGAGATGGAAGGGCATATGGTTTCTCAGATGCATATTAGGTTGGTTGTCCTGTTTCTGTTCCCAGGAGATCGACTACTGGGTACTTTGTATTTGTCGAAGGAAATTTAGTTTATTGGAAAAACAAGAAACAACATACTGTCTCCTGATCAACTGTCGAGTCAGAGTACAGAGCCATGGCAGATGTGTTATGCGAAATGACATACGTAAGGAGGCTTCTAAGTGAGTTTGGAGTGATTACAGACGACTTGATGAGACTGTATTGTGATAACCAGTCAGCTATTCATATGGCCAAGAATCAAGTATTCCATGAGAGGACCAAATATATCGAGGTTGGTTGTCATCTTATCAGAGACCATGTTGTGGAACTCAGAGAGACACTCCATCGATTCAACCGGTACACATCAGAACAAAGTACCAGCTTGCATTTCCGACCGAGCCATTACAGAAAGCACAAATAGATTTTATTTGTAGCAAGTTGGGCATGATTAACATCTTTCCTCTAACTTGAGGAGGAGTGTTGGATATAGTAAATCAGGGTTTCTCTTTCTTAGTGTGATAATATAATTTCCTTAAATGGGTTCCTTTGTTGTATATATATTAGTGTAAAGTTCCTCTAAATCAATGAGAAATACATCACTTTATTTGAGTGATTACATGTAACTATGGGAACATGTAAATGATTTTGTATTCAGTAGGGGATCGTACATAATCCCATAGAATTTGTGATTGTGTATAATCCCATAAAATCAGGGATATCATAGGATAGTTTCCTGATATCAAGGCTTAGCCTTTTGTATATATTCTGTATGATTTCTGTAACACCCCATTTCAAGACTCGAAATCGAGACTCAAATGGTGTGTTATACTTGTTTCTTTAATAATAATTCTTAAAACATAATATAAACTAATTCAAATAAAGTAACAACTTGCGGAAGCGGTTAAAAACATAATTTTATCATTTCAGACTTTTACAAAAGATGGAACCAACATTCCAACATCACGGAAACGAACGAAACATAAAAGCTAATATCCACATTACAACAATTCCTATTGTTGTCAAAACTATACAACTCTTGTGACCACTCTTAAGAGCTCTAATCCTAAATCCTCTCTTAAACCTTACCTATACACATACATTTTTAAGCAAATATATTTGCTGAATGATTACAAGTCTTTAATATATATATATATATGGGGAAGATCAAATGTTAACCATCATTTTTGTGTTAACTTTGAAAACCCTCTCAACCAATCAAATTCCATTATTCTTATAGGTTTATGTCTTGTTCATTTTACCCTTACAAGGGTATTGTAGTAAATTGAATTCATTTGTAACCCCCAAACAATTAATGGGGAGTTATAAAATTAAATTTTTTTTTACTATTGATCTTCCATGTTCATTCTTGTATGAATTCCTAAATCGCATAAGAAAACACGGTAGTAACGATTTTCGGTATTGATCAATTTGAACACAAATGAACCGTGAACACAATTTGAACACAAATGAACAACCGTGAACACAATTTGAACACAAATGAACCGTGAACACAATTTGAACAAATTAACAGATGAACACAAATTAACAGATGCTACCTTAATTTTGTGGGACATATGTATGTGAATATATGGGCCAAAAATTGCACATATCGTGTTCATTTGTGTTCATATCGTGCTCACGGTTCATTTGTGTTCAAATTGTGTTCACGGTTGTTCATTTTTGTTCAAATTGTGTTCACAGTTCATTTGTGTTCAAATTGATCAATATCGAAAATTGTTACTACCGTGTTTCTTATGCGATTTAGGAATTCATACTAAGATCAATAGTAAAAAAAATTAATAATAATATGAATGCATATTTTTTGGGATTTGATTGTTTGTAACTCCCTATTAATTGTTTGGGGGTTACAAATGAATTCAATTTACTAGAATACCCTTGATAAGTGTATTTTTTCTTCCCAAAATGCTCCTTTCATCATTGTTCACTAGGCCTCATTAAAATTCAAACTTTGAAATTTAATTTTTTTTATTGATTAATTTTAACCGTTGATTATAGATTTGGATGGCCAAGATCAGTTAATAAGGTTAACACAAAAATGATGGTTAGCATTTGATCTTGGCCCTACACACACACACACACACACACACACACACATATATATATATATATATATATATATATATATATATATATAGAGTCAGGTTCAAGGAAAACCGCAAAAAAATGAAAAATTGAGGAACACCCTAGTAACTGGACGGTATACACACGTGCATAAAACCAAAAAACAGTTTCAGTTACTTGTATGCACTTGTGCATATCCTTCAGATGAATGGTTAACAAAGTGTTCTTCAGTTTTTCATTTTTTTGAGGTTTTCCATTGAACCTCCCTGTATATGTATATATATATATATATATATATATACAATGTCAATATAATGTTTGAAGTTATGATTATGCTTAGTAATACATTTGATGCAACACATGAATACTATGAATAACCAAACCAACAACTATCACATATAGCTCGTCGGTACATAACTTCGAAACTTTTCACTTAAATACAGGGATGTAATACGATCCCTAATCAAGGATTGCATAAGTCCACATATTCTTTTATCAACATTCTTTCAAGAATGACATAATTTTTATGCATATGCTTATGAATATGTATATATGAAGTTTTTTCACAACATAACTATGTTTTCATGCTCAAGATAGTGATATGTTTTGCCTTAAAACTTTCTGTTTGGAAAACCATTGAAATTTATGTTATGATTATGCAAACATGTTTTCAATGAGATAATGATTCATAAGTTTTCTTGCATAAAATCATGTGATGATATAAGATTCATGATTCATAATCATATTTTGTGAATAACTACATATTGTGTATCACATTTGTAAACAAAAACATGTGATTCACCTTGGGCTATATGGCTATCTAGAAGCTAAACTTGATCTTGTTTATAATTTCTTTTGCTTCATCACCCTTTCCTCTTGCTTCCTTTTTTTTACAGCTTATATATGTGTTTTTAAGAGAGAAATTCTGCTGAGTTTTGTTTGAAGAATGAATTGTAAGAGGAAATTCTCCTATGTATACTCTAGATCACTAAATAAGAAGTCTTATAATGATTATGGAAAGGTGTCATGCTCTTAGTTAACATAAATTCTGCATTCTCCATGTAATCTCCACTATAGTGACACCTAATCCTCCACCAAGTCACCTAGACACCTAATCCCACTAAAGATTGCAATTTATGTTTTTATTTATAAACGGATCCCACCAGAGCGCCTTCTACTTCTAATAGGCCACGAACTAGACTAGAATCATTCTCAACGAGTCCATAAGGAGTCATTAAATTCCTTCTGATTTATTAGAACAGGAGGAATCCGCCCGAGGAGGCTCCAAACAAGAGGCTGGCCAGTCAAGAGCTGGTGTTTTGATTATTAATTTCATTGAACATCTCTTTTACACACACGCGCACACACACACACACACATATATATATATATATATCATATATATAGATATTACTACTACTTAATCTTATTTGAATCATTACTTTATTATAAATTCTTGTTATAAGAAAATAAATAAATAAATACATTGTTAATAGTAGCTTTTTGTTATAACAATAGTATTATTATAACCACCTCCTTTTTATCTACATATTAATATAAGAATGTAATTTGTATCCAATACAATATACTTTCAATTTAATCGTCGGTACACTAATTTTGACCGACTAGTAAATCAATCGCATCAATTAGTAACGTTTGTTATAAATTAACATTATAGGTTACTTCCCGAAATTCGTTCTTTACCGAAACCTTAGAAATTCTAGAACATACTTATGGAAAAGTTCCGTTAACTCTCGAAAACTTATCGACTAAGCTTTTATTCAATAACACACCTACATTTCCTTATCATAAGAACGTCTAATCCCGGAAATGAGGTGTTACAACTTCTATCAGTAATAAAATCATCAGAAACCCTAAATCTGTTATGGTATCAAAGCCTCCGAAACTTGGGAATCCCTTTAGCCTTCATTGATTCTTTTTTCTGGCCTTTATCACCAAAAATTCATAAGCGTCCTATACCTACACCTCTTGATCAACAGCCAAAAGAATGACCGAGACTAAGTCAGACCCCGCCCCTCGATCTCTACCTGCTCATGTTCAACAACTGGGAAAATCACAACACAGCAGCATACACGTTAGATGGCAAGAACTATTTCAAGTGGTCCCAGCTGGTTCGAACCATCCTGAAAGGGAAGGGAAAAATCAGTCATCTCACTGGCACTGCACTGAAACAAGAAGATCCCCTATTTAAAGCATGGGACGGAGAAGACTCTATGATCATGGCGTGGTTATGGAGTTTGATGGTTCCTGAAATAAGTGATATAATGCTGTTCATGGTTAACGCCAAGGATATCTGGAATGCAGTTCAAGAAACTTATGTGTACGAGGTGAAAGTGAAGAATATGGAAGCAAAACTAAACCGAGTATGCCAATCAACTAAAATCTCTACGGTAGGAGCTCGATCACTATAGGGCAATTAAAACCAAATGCCTTGAAGATGCTACAATGCTCAAGGTTTTCATTGGACAAGACAGGGTGTATGATTTCCTCGTAGGATTAAACTCTGAGTTTGATCAAGGATCCAAATCCTGGGAAAACTGGAAGTTCCATGCCTTAATGAAGTGGGGGCCATTATCAAAAGTGAGGAGAGTAGGACTTTAATCCTTGAGGCTCTTCTGGCAAATGTCTCGGCTATGGTGGCAGAAAATGTCAAGATCAGAGTAGGGAAAATGAAAAGGAGAACTACTTATGAATCTGGATCTAGAAAGAATGACCAGCCCAGGGCTCATAATCTAGATGGACCATGGTGTACTTATTGCAAAAAGGCACGTCACACCAAGGAATATTGTTGAAAGATACATGGCAAGCCTCCAAGTTACGAGTGAGGGCAAAAAGGTGCATCAATACGGGACAAAGGACAAGCTCATGCTGCTGTCGATCCTACACAAGAAGAAGGCAAACAAGAACCAGCTAGCCTTAACCAAGAAGAAATGGAGAAGCTAAGATCAATTTTCAACACCCTAGAGAAGGCTCCCTATTTCCCACATGTATGTGTTCATTAGCCTATTCAGGTAAGCACTGTTCTTACATTTGGATTTAATATCTCAGATTCACCCTTGAACTCTTGAAGTACTCTTGGATCATGGATTCTCGATCTACCAACCACATGATCCACTCTTCAAAGCATTTTCCCACATACTCACCTTGTCCAAAGTAACAAGGAAATTGGCACAGCAATTGGATCTCTAACAACCATAGCTGGTATAGGAGATATACGAATCAGCCCATCTATAACCTTAAGAAATGTTCTCCATGTTCCAAAATTATCCACTAATCTGGTCTCTATACAGAAACTCACACAAGATTTGCTTTGTAACGTGGTATTTTATGACGAATACTGTAAATTTCAGGAAAAGTATTCGAGAAGGATGATTGGACTCGCTAAGAAAAAGGATGGTCTTTATTGTCTTGAGATGACGCCAAAACGAGATTGTCTCACTCTTTCGTATCAGAATCCACTTTATCCAATAAAGAAAAAATCCTACTTCATCATTGTCGTTTATGTCATCCCTCGTTTAGGATGGTTAAAATTATTTTTCCTTTGTTATTTACAAAGCTTGATATTGAAAACCTTCATTGTGAGGTATATGAGCTTGCTAAACACAAGGGTGGTGCCCGATTGGTTTGAGCTTGGGCTCCAAAGGTCAAAAGTGCCCGGAGGTCCCAGGTTCGAATCTTGGGCTCCAAAGGTCAAAAGTGCCTCAAGGTCCCAGGTTCGAATCCAAGGACGAATAAAAATCCACTTGTGGCCACGGAGGTTCAAATGCAGTGACTCCGGGTTACGTGCGAAGTGGGTGGTCGCCCTGGGATTAGTCGGCTCGCATAGCGGGTTAGACATCCAGGTTAATAAAAAAAAAAGCACTTCTCCCTTTTATCCAAAGTTGTTAAAGGCACAAGGCGCACTTAGGCACAAAAGAGTCCTGGGGCCTAGACGCAAGGCATAGGCGCAAGGCGCGGGCCTCAGGAATGGGAGGCGCATCATAGAAAATAATTGTATATATATATATATATATATAT
>NC_037530.1:28781419-28808578 GCF_001531365.2 Cynara cardunculus var. scolymus
TATATATATATATATATATACGCACACACATAGTAATACACAACTCAAATACCATTATATAAACAGTAGTAATATCAACTCAAATACCATCATATAAAACACAGTTCAATTTCAATTTCCAAAAGGCAGCCAAAGATATAGTAATATACATACTTGATACTTGTATGTAGAAACCGCCAAGAGGTAGCAAGTAGCAACAAGAAGTCCAGAAAAGAGCCCTTAGTGAGGAAGAAGTATAAGCCTCCAAAGTAGCAACCAGAAATCCAGATTCCAGAAGAGAGCCATGAGGAAGAAGTACAAGGTTTAAAGGCGTGAGGGAGAGTACAATGTATGGGACGCATGTATGGGAGGTGTTCATAGAAGATGACTGATTAGAATTGAATAGACTTATTTAATAGCTCTCTTTTGTAGAAGCCTAGGAGGTTAAAAGACATGATTAATATTAGGTTTTGACTTATTTAATAACAATTTTTTGTAGAAGTCTAAGAGACAAGAAAATTAATTTGAATTTAGGGTAGATCTGTATAAAGCGTGCCTAAGCCCATTTTGCGCCTCAGCCAAGGCACTGCGCCTTAGTGCGCCTCAGTAACTTGCCTCGCTTTGACATGGAAAAAGCCCAGTCCTTTGCGCCTCAGTGCCTAGGCGTGCCTCTTTTCACAACTATGCTTTTATCTTATCCATACCGATATTTGGGGTCCATCTAATGTTTCTAATATTTCTGGTGCATAATTGTTTGTAACGTTCATTGATGATTGTACATGGGTTACTTGGGTATTCTTGCTCAAGCATAAATCCAATGTCAGTTATGTGCTCCCCAACTTTCGTTCGATGATAAAAAATCAATTTGGGGTGAATATTAAAAGGTTAAGATCTAATAATGTTCGAGATTATTTCAATCAGACCCTCACTTCCTACTGTCAAAAAGAGGGAATAATCCATGAGTCTTCATGTGTTAAAACACCTCAATAAACCGGGGTTGCAGAAAGGAAAAATGCACATCTATTAGACCAAATCAGAGCGTTATTATTTCAAAGAAACATGCCAAAACATTTTTGGGGGGAAACCATTTTCACAACCACTTACCTAATCAATTGACTCCCTACAGGAGTTCTAGAATTCAAAAGCCGAGCTTTTACCATAACATATATATCTCTAACAACCTTGTGCCTCATATCTTTGGGTGTGTCTCGTTTGTTCATATCCGTAGCCAAGAAAGAGGCAAACTTGACCCTCAGGCTCTAAAGTGTTTTTTTGCAGGATATTCCTCAACCCAGAAAGGGTATAAATGTTATCATCCTCCATCCAAGAAGTTTCTTGAGTAAAGAGATGTGACATTTAGTGAAAAAGATGCCTATTTCACCCAACCTTATCTTCAGGGGGAGAATCGTAGGGAAGATAAAGGGAAGCTTGGAGAGCTTTCTTCTTGAATTGTCTGATTTTTCTCAATCCTCTACTCATATTCCAGAATCGGTCCCTAATTCTACTCATGGCCCTACTCATATTCCAGAACCTGACACCCATATTTCTGATCCTACTCACAGTTCTGATCTTACTCATAATTCTAATCCTATTCACAGACAAGTTCCAGAACTAGTAACATCCAGCATAGTTCCTGAACCTACTCCTAACACACATCCTCGATCCTGAAGACATATGGTTCAGAAAGAACTTGGTGTACTTAAGACAAAAAAGGAACATTCTAAGTTCGAGAATCCACCATAGGTCCTTTACATGAGGTAACAATTTCTAATGAATCGATGAGTTCCCTGAGTTTTTATTAATCTCTTTCTGGATTGACAGTGTCATAATAGTTTGATTTCTTAAGTTTGGGATAACATGATAATGCCTTACGTGCCAGACGTGCTGATTTGAATCAATTTATGAAAATTCTAATTTATATGATAACATTACTTATTCAACAAACTCGATTGATTTATCCGAGTTGATTTTCTGCTACGATAAATTGATGAAACAATAGCGAGTCCGATAGCGGCTTCAGCAGCTACAATAGTTATAACAAAAATGGAGAAATGGATCCTTTTAACCCATCATTACAAAATGAAACTAAATTTATGGTAGGTGACCAAGACCTCCCAATTGCCTTCAGGGTGGGAACGAGATAATGCACAAAGAGACCATTATACCCTTTGTCATACTACCTATCCTTCCAAAACTTCTCTCCTACCTACAAAGCCTTCCTTGTTAACCTTAACTCCATCACCATCCCACCATAGTTGTTAAAAGCGCACCTAGGCTCTAAGGCTCAAGGTCTTGGGCTCTTTTGAAGTTGAGGCTAGGCGTATTCACGAGGCTCACTAAGGCCTTGAGCCTTGGTTGAGGCCCCTTGTGGGCCTAGGCGTGCCTTATAAAGAGTTACTAAATACTAAGTCAAACCCCAATATTAGATAAGTTTTCTAATCTTCTTATCTCCTAGACGCCTTAAAAAAGAGTTACTAAATAGATGATATAAGTCAAACCCTAATATCAAACACCTGGTTCTTATAACTTCAAGCCTCTCTCTAAATACCCAGACTCTAAAACTTCTCCCTCATGGCTCACACTTTAAACCCTTCTCCCTTCTGCTTCTATCGAAGTATCATTGGTTGCTGCACTGATGACTTGTACTCGCTACATATTTGAGTTGTGTGTAACTGTGTGTGTGTGTATATATATAATTTTTTTATATAAGATGCGCCTCACATTCCTGAGGCCCGTGCCTAGGCCCCGGAAGCCCCTTGCACCTAAGTGCACCTTGAGCCTTTAACAACTTTGGTTCCCACTACCCTATCTGAGGCATTATCTGATGAAAAATGGAAGCAAGCCATAAATGTTGAAATGCAGGCACTTGAGAAGAACAAAACTTGGGATTGGGTTAAATTGCCAAAAAGCAAAAGGCCGATAGGGTGTAAATGGGTCTATACTGTGAAGTATAAGGCCAACGGATCGATCGAGAGATATAAAGCGAGGTTGGTGGCCAAGGGATATACACAGACTTTGGTACCGATTACTTGGAAACATTTGCGTTGGTTGCAAAAATGAATACCTTTAGAGTAATTTTGTCCCTAGTTGCTAACCTTGATTGGAAGTTACATCAATTTGATGTAAGGAATGCATTCTTGCATGGAGAACTCGAGGAGAAGATTTACATGGAAGTCCCACCTGGTCATGAGAAAAGGATGGGAACAAACACAATGTGAAGAAGACATTTTATGGTTTAAAACAATCTCCTCGGGCATGGTTTGGGAGATTCTCCAAAACTATGGTATCCCTAGGATACAATCAAAGTCAAGAGGATCACACTTTGTTCATCAAGCAATCAAAGTCGGGGAGATATGAGCGTTGGTTTATGGATTGTGCCATTGCCTAGACTTTAACTCTATATGCGTGACTTTCACAACCTCGATAGAGTGCCTTAGAAAAGCTAATGGTCAAATAAGACAAGTTATTTGCAATGTATTACCAGATTTATTTGTTTAAAAGTCTTAATGGATCCCTACACCTTTGCTTTTTTAATTACTTGTTTACATCAGCAGTTGTTAAAACCCATTAAAAATATTGCTTCGATTTCGTATCTGAAATCATTTCTTTTATAAACTTCTATCTGAACTTTGTCCTATCTCTGTGGATCGATACTCGGTATTTTACTATTTTATTACTTGATAATGGTATACTTGCAGGAGTCTCCATTTGCTAGTAGTCTGAGTAACTTGTTCCATACATATCTTGTAACAACTAGTCAGTCTTACATTCTTGATAACTCTATATGCATACTTGTTCATCGAGACAACAACTTGTAAACTTACTGGAATAAGAGCTTAATAGGCAACCCATGTCAAGACAGGTCATTGCTTTTAAACTTAAATTTAACATGAAGATAAATCCAGACACATGCTCTATTTCAAAGTAGATACAAATTTTCACTTTGTCATGTTCTACTCCTAATATGTTTTATCTTATATACAAGGTTATTAGGACCATTATAATACTGCAGTTGTGTTTTGGAATATCACATCAGGTTTTCACACAAGCAACTCTGCTGCTTTTATCATATAGTAATAAGTGGTTGGTTTGGGATAGTTTCTTTGACAGGTTGCTAATGGTTGCTTTCATCCTCTCATTAGTCACATCTAAGATTCTCATTAGTTCGAGATTTTTGAGTATGTGTATGTGTGAGGGTGCAGCTCTGTGACCCGGGGATATACTTAACAAAATCTGAAGCTCTTCTTTCTCACAAAGCAATTCTAATGATTAACATTAAATTGCACCACCGAGTGAAGAACAGGTGACAAGAACTATGTTTAGAGAACATGAATACTTTACCTGGGTACGAATGACATGACACCCGTCTGTTTAACATTTTTGTCATGCTTTTCTATCTGGTGACGGGCTTCATCTACGAACTGAAATACAGGTTACAACTTGGTTGATGAACGTACACCACCTTCTCGATGATTTTTAATTTTACATTGTTTAACATAACAGCTATAACTTACGCGAATAAATAGCGTAGTAATTCTATCTTCCAGAGCATCAAGTAAGAGGCCCACATATCCGGCTGCATCTACTTTCTGATCAGAAATATATTGCTCTGTTGTACCGTGCATTGAAATGCACAGCAAAGGATCAATCTTGTGAGCCCAATCCACAATTGCATAGAAGTCCTCCTGAAAGAACACAGATACATAAGGAAAACTTAAACTTATTAACCTCTAAAGAGCAAGTCTTGTCGCTTGTGCAATTTAAGTATCAACCATAAACTTCTTGTAATTACTTGTATTCCTTCTAGTAAATCACGAAGTGATTCATTTAACGGCCCCATCTCCAGAGTACCTATAATGATTCCAGATATAAAGCTCAAACAAAATGTATATATTACACGGACAAAAAGAACTTCATGTAACATATATATACCCTGGTTGACATCATTTTCATTAATCTCCATCATGCCTAAATCATCATCACTGGCATCATCATCATGACTTGGTGGATCAGGTGTAGAAATTTTGAACCGCATGAAGTGTGATAAAAATGAACTCTGCAGTTTAAGTAGCAGTAAAAGTAAGGGCATAGAAGAAAGGGAAATAAAACTTGGACCTTTATCTAGAAACCAAAAACTATAATCAGAGTAAATAGGCATCAATCTTTGAGAGGGAGAAGAGAGAGAGAGAGAGAGAGAGAGTGTGCATGCACGAAAGAGAGAAAATAATTTTGTTCACACCTCATCAACAAGGAGTGGGATAAATACCGCGAGCATTTTGGAATAAGCTCCAGAAACCATGGAAGTGTCTATGTTGTTAACATTTTGGTTGGGACCAGTAGAACCTTCAAACCATACACTTGGAACTTTTGGTGCTTTAGTACCAGCACGAAGCTCGTTAGAGAATTCACGAGCCTGAAATTTGATCATAGAAATTTGAATACTATTCTTTGAAGTTCCAAACATTTTTGGCCTGTATCACAAATGCTAATTTCAAGCATAATATATAATGTTGGGCCTCACAGGTTGCTTAAGTTTTTAATAAAGTTTGCAGGTAAACATGCTACCAATAGTGTCAAGTATTTACACGTACACTTGTTTTTCTTTAGCAAGATACTTCAAATTATACCATCTACTTAGTATCTCTTGACATGCATGGATAAATATAACAGAAACAACAGCTAATTTCTTTAAAATAATTATGCATTTTAACCGGTTGTGAAATTGTTCATAGTCATGTGGAAAAAAAGGTAAGAAAAGCCAGAATATAAACAAGCCTTTTATACCAAATTAATTGGGAAGGTTAGGTTCCGGTGAGGATGAGAGTTATGGTGAGAAGGGTAAGAAGGAGGATCTCCGCCCTTGGATCAATCCTAATTGAAGAGTTCCACTAGATCAACACTAATGAGAAGCACCGGATCAATTCCCTTCTAAAGCGCAATTCATGGGTTGGTTTGAGATTAAAAATGATCTAGGGTCCAAATCCCTTCTTACACTTCTCAACTTAACTCTTATTCTCACACGATCCTTCGTCTTAGTTGGGATAGGCTAAAAATACACCAAATCATATTATGAAACTGTGAAATCCAAAAGAGGAAATTAATTTGGACTTTGGACACATATGTGGCAAGTGCATTAGATTTCTAAGAAATAAACAGTATACTAATTAATCAAATTTTAATGCAAGAGAAAATCCCAATTTTATGCCCATTACCTCACGCCGTAAAAGCTGATTAATGGAGTGACAATAAGCTTTCCTCAAAGGACCCAGACAATTTTTATCTAGAATCTGCGTGTAGATGAGGGGGGAGAGAGAAAGAAAAGTATATATGTTATAATGAATTGTAAATATAAATTAACAGGTAAGTTAAAGATTCTTTATTATTGATAATTGAAGTTTCCATGTAATTAACCTTCATGTGTTGCAAAAGACGAGCATAAATCCAGCATTTAGAGCGGAGATTGGCATGATCAGGCTTCTTTAGTTGCCCACGCTGCCCATTGCCAGACACCAGTAAAATTTCTGGTTGACAATCCTAAAGTAGAACTAAAAAGCACCCTAAGAAACAAACCTGAGAGAAGTAGCTTTTATCATTCATCATGGAATCCACCAAACTAACGAAATAGTCTCTCAAAAACTCACAGGCTCTTCGTACAAAAGTCAATTTTATGATGTTAAGTTCCGCCGTCTTTTCCTTGACCTGTCATTTTACAATACAGCTTTTCAATTATGCAAGTATGTATGCTGAGTGGACTGTGGACATAACTATTGAGCTTCAGCAGCTAATTAATTACACATCCATGTTGATCCAAGGTTCACAACAAATCATAAAATACAATTATTTGGTTTACTGTAGTTCGTAAAATTTTAGGGAAAACAAAGTGAAGCATAGGGTAAGTAAAGTCCAGCCTCAGTGTCAGGATAGCCAGTCAAGGCTCCATGAACTTCATTAGGATACAAATGGTCAGACACTACATGGTTCAGTTTTATGTAGCCTAATATATAGAAATATCAGATAACTACCACCTACATGATGCTAATTAGGGAAGTTCTTATAATAGGATAGCCAATCAAGACTCCATGAACTTCATTAGGATACAAATGGTCAGACACTACATGGTTCAATTTTATGTAGCCTAATATATAGAAATATCAGATGACTACCACCTTCATGATGCTAATTAGGGAAGTTCTTATAATAGGTTATGATTATGTTTTAAGTTGGGAGTAATTTAGTATTCCCAAGTCTTTCTTCACTACATAGCCAAACTATGCTGTTAAAATCGCGATATATCGTCGATATATCGGCGATATATCGGCGATCACTCCAAAAAAAAAATCGGAACTCAAATATTGGTCAAAATATCGGGAACGATATTATCGGCGATATTTTCCGATATTTAGCGATTTTTAGCGACATTTTCCGATATTTAGCGATTTTTAGCGATATTTAGCGATTTTTTGGGCTGATAACTTAAATTAGGTCTGAATCTTTCCACAACGTCTTCTTCTTCTTCACGTTCAACTTCAGTCTCGACTTTTTCTTCACAAATCACACTTCGACTTCAACTTCAGTCTTCAGACTTCGACTTCGACTTCAAGTCTCGACTTCTTCTTCACACTTCAGTCTCGACTTCTTCAGTCTTCAGTCTCGACTTTTCTTCACACTTCGACTTCAACTTCAGTCTTCAGACTTCTAAACTCTAATTAATGCATATTATATATATAATTCTAAGAAATATTATGTTAACCGCTATTTCCGATATATCACCGATATAACCGATATATCGAATATTGGTCCTGACCGATATTTCGTATTCTGACCGATATAACAGCATAGTAGCCAAACCACGCCATCTAATATTGATGACGACCAATTTCGAAATTTTACATCAAACAAAGGTAAATCACTAAATAAATAGTCAGCATGGTAGCCAACAGCCAGGATGGCATGGTGACATGCTGCCAATTATATCATCTGTACATCGACAAGTCGTTCTGATATGCTATTTATGTGGAAACCTATGTAATACTATTTACGTATAAACTCACATCAACTATATATTAATTATCACTAAGCGTTAGTATTATATTATATAGTATTAGTAAATAAAATAGACACAGTATTTTTAGTATCTAATAGGACCGAAAAAGAATTTAGTATTATGTTAACTTATTAAGGGCCCAAACATGTATTAATTAATTACAGTGGAGAAAATATGCAAAAAGTTAATTGGTCTTTAATTTAAAAGTATTGCTTATTATTTCTCTAAGTTTTAAATCTAGTACCAAAGTCTAAAACTACTTGCCTTTACAACCTTGATATATTCTCCATCATCCATCTCCCAATCGACTCTTTTGATTACTCCATCCGCATGAATTCTATTTTTGTATTAGAATATAGTAGATTTCTTGTTATTAACTAAGAAAACCCATTTGAAAAACTTACCAACCATAAGAGACGGTCCAACTTATATTTATATTTAGGATTTCAAAACTACCCTTGTTTTTTCATACATTATTGACTCTTTATTAACTAATATTGAGTGCATGAATATTTACCTATCTCTAAAACAAGAATAAGATCTCAAACTATAACCAACATGGGCTTTTGATTCTAAGATTGATGATTCCAAAAAAGACTTTGTTTTAAGCAAAACGTTGTGTTCTCGAGTCTCTTTTTTCGAAGAAAGGAAGAGAAAAGGGAAGGAAAGTAGGGGGAAAGAAAACAATCTTGGGTTCTTGAGTTCTTTTAAGAGGAAAAGGAAAATAAAAGGAAGAAAAATAATGTTGATTTTCCTCCCAAATGTGGAGGAAAAGAAAGTATTTATAAAATTACACATCTAACCATCAATTACAATTTACTATATAACAAATGAGGGTATATTTGTAAAAATGACATCTTTTCTTCCTTCTCTCTCCAGCTCTAGAACATATATTATTGTTCTTCCCTTTCCTTCCTCTCTCTTCACTTTCAAACCTTTGAGCTCCTTATATTGCCTTGAAGTTTATGACAAGGAGAATTGTTACAAAGTGAAGAAATTTCTTTAGAAAAACTTGGCGAATTAGTTGGGCCATTTGATTATTGTGTTGAATATCGAGGTACTAAAATTATTATCAAATGATATGCTTAAAAAAATCTGCACTTAAGATGAATATCATAGGTGTTGTGATTATAGTACTGAGGCTATTATTGTTGAAACTAGGTAAGAGCAAGAGGAGATAGAACCAAAACAACATAATACACTTAGTTACCCCGGTGAAGAGGATTTCGAGAAGTAGAACATAGAAATTGAAGACCTCGCCGGAAAGGAGTACGGAGTGAAGAATAGATATGAAGATGCTATGCCTACTCAAACAATTGAAGCATCAAATGAATAAATGTTGAAAGGAACGGTGTCATGGCAAGAGGTCAAATCAATATTACCTTTTCGAGATGTTCAACAACATGAGAAAGGGCATGTCATTTTTTTTTTAAAGACAATAATTTTATTACTGGAAAGAGAAACCAGAAATTACAAAAACGTGTTGAGAAATTAGAGAAGGTTATGTAGAGAGAATTGCAGGAATCTTGTTTATGAATTGAGACTAGACTTTACAAAATGAGGATATCCAACTATTTATAGGAAACAGTCAAGATATGCTAAACAGAAAAATAAAACTAACTAATTCAATTAAAGCCACATCTAACAAAATGAAACAAAGAGGCCAAATTCTGCAAGGACCAGAATGCCAAGAAAGACCAAACAACCCACTACAAAAGGCATAGGCCAAGAAATAAAACAAAACAACACAAAACGAAAAGGAAGATCCAGCCCTAACCCATGAACAAGACAGCCTTTAACTTTGCCAATACGAGCCACTCAACCACTCCATCCAAGAAGGCTTCCTGCTCTTAGCCCTGTTTGAGATCCAAAGAAAGGAGGTTGACTGGATTTTGAAAAACAGCTCCCGAATATCGATCCGAGCACCCCTGTCAAAAACCAAATAATTTATCTTCCTCCACAGGATGAATAGGGAAGACCAAGTGACTGCTTCCCTCTCCGAAGCTAAAGCAGACACACCACCACCCTACCAATGTCTGAAATCAGCTCCTCGGTCGATCTTCTTGACTGGAAATTCCCACCACACCAAGAAGAACTTTTTTCCTACAACTGAACACTAATCAGGCAATCCAGGAAGTAGTGTTTAAGAGATTCTACATCACTGTTGCATTTAGGGCAAAGCCTAGAGTCTAAATCAAAGCGCTTATCATACAAAACTTCCCTCACTGGAATCCCTCCCTTACACAACCTCCAAATGAAGACGTTGACTTTATTTGGCACTAAAGAACGCCATCGGGCATTTCCAGCCCCATTGTGAGTGTCCAGCAGCCTATTATCTGTCATTTTCCTCAACTTTTTCACAGTGAAAACCCCATTTGCATCCAAATCCCAAACCCACTTATCAGTCCCATTGGGATTAATCGAGATAGGTTGCAACAGTCGTAAAAGATCCTCAAACTCTCGACTGGCTCTATTCCTAAGGCCTCTATCCCACTCTACAGCCAACCTTCTACCCAGCTGGACCAATTTTATATGGCAGCTTCACCTCTTTTACCCTTTCTAAATCCCACAACCACAAGCAAGGAAATCTATCTTTTAATCTACAACCCTCCAACTATCGATCCGACCAAAACTCGATATTTGGCCCATCACCAATACTCCGGCTAAACGAGTCCGAGAATGATAAACGACTAAATCCTCTATTTCTCTTATCGCCTTCACCACTCCTCCTCAAGCGCCCTCAAGCATGCCCTTGTTATCTCTATCACTAAAGACACCATCTCTACTGTAAGCACTCGAAATAGTTCTATGCCACAACGCTCCCCCTCCAATATAAATCTCCAAAGTCATATCCCCAGCAAAACCCAATTAAACACTCGAATACTCTTTTTCCCAAAAAGAAAATGCTCGAATACAACCCACCCCTAACCCCCCCAATTGAGTATCATAAATTATACTATCCCACCGAACCCGGGATAAATAATGCGACCTGTTACCCCCCACCCCAAAATAATTTCCTTCTTAATCTCTCAAGGGTTCGCACGACGCCTATTGGGGCACGATACAAGGAGAAAAAAATACAATGGTAGATTGTTCAGCATGGATTTAATTAGCGTGAGTCTTCCACCCATCGATATAAGCTTTCCAGTCCCGCCGTCTAACCTTGATTTCAACTTTTGGATAACCGGCTCGCAATTTATAACTGTCGTCGCCTCTTCTATAGACTCATTATCCACCCCAATCCCATACATCTTGCTTTTCAAGAGGTTTATTCTAAGACCTGTCGCTGATTGAAAGCAAATGAGTAAAGCTTTAAGGTTCTTTAAGTTTGCACGACTCCACTTTCCAAAGAAAAGAGCATCATCAGCGAATTGAAGATGAGAAACTTCGACTCCGTCTCCACCCACCTTCACTCCTTCAAAGAGCCCCTTGGACTTTGCTTCTTCATAACAATATCCATCCCTTCCATCGCAATAAGGAAAAGGATAAGGGATCATCTTGTCTAACTCCTTGTTCACGGTTGAACTCTATGGTAGGTGAACCATTGACCAAAATTTCCACTTGCATCATCGATTGCCAAACCCCATTTGAAGCATCAAATCTTCCAAACACTTCCAGTTGACACAATCGAAAACTTTTTCAAAACAAGTTTTTAAAGAGAAAAGCTTTATGACCAGCCCTTTTCATGAAGGTTACTGTTGTGTCAGCCACTAGAATGCTGTTCGCGATACTTCTTCCTTCAATAAAAGCCGATTTAGTGGCGCTTATTACCTCACCTATTACTGCTTTCAGCCTTTTACACCAAACCATTTCTCTTCTATGTTCTTCTTTTAAATTGCCTGAATGACCAATGTAAAACAACAAAGTTTTTCTTCTAACCCTTGCAAGGATGAGTGGTTTGGGTGTGAAAATGCTCTCATTATTCCAACTATTTGTCATCTAACACATTAGTGAAGAAAAAAAGTAGATGAATCACACAGTATAACCATATAACCTCAAATCAATCAATTTAATAGCAAGTGGGATATAGAGAGACATAAAAAAAGAATTTATAAACCATCGAAATCTAGAAGTAATTCGTTTTTTAATTGAAATAAAACCTTTTTATGTTCTTAATTTATTTTAATGTTTCTTTTTTTAGTGTTAGCTTAAGTTGAATCTGATCATTTTTGACAATCAATATTGGAAGGGTCAACCAAACATCACCTATGGAAATTATCCCACTAGCCTACCTATGTTCTGTTGGATCTTAATAAATTTATTTTTGTTATATATACTTGACACTGATCAAGAAGACTTACGTGAAGCTGTTACTCATCCAGACATCACCTAGCAACTGTGGCTAGTTGGATTATGTTTACTCCAACCGTTACCCATTTGGATGTTCATCATCATCTTTTTACGGTCTCTTTACTTTAGGGTGAGGTTTTGTATTTTCATAGAGGACAGGGTAAGAGCTTTCACCTATGATGAATTTGGCAGGATAAGGTGTCCACCATCACTATATCTTTGTAGTGATAATGGTTCAAGTATTTAGACCCTAAACATTAACAATGTTCAGATTTACAATAAACAAAATGCCAAGATTTTTAGTATTTCACATGGCAGCAGTATGTCGTAAACCATTATACGTCATTCCTTTTTTGGATATTCCAGGGACCTTTAACTTTAAGGGACAAAGCACCATCGTATCCTATATTCCAGAGTACTTCTATCATCCTTTAGCCTTCTAAGAGCATAATCAAAACTTAAATATGTCGACCTTCTTAAACTTTGTGCCCAGTAAATAGTTTAAGAAGAAAAGGAATTCAACAACAAACCAAGCACGTCACTAATGGTTAGGTTGACTGTGACAGGGATGCATAAAGCATTACTACTTTCCACATCAAAAGAAACATTATAACATAAAAAATGTAAGAGAACAGGAGAAAGAACAATAGGCAATGCACATACAGCTCTAATTTTTGCATAGTCCGGACCCAAAGTAGATGCATCAAGACCACGCAAAGCGTCCCTTAGCCGATCACATAATTTAATATTTTGACGCATGGACGCCTCATCAAAGGAGACTGCTGTTAGACCTATAATCTGGAATGGATACAGAACGATCAAACAGATGATCAAACAAGTTAATTCCAGCTGGAAATAATGTACCTCGGGAGGGATATGCAATCTATCAAGAAGCGTATCCAGTTCCACACTCAAAGCTTTATTATTTATAGACTGCATTTCCAGCTTGTTGTTGCGTGCTTCTATCTGTGACCACAATTTGAAATATTATAAAAGCACTGTCAAAGAAGTCTCGTGGCAAATAACAGAGACATACAACTTACTAAACACTCGATACCATGTGAATTTCTCTTAAAACAGCCATGTGGACTTTGACTAAAGAATTAACGAGGTTTTAGGAATTTCATTGATAAATGTTCAACTTCCAATCTTATCAACCTCTAACGTCCTGTATTTTGCTATATGTTATCTAAGGATTTAATTTTTGTTTTTCTTATCTCTAAAGGTTTTAGTTCATCTATATGACTTGGGCTTAGTTATTTTACCCGATATTTGTGGATCTTAATGTTTATGGATAACATTTGAGAATTAAGTGTAAGATCGCAGATATACAAGTCCAATAGGTTTCATTCTAAAACTCCTAAAATTATAGGTATCAGATAGGGGGAGAACTAGGGTCTGGAGGAGACATGAGTATTCTTCTAGGAGAAGATCTCGAGGATTATGGGTTTTCTTGGAGCAGCTCCAAGATATGGATTCATATTTTTCATGACTGGCAAATCTTTGGATTAGCATAGACTTGTATGGATTGTCTTCCATTCGATTCTTAAATATCTTAATATCATTTTATATGTCTAAGGAATGTTTTCCCATTTATTCATAATTCATTAGATTGTATAGAATCGTTTTTCTTATGCTTCAATTCTTATCTTTCAAACTAGGGTTTGTAACTTGTTAACATGAAGGAAGGTATTATTATTCAATAATATGATAGTATATATAGAGCATAACAGCAAACCCCATTATCGCGATACATTCCCATTAGCTCACTTGTAAGATCACCCAACTCTTGAGTTAGACATCAGACCCACATTAAATCACATGTTGTCCAAGCCATGGCTCGATATTCAGATTATGCGCTAGACAAGAAAACCGTATATTTTTTCTTCCTTTCGTGAAATACTAGATTTTCACCAAAGAAAACACAATATTATGTAGTAGATCTTCAACTATACGGACATGCAGCATGGATGGCCTAGAATATTGGATGTGGCCTTGTGTGAGACAAGGTCTTTTCCTAGGAAAACCCTCGAGGTATCTAGGATATGTATAACTACATCCCTGTGATAAGTATGAGGAGAAGGCATGAATGACTAATTATACCAACTAAAAAAGCAATATCCAGCCGTGTCACAGTGAGATACTTTAATTTCCATACCAATCTCGTGTATCTTCCTGGATCATCTACAAGCTCTCTCTCTCTCTCTCTCTCTCTGTGGATAGAGCTTGATTTTCAAGATCATTGGTGAGTCAGTACCATGACCCATCAAGCATGCCAGTTCCAGCAAAAATGTCAAGAACATATTTTCACTGATAGAGGACAATTCCTTTGTGATCTCGAGCAACCTCAATACCTAAAAAGTAGTTGAGGTTTCCTAGATATTGATACAAACCGAATCAATAACAACATATTAGAGAATGATTCGTATTAACTACAAACAATCGAAGGGTTACAATCGATTTCGAGGGACTTCGTTTTGAACAAAGAAACAAAAGCTATTGCTAGTATTTGCACAACTGAACTCTTGATTAAAATGAAGAACAAGGGCTGTATATATAGCCGTACAAGAAACTGAAATAGCTAAAAGAAAGCAACTAACACTGGAAGACTAAGTCCAGATTATTAATTGGTCAAAAGAAAACGTTCCTAATGACTAGGACTATCATTGACTAAGAGAAACTAAATCCAAACTTCAAAGGCACGTGCTCTGCTCCAACAATTCCTCCCCTAAATCAAACATGCACACAATATTTGATTTATTCATCAGTTGCTTGTACTCCCAACAATCTTCTAATAATTTCGCATTGCTCCAATTTTTAGTGGCTTGGTCATGATGTCTGCAAGCTGATCATTAGTTCCACGATGCTCCATGATAAGAGTTCCATCATTTGTGAGATTCCTTAAGAAATGAAATCTTACGTCGATATGTTGCTCCTCCAGTGAAAAACTGGATTCTTTACAAGCTTGATGGTAGAAGAATTATCACAATAAACTTTAACACCTTTAGACTGAGTGCCTCCAATCTGCTTCAGAACCTGTTGCATCCAAACACAATGGCTTGCACACAGAGCTGCAGCCACATACTCTGCCTCTGTAGTTGACAGCTTCACTATAGGTTGCTTCTTGGAGGTCCATGCAACTGCTCCACCAGTTAACATGAACACAAAGCCTGACATGCATTTGCGATCATCAATATCACGTGCATAGTCGCTGTCTGTATCTGTGCGTCCTCTTTCATAAAAATTCCTATATCAATGGTACCCTTAATGTACCTCAGAATTCTTTTGGCTGCCATCATATGTGCTTCCTTTGAACTAGACATGAACCTGCTTATGAGACACACAGAGTAAATCAAGTCTGGTCTAGTGACGGTCATATAGATCAAACTTCCCACCATTTCCTTAAATAGAGTTTCATCAACTTGTTTCCCTCCATCTTTCTTTGAGATGCTCCCAGGTACTATGGGAATTTTTACTCCATTACAATCACTTAAGCCAAATCTTTCAAGAATTTTTTGTGCGTATTTCTTTTGATTGATATGGATCTCTTTCTCAGTTTGGCGCACTTCAACTCCCAAGAAATACTTCATTTCCCCCAAGTCAGACATTTCAAATTCTCTTTTCATAGAGTCTTTGAAAGCTTGCAACATCATCAAATCATTACCCGTAAAAACAAGGTCATCAACATAAAGACTTACAATTAGGATTTTGCTTTCCACCTTCTTGATGAACAATGTGTGTTCATAGCAGCTTTTCTCAAATCCCTCCTTCGTGAAATAGCATTCAATGCTACAAAATCAGGCTCATGGAGCCTGCTTTATGCCATACAAGGCCTTTTGCAGTTTATAGACCTCGGTTTCTTCACCTTTGACTTCATATCCCAGTGGTTGAGCAACATATACCTCCTCGTCAAGATTTCCGTGCATTTTTGTTAGAGTTTCCAGCCATTCCTTTTAGCCAATGCTATCACCATTCAAATCATATCCCATCTAGCAAATAGGGGCAAAAACTTCGTTGTAGTCGATACCTTTTCTTGTGCATATCCTTTCGCCACTAGTCAAGCTTTGCACTTGTCTACTTCCCCGTTCTCATTCATCTTCGTTCATTCGGTACTTTACGCCTATCACTTTAACTCCATCTGGTTGTTGAACGAGTAGCCAAGTGTGATTTCTTTCTATAGCATCTATCTCCATATTCATGGCATCCCTCCACCTTTTTTATTTTACTGCATCCTCATAAGAAACTGGATCATCAGTAGACATAAACATAAGGAAATTTTGTACCTCTTCCACCGAGAATTCTTCTCCGCTTGTGTAGTCTAGGAGATAAGCTGGTGCCCTTTTTTCTCTTCTATCCGGTGGTGGAAGAACCATAGGAGTAACATGTTCACTAGAAGATGAATTGCCATCTCTTCTATCTGGTGCTGGAAGAACCGTAGGAGTTACCTGTTCACTAGAAGATGAACTACCAGCCTCTTCAACTACTCCATCTTCGGTGTCGTTATCATTTTCATGCCCATCATCAATGTCTTCATATGCTTCTCCCCAATCAAGAGTGACATTTCTTGCTTTTCCATCTGTCCTCCCCCAATCCCAGCATTCTTGTTCCTCAAAGATGACATCACGACTGATTGTGACTTTCATGTTCAAGGGATTTATCATTTTATACCCTTTTAGACTCTTCACTGTATCCAATCCTCACAAGTTTTTAACTCCTAGCATCCAACTTGAACCTGTTTTCTGTTTTCCGCTGGCACATATACATTTCCCAAGCAGCCCAAAATCCAGAAGTACTCAACGTTGGGTTTTAAGCCATTCCAACACTCCTCCGGGGTTTTGTACTTTACTGCTGATGTAGGGCTTCTATTGATAACATGACATATCCATTTTGCTGCTTCGGGCCAGAAAGCTTTGGGCATCTTCTTCTCTTCATGGAGACAGCACACTTCATTAAGAATCTTACGGTTCTTACGCTCAGATACTCCGTTCTGCTACAGCATATATGCTGTGGTTAGTTGCCTCTTGATGCCCTATGAAGTGCAAAAATCTGAAAATTCCTTGGAGTTAAACTCCCCTCCCCTGTCAGTTCTTAAACTGCATATCTGAAAGCCACAATCCTTTCTACCATAACTTTGAATACTTTGAAAGTTCCAAAAGTCTCACTCTTTTCACTTAAAAAATAGACCCATAGGTTGCCATTGAAGTCATCTGTGAAGGTCAGTATATACCTTTTATTGCCATGTGACTCCGGAGAAATTGGCCCACAGAGATCTGAATGTACTAGTTGTAGCTGTCTTGCTGCTCTCCAGATGCTCGTCTTTGGAAACGGTGCTCGATTTTGTTTCCCCAACCATGCAACCTGTACAGACCCCTTTTGCTATTTTAATCGTCAGCATTCCACGAACCATATTTTCGTTACAAAGAGGAGCCAAGTTCTTGTAACTCAAGAGCCCAAATCTCTTGTGCCAGAGCTCACTTGTTTCCTCCGTATTGGCATTAAAGCATGCAGAATTGTTGGTGAGAATGTTCGTATCTACAATGAACATCCTGTTTGCTGTCATGATGCACTCCATAATACAACCACTTTTTGGGTGGTACAACTTGCACACCCCATCATCAATCAGAATGCTTATGCCTCTGTCTTGAAGCTGGCCCATACTAAGCAAGTTGTTGCATAATTCGAGTCACAGTGCGAGACTAACCTTTAAATTCAATTTTGATGTTCCCCTTTCCCATAACCTTCAGCTTAGAGTCATTTCCAAGTTTCACTGAATGAAATAAGCTTTCATCTAGTTGCATAAACCAATCCTTGTTACCCGTCATGTGGTTCGAGCATCCAAAATAAAGGAACCATACCCCTTCTTTCTTCCTTCGACTTAAATCAGCGTGTGCCATTAACATCATCTCTTCTTGGTCATTAAATTCTGCGTAGTTTGCCTTTTTCTCCCAATTAGGGCACTCATATTGCAAGTGCCCCAGATTATGGCACCTATAACACTCCACTAAAGCTTTGTTGAATTGTTGTCTGCCTCTGCCCCTTCCTCGTCCGTGTAGCATGCCTTCCTCTTCCTCTTCCATACCGTTCTTCAAATGATACCTTTTTTTGATAGGTTTAAAATTTTTTTGACCTTTAGTGCTTGTTGTTCCTCGATCAACCCCTTCATCCTTTGTTCATGAATTAAAAGGCTGCTTTGAAGTTCGTCTACAGTTAAGGTCTCTACGTTGTTGGATTCTTCTATGGAGCATACAACGTAGTTAAATCTTGGAACAAGGGACCTCAAAATTTTCCCCGTGATGTCACTATCTTTGATAGTCTCTCCATATGCCTTCATTCGTTTTGCTATAGACAAGGTTCTTCCAAAATACGTGTTGATTGTTTCTCCTTCTTTCATCCTTAACGTCTCGAATTCAGTCTTAAACCCTTGAACTTGTGCTCTTTTAACTCGTATTGAGCCCTTGTACTTCTGTTTCATAGAGTCCCAAATCTGCTTCGAAGTTTCATCATTCAAGATTGTCTCCATGATCTCTCTATCAATGGCTTGATAAAGGTAGTTCTTCACTTTCTTGTCCCTCAGCTGTTGGTCAGCAATCACCTTTGCTTCTGCTACTGTTGGCTCTCTTCCTTGTGGAACATCAATCCCTTCTTCAACCAGACTCCAATACTCTTTGGATCGCAGAAAGTTCTCCATTAATTTTTCCCAGTGCTCGTGGAAGCCATCGAACTTTGGAATGGCAGGTTGAACAAACATGTTCTTGTTACTACTGTCAGCCATACTTTCTCAGACTTCCTCTCCTCTCGTGTTTATCTCTCAAGAGTTCCTCTCCTCTCTGTAACAGGCTCTGATACCAATTGTTTAACAAAGAAACAAAAGCTACTGCTCATATTTGCACAACTGAACTCTTAATTAAAGTATAGAGCCGTACAAGAAACTGAAATAGCTAAAAGAAAGCAACTAACACTGGAAGATTAAGTCGAGCTTATTAATCGATCAAAAGAAAACGTTCCTAATGACTAGGACTATCATCGACTGAGAGAAACATAAATCCAAACTTCAAAGGCACGTGCTCTGCTCCAACACTTTGAGACTGCCGGATGTCTCCCAAAGCTCTGGCCCGAAAAACACATGAACTGATCGATAAAACCTTAATGACCTAACCTCCCTTATTTATACTACCTGACTAATACTACTCTTGCATCAACTACTTGTACTACTGCATTAGGCACTTGTACCTTAGCCTACCATATTTGACTATTTAAACCCAATACCTAGGGTACAACAGATATTTGATTTGAAACTGGTTCTAAATAAAGACTTTGCAAGCTACAATTCGCTCACTATCACAATAAATATCATCAACATAAAACACCAATAAGATCCTTCGTAACATTGATGACAAAAGGGTACAAAGTAATTATAGGCACTCTGAGTCATCCCAAAAGATTCTAGGCTTGGGAGAATCAAGAACCCAAACCCGTGGAGTTAGTTTAAGGCATAAAGAGATAGCCAAAAGTAACTTTAGATGACCCCCCTAAACCACAAAGCCTGGAGGTTGTTGCATATAAACTTCTCCTGAAGAACAACATTTAAAAACGCATCGTTGGTATGAAGTTGGTTTAATAGCCAGTGGTGAATGACAGCCTTGGCAATAACGGAACATCTTGGTAACAGAACTGAACATCTCAAAATAGTCTTCCCCATACTGTGAATGTAGTCTTAAGCGACTAGCTTTGTGATTAGAAAGAGAGCCACATGATTTCATTTTAATTTTTTAACAGAGAATACCCACCTACAACCACAAGTTCTTTTCCGGTGGAAAGATTAACAAGATCCCATGTCTAATTGAAAAGAAGGGCAGATTTTTCCTCATGCATTGTTTGGTGCCATCCAAGATGAGCCTGAGCCTCAAACGCAACTCAGGAAATATGATAATTGTCCGAAGATAACACAAAGGCAAGATAGCTAGAAAATAGGTGATCATAAGAATATCATCAAAGATAAAGTAGTTGAAGAGATTGATAAACACAAACACAACTGTAGGCAATGAGAACATCAGACGCTTTGTTAGGAGATGGAAGAGTCCCCCATAGTGTCAGGTATAGGAACATTTGTTCCAAGATTCATCACAGGAGAAGGTTTTGCCTTAAATTATCCTTTAATTACTGAATTTTTCAAAATGTACTTTATGTAGGTCTTGTTCATCTCCGATTATTATGATATTGGAGTTTTTGTTTTTTATTGAGATCATTAGATCCCTATTTGTACCTTAACGTGATCATGTGATGTATTTGGGACTCTTGTCTCACAAAAGAGGCAAAAAGTTACGCAATACTCATGAATGGATGTGGCTTAATCAGAGGATAACAATGCTCAGTATTGGACACTTGAGATAAGATTTGCAAATTATGTACAACGCTACAAAAAGAGACAAGTAACACTTTCTGGAACATGGTATGACATGAAACAGTTACTCCTAGATATTGAAATTTGTCACTTAATAGAATAACCCATAATTAGCAACCAATGTAACTTTTTACACATTAATATATGAATTATAATACTCGACTAGCATGTTTATTAGAATAATCATCAATGGTACTACAAAAATAAAATATACAAGTAAAACTAAAGGATGTCCATACCGCCTCGATGTCCTCCCGCATATGTCTGAGCTTCACATTAATAATCGCCAGCCATTCGTCCATGTCTTCAACATAAGTTGTAGCTGACTCAAGTCCCCGCAACACCTGCAGAACAATAAAGAAGAAGACATGGAGAATACTGTGTTTGGCAGAAAGTCAAAAACTAGACAAGTGGCTATTAATCAGTAAGAAAGTCTATTATGTTTTTTAGTACATGATGTATACACCACCGAAGACCAGCAGGTAGCTTACCAAAGAGTATATTGAAGAATGTTTGTATGATGGAATTCATGTTACGTAGAATTTATTCAGGCTGTGTGATTGCTAAATGAATGATAACAAGCTCAATGGTTTTAGAATGAACAAAAGGGCCCACTTTTACAAGTATAGACCAATCCGACAGGAAAAGGATATAATGATCCTACCAGTAAGAAGCCTAATTGTTCCTAAATGTAATGGAACATTCATATTTCCCTACAATATAAGCGCTTTACCTCATCTACCAAATGCTCGCTTTCCAAAATTGCATGCACATTTGCTGCTTCCAAAGCGTGAAGTTCTCGTTTCAACCTTTCAGAAAAGACTTCTGCTTCCCCAATGCCCATGACATATCTGGGCACAATATTATTACCACCATCATCAGAAGCAGATTAAGATAATCCTATAATGATAAGTTTGATGTCTGGAACATAAGATGGCTGGTTATTTCACCTCAATTAACCTTCACGTCCAACTCTCCCACTTGGGAACGTAGTAAACAAGATAAATTAAGCACCCTAACTTACGTATTTGAAAGTAATGTATGTACCAAGTACGATCCCGCAAAATAGAAGCAAAAACAAGCAAGGCTTCGAGTCTGGCAGCGGAGTTACAACTCATTTGGGGATTGGGCTCCTTGGGGCACTGGGATCTTAAGCTAGCCACCTAGTGCATCGCTGTGTACCTGATTTGCCTCTCAGATGATGCTCTTTGGGGGGGGGGGAGTAAGGGCCGGCTTAGGGGTTGCCATTAAAAAAAACATGAATCCTTCCACAAACTCCTTTCATATAGAAGCAATTATCAAAGACAATTTCAGAAATACAATAACAATAAATATAATAATAATAATAATAATAATAATAATAATAATAATAATAATAGTAATAGTAATAGTAATAGTAATAGTAATAGTAATAGTAATAGTAATAGTAATAGTAATAGTAATAGTAATAGTAATAGTAATCACAAACAAAAAAGAGAAACAAGAGAAGATTTTCTAATTTCCTCTCTGGAAAACATTTATTTCAGGGCTAGACAAACTTCCCGACATGTGAGTATTAAAAGAAAGAAAATTTTCTTCTAATGTAGCAATATAGAATTTCTGGATGCAAATAATATGTTCTAGATAAAAAAATACTAGCTGTATATGTATATATATATATATATATGTATGTATATAAACTCAGAGATGGGTCGCATGACATATATCTTAAGTGATTAGGACATGTAATTTTTTAGTATTCACAGAAGAAAATTATACGTACGTGCCTAGAAGAGCTTCCATGTCCTCTTCTTCTGCTTGCGACACAAGATCATTTTCCATTGTAACCATGGAGTCACCTTCTGAACCCACATCTGTGCCTCCATCTTCATCATTATCTAGCTTAGAAACTGCTGATGTATGTTCCTATACAAGTAAAAGCACTATGTTGCAAAACAAATGTTATATACAAGGGATACAATTAGAATAAAGTACTTAAAAGGATAACTGTAGGATCAAGGGCCAAATGACATAGAAAGACCAAGACAAATATTGTTCACCTTTAATTCCAATGTACTTCCTTATCCTCCAGATTAACTTCTTGGGGAGACTAAATACTATAGGTGGCACCAATTAAGATGCTAAATGGCCCTGATTGACAATGGTGTGAACTTCAATCCACTGACTAAAATTAACTTTATCTCATAACATGAAAGTGTTGGTGCACAACAGAAAGTTCCTAGAGAAGTCTAGTTGGTTTAACAATACTTCAAAGTAGAAGAGGGACCTTACAAGCAGTTTGATGCACTGAAGGTTGCTTCCTAAAAGGTGAGAGGCACAAGTGCAAGAATGAATAAGATGTATGATCAAAAATATTGGGCCATGGGAATCTAGCATTAGACAATCTGAAGAAAAAGAACAGCCTGGGAGAAAAGATCAAGAAGATATCCAAAAGGACATAATGTGAAGGAAGAAGTCAAAGCATTAAGGCAGAGGAGAGAGGAAGCTACAATGAAGCTTGTGAACTCGTAGTCATGACAATCTGTAAATGACTAAATGTGATATTTTCTGTTGTAGCCAAGGCCATTCATTGGTGGTCCATCCAAGATGTGATGAGACCATGTATGCTCTTTATGGCTAAGAAGAACATGGCACACTTTTGGACTCAGTTCCTCTCTGAGGAGACTTGAGATGTTTGAACGTATAGGCCATAAGAAAGGGCCAATGATTGCTCTGCTCACCAATGTCCCTCATACCACATAAAGTTGGGAAGAGTGGAGCACACGTTATGAGGTATAGAACCATTATGTGTCATATACAATTGAAGGAGAACATGATCACTACAACAGAAAGCCTCTATACATGTATGGTACCGTCTTCAAGGGTATGGATAAACGTTAAACCAAATCAGTGGGAAGCCAAAAGTGCTCATAATCAGGCACATTTAAGTAGCTGGAGTCTGAATTGAGGCTTTACGAAGATGGTCAACTTGGCTTAACACAAAGTGTGAGACCTCATGTGTAAGAAGTAAGAACAATAACCAAATATTCCTGCATCTTATGCTTAACTTTTCAGTATCACCAAAAAACGAACAAGAAAATATTTTATTAAACAAGGAAAGGAACAGAAAAGGTAGAGAAATGAGAAAGGCTCCTGCACAACTACTGAAGGACAGAGGGAATCATAAACTGCACAGCCGAAGAAGATGAAGATTTTGCTACCAGCTTATAATTTATATTTACAAATTATCACCTCTATCCATCCCTTGTGGAGTTTATAAACTTATCATCAAGCAATATACTAAAATAACTCAAATCTTTTTATCTCCAGAAGTGTACATTACAGGTGAAGAAAACATAGTCAAATCAAACTAGTTAAATTGCAATGTCATCTTCTTCTTTCTCAATCACAGGTCAGACTACTTAAATTGCAAAGTAAAATATTAAACTTGATGAGGTATAATGTGTGTAGTCACAGCAGCTATGTAACACAAGTGCCAAAGCATTAACCTTATTTTTAGTGAGAGAGACATGTCTACATAAACAATAGGACTAGGAAAACTCATACGCACCTTGGCCCAAAGAGCCAACTCCACAATATCAATACCCACAACTTTCGGTAGATGACCCATTGCGTCTTTGCAGATATTAAGAATACAGACCAAGAGACGATTCCTAAACATCAAAAAATGCATGAGAATTACAGACTAACATATCTGTCATATTAAAGGTTGAAGCAAATGGAACTGGGAAAATTTACCTCTCATCGAGATTGCGCATGGTCCACTGAATAGGTGCAACTCTCTGGTTTCTAATATTATCAAAACCCTATTGGCAGATTAGTTCATGAAGCAAGCTATAGAGCAATCTCTCTAACATGAAAAGAAAACTCCATTTCTTAAAGCTGTGATTACTTGAAAGAAGCCTAGAATACTTCATAGACATCGAGAACCATTACCAGCATGAATGTGCATCCACTGTGGTCACTAGTTACAACCTCCATCTTCGCAAGACGCCTCAGCTTGTATATTTTTGCAGGCTACACATGTAGGGATTTGGAAAAATAACTTAAAGGACCATGACATCTAAAAAGCAAAAAGTTAAGATATAACAAAAGTAGTAAATTCTGTATGGTAGATTTTTCCTTCAAGACAGCTCATAATTGCTAAAATTCTAAAAGGTCTAAATGTGATGCTCATATTTCTCATATCCAAATGGGATTAATTTTCTGGTTTCTAGTATAAAAAGAGATGTTCGGGAAAGATACAGGGTAGGGCTCATAAAAAAAAGGTTCCCCTCGATAAAAAAAAATCATGGCTTCAGTTCAAATGATGGAAAGAACCTTCAAACACAGAATTAATACTCTTAAAACTGAACATGCTCTGTTTGTGCACATTATAGGTATGAAAAAGCAAATGATAAGAGAGAAGAAAAGGTTCTGATATATACCTCAAGAACTCCTCCATTCGTATACTTTAAGACTCGGAGAAAAGCCTTGGTTTGTTCACCTTTTGCTTTTGCTGCAAAAACCACAGATAGTTAAAGACCAGATTACAAAGAACAACAATAGTTAAGCAGCCATATGGTTAATTTAGAACAAACAAATTCTTTAGATTGGAATTCTGGGAATTTGTTAATCATCTTCACATCAAAGAAGAAAATTCAGAAACTACTGAAGCAAGCAACACACTGAACCAAAGATGTAGGGTTGGTGTCAACAAGCAATAACAAACACTTTCTTCTATCTGAAATGGTTAAGATTAGCTATATTTTCTAACACCTATAAAGAAAGGGCCATTATAGGAGCTCGAGCCAGCCATTTGTTATTGTAAGAGGTACTTACTGTTCCAACAAATGATAGAGGAACTTCCATGTACTATATGTTTCTATTACTCTTATGATCATCTTCTATATCACATAGATCTTTCCTAATGTGATGTGTGTAAAAACTGTGGCTTCTAGCTAACGCTTTTCAAATCTTTTCCGCCAGCCGGAGGCTTCAGGAAAAACTCCCCCCCACCCCTGGACCCTACTTCCTTGTAAAATATATCGGGTCTGTTTGCTTTGGTTTGGATTTACCAGAAAAGACTATCTTCTGTCCTAAGCCCCTGGTTATGCACAATATATTTGTATTAAAAATATGATAGAAAAAGGCAATAATAAGACCGGTTACAGAAAAGTATGCTTCATCTCATTTGACAATCATTGCTCGTGCACTCCCCCTCCTCCCAAAAACAAAAAACAAAAAACAAAAAGGTTCATGACCTACATTAACCTGGTTCATAGTTTCAAATAGACATATACCACTTCTGTACTACTTTCAGAAACTTGCTGACAGAAACTCGTTTAATATTCCATCTGTTATAAGCCCTTTACTGACTGTGATGAACTGAGATTATAATGTTAATACCAAATTGTATTTCCCATCTACAATACTACAATTATGACATTAGTAAAATTGTTTGTCCAAACTATATCAAATAAATACAAATAATAGCCATACTGAGGGAAGAGACCATAAACCATAAAGTTTTGAAGCAATGTCACTGTCTCATAAAGTCATAATTTCATTATGTCAGTAAACCAATTCAAGCGATGAGTGCCTCATTGTTAACCACAAAGTCATTATGTCAATGAAAATAGAATCTATGAGTACCTTATAAATGGACTTAACTAAACCATCTGATGCCAAATTTTTACTTCCCATAACATACCTAAATCACACCATTTCTAAGATGTAATATCCTTCGACCTTAAACTAAGTTGTTGCCATATAATCTTAGAGCTATTCGGTAAATATTTCCTTGTAAATAGATTGATTCTCAATCTTCTATTTATGTCTAGTCTATATTCTGTAATTAGTGCTTTCCTTGTATTAGTGTGTCTCCTAGAATAGCTTCAGCCTATTTAAGTTGCTTGTAACCTATTGTTTCAATGTACAAAGAAATAAGAACGCTCCTTATTCAACTCTAATGGTATCAGAACCCATGCAATCTGTCTAATATGTCCTTCGATCAGCCAATAACTCATCCTGATATGGAGAAACCAAATGATAACTCTCTCCACAAGTCAACCTCTCCTTTGCCGGTAGCCTCATCAGACAACTCATTATTGCAAATAACCCTTCACAAACTGAACGCAAAAACCTTTTGCAATGGTCTCAGTGCATCTCACTTTTCCGGCATGACAAAGGACCGCGCATCGGCTATGTTACTGGTGCAACTCAAGCTCCGGCGACTACTAATCCTACGTATCCTCAATAGGATGCTAAAAATTCCATGGTCATGACATAGCTCATCAACTCTATGAGCCTGCACATCCGAAAAGCATACATGTTTTTCCCGACTACTATAGATCTGTGGGATGCCATTAATGAGACATATTCAAATCTGGAAAATACTTCTCAGGTTTTCGAGATCAAGACCAAACTTTGAGATTAATGTCACCGAGTACTATAGTGCTCTTTG
>NC_037530.1:28813313-28829558 GCF_001531365.2 Cynara cardunculus var. scolymus
CTAGATTTGTTCTACCCTAATGAGTGGAAGTGTACTGCTGATGCCAAGATTTATACTCAAAAGTGTGGAAAAGGAGTGGGTGTTTGACTTCCTATATGATCCCTCGCCACGATTAGACGATGCTTTGTGGTCGTTAAGCCGCAACCATTTCCAAATCTCCGTGAAGCGTTTGCTAAGGTGCGCAGAGAAGAGACACATCGAGAAGTCATGATTGGCCCTGAGAAAGAATCAATCGTGGACTCCATTATTCTTGTTGTGACAAAGTACCCTCATCCCACCCATGGTGATCAACCACCTTCTTTCCAAAACTCACAACCAACCACTAAATCTACTCGCCAATGCTGTGAGCTTTGCAAACGTGTGGGCCATCTCAAAGAAGCTTGTTGGAAACTCCATGGTCGTCCCGAGAACCCACATCAAACAGGTGAATTAAAGGTGTGCCATGCTGATAATTTTGTCATCTCATCCGGAAATCTTTCTTTTTCAGCCGAACAAATTGAGCAACTAAAAACATCCCCTTGCTACCTCTTCGTCCTCATCAACTTCAGAGCATCACATGTACTGTAGCCCCGAATGATACTTCTAGCTACTCTAAGCTCTCATGCAATTCCCCATGATGAACCGATAGTAGATTTTGGAGCATCGGACCATATGACAGAAGCTTTACAAATGTTGTCTAGCTACACACCTTGCTCATGCATTCAGAAAGTTCGCATTTTTTATGGTTCTATCACTTCAGTAGCTGGAAAAGAATATGTCTTGCTTTCACATCCACTAACATTGCACTCAGTGTTGCATGTTCCCAAACTCGATAGACGAGGGGTCGCAAGAAACAGTTGTCAAGGGCTCCTTTTTCGTTCAAATTTCAAATGGGTTATTGGGCCCTCTATCCTGCGATCAGCAATCCTTAGTTAACACGATGTGGAGTTTTTGTCCAAAAAAGATGAGCCCTATCTTAGCAATTTTAGCGTCCTTGACAATTCTAAAGTCAGATCAATCCTTAATTCTTCTCCAAAGTCAAAGATCGATCCAGAAAAAATTATTAAATCTGCTCCTAGATGTCACTTCGTGTATAATCGGAAACCAAGAGTTAAGAAGAGTTCCCTCCTTGAATCGATGGGAATTAATGGGGTCTGGTGGGAAGCTAATCAGGATGAAGATGATGGCTTCTACTTGAAAGAAAGGGAGGCCATCTCAATCGCACTCCAAACAGACCTCTCAATCTGAAAAATCTGGAAGCAACACCTCAAAGAACCTTTCGGAGGATTCCTTGCAATCAGCGGATGTGAGAAAGGTGGGAGCTAAGGTGGGTTTTTCTTGGAACGGGGACAATCGTGGTGGCAGCCAACCTTTTTAGGTGGTTGTGCTTTGAGCTGGGTCGTTTTCTTTCCGTGTCTAATGAAGATAATTTCGATTAATGCCAAGGGGTTGAACAACCCAGGTAAAGTTAATTGGATGAAAGATCTTTGTGTGGCAAACAAAGTTGTCATGATTGGGATTCAGGAATAAAAAGTCCAGTTCCTCGATGACCGATTGGTGGCTAAATTTCAGTTATGTGAAGATTATGAATTCGCTCAGTTACCTGCAGATGGGGCTTATGGGTATTCTTTTGGTCTGGGATAAATCGAAACTTTCTTGCAATAAAGCGTTCTGTGGCGATGGTTTTCTAGGTGTGGTCGGAAAATGGAAGAAAGGAGATGTTAGGGTGGGATTCATCAATGTTTATGGCCCTACGACATGAGACAAAAATCAAACTTATGAGAAGACTTATCTGGTCTCATTTACTCTTTAGATGTGGCCTGGTGCATCTTTGGAGACTTCAATGAAGTTAGAGAAGCGGGGGAAAGGAAGAATTGTGTTTTCAATCAAAAGGCAACAGACAATCTCAATAATTTTATTATTTTATTGAGGATGCAGCGCTTATCGAGATTCCAATGGGTGGTAGGCGCTTTACTCGAGTCGGGGACAAAAGAAAGAAGTTTAGCAAGTTGGACCATTTTTTGAATAACAAGAAGTTCAATTGCTCGTGGCCAAAGCTATCTGTGGTAGGATTAGAGAGGAAACTCTATGATCGTTGTCCAATTTTTCTAAAGCCTTCAAATAGAGAATTTGGAGCAAAACCTTTCAGGTTTTTTAATGTTTTGGTTAGAGGATGCCAGCATCAGAGAGTTAGTAACTAAATCATGGTGTTTTGTGATCCACTCTTCGGACCCCGATAAGGTATTTAAAGACAAACTTAAGAGAGTCAAACTTGATCAAAGAATGGAGCACATTAAAATTCAGGGACCTTAATTCCGATATCGAGGCTTTCAAGAGCAAAGCTTTTGAGCTAGAGTTAGTTATCGAGCAATCTGACCTGTAGGAGGGGAAGCTTAAAGAATGGAGTAGGGCTAGGATGCGTTGGTTAGATTTGGAGAGGAAGCACACTCTTATGTTGAAGCAAAAGTCGCGTGTTAAGTGGGTTGTGGAAGGTGATGAATACAAGGCTTTCTTCCACTTGTTATTAAAGTGAAGAATCTCAAAAACTCTACAGCTCGTGTAATGTGTAATGGGGTTTGGATTGAAGATCCTGTAAAAATAAAAGAAGAGGCCCTCAATTTTTTCTGCTACAAATTCAAGGACAGGGAGGACAATCTCAGACCTAAGTTTTTCAGTTCCAAATCAAAAACTTTGTCTAGTGACTTAGCTGGAGCACTTGAAGTCCCTTTCTCGGAGTCTGAAGTTTGGTTGGCGATTAAGGATTGAGGAGATCGAAAGCACCAGGTCCGGACGGCTTTAGTTTCAAGTTTTTCAAGGTATTTTGGGACACGTTGAAAACTGATGTGATGAATGTTTTTGATTGGTTCTGGGATAAACAGAGGTAAAACAAAGGCTGCAATTCTTCGTTTTTGACGCTGGGTCCCAAAGTTAATAACCCGATTTTCTTCAACGAGTTTCGTCCCATTAGCTTAATTGGGGCTCTTTACAAGATTATTGCAAAAACTTTGGCGAAAAGGCTAAAAGTAGCAATAGGTGAGGTAATAACCAACACTCAAATGGCTTTTATTGAAGGAAAAAGTATCGCAGACAACATTCTTGTGGCAGACATTTCGGTTACTTTCTTGTAAAGGCTGATCATAAAGCTTTTCTCTGTAAAGCTGATTTTGAAAAAGCTTTCAATTGTGTCAATTGGAAGTTTTTGGAAGATTTGATGCTACAAATGGGGTTTGGAAACGACGGTGTAAATGGATCAACACTTGCCTTTCATCGGCATCCGTCTCTATTATGATGAACGGTTCTCCTACAGAAGAGTTCAACCTTGAAATGAAGAGTTAAGACAAGGTTATTCCTTATCACCTTCCTTTTCCTTATTGCGGTGGAAGGGATGCATATTGTTATGGAAGAAGCAAAGTCCAAGGGACTCTTTGAAGGTGTGAAGGTGGGTCGAGACAAAGTCGAAGTTTCTCATCTTCAATTCGCTGACGATTCTCATTTCTCTGGAAGTGGAGTCGAGCAAACCTTAAAAACCTATAAGCTTTACTCCTTTGCTTTTAATCAGCGTCAGGTCTTAGAATAAACCCCTCGAAAAGCAAGTTGTATGGGATTGGGGTGGATGATAAATCCATTGAAGAGGAGGCGACAATTATAAATTGTGACCACGGATCTCTTTCCTTCACGTATTTAGGCCTCCAGATAGAAGCCTCGATGGTTCGAGAACTATCTTGGCAGCCAGTTATCCAGAAACTAAAATCAAGACTTGGCGGCTAGACTAGAAAGCTTATTTCGATGGGTGGAAGACCCACGCAAATTAAATTCGTGTTGAACAGTCTACCTTTGTATTTCTTCTCCTTGTATCGTGCCTCGATAGGCGTCATGCGAACCCTTGAGAGATTAGAAGGAAATTCTTTTGGGGTGGGGTAACAGGTCTATCCTTCCTCGGTTCGCTGGGATAGTGTAATTTGTGATTCTCATTTGGGGGGGTTGGGGGTGGGGAGTATTCAAGCGCTCAATTTGGCTTTGTTGGGAAAAAGGCTTTGAAGATTCAAAACGGAGGGTGGAGCGTTGTGGCGTAGAACTATTTATAGCATTTACGATAGAGATGGTGGCTTTGGTGGTAGAGATAATAGGGGCATGCTTGGGGGCGCTTGGGGAGGAGTGACTAAGGTGATAAGAGAAATAGAGAATTTTCTCGGATTTGTTTAGCAGAAATACCGGTGATGGGGCAGATATCGATTTTTGGCCGGATCGATAGTTGGAGGATAGTAGATTAAAAGTAGATTTCCTCGCTTGTGGGCTTTAGAAAAGGTAAAAGAGGCGAAGTTGCAGGACAAAATTGGTCCAACTGGGTAGAAGGTTCTTTTTTTTTAAGTATATAATATTTATATACGACAAATAGAACAAATAAACTCACACACCCTCCTATCCTTCGGTAAGGTTTGAACCCTCGACCTCCTAGGAAGCCAAGGACTCACATACCGGTAGGCCAAAGGCCCTTTGGAACTGGGTAGAAGGTTGGCCGTGGAGTTGGGATAGATGCCCTGGGAGTAGAGCCAGCCGAGAGTTTGAGGATCTTTTTGCGGCTGTTGCAACCTATCTCAATCAACCCTAATGGAACCAATAAGTGGGTTTGGGATTTGGATGCAATTGGGGTCTTTACTCTGAAAAAGTTGAGGGAATTGATAGATAATAGGTTGTTGGGCACTTGCAATGGGGCTGGAAATACATGTTGGTGTTCTTTAGTGCCAAAGAAAGTCAACGTCTTTGTTTGGAGGTTGTGTAAGGGAGGAATTCCGGTGAGGGAAGTGTTGCACGATAGGGGCCTTGATTTAGACTCTAGGCTCTGCCCTAAAAATGCAACAGTGATGTGGAATCTCTTAATCATTTCTTTTTGGATTGCCCGATTACTGTTCAGTTGTTGGAAAAAGTCTCTTCTTGGTGTGGTGGGAATTTCCAGTCTAGAATCCAGTCGATCGAGGAGCTGATTTCGGATATTGGTAGCAGCGGTGGTGTGTCTGCCTTAGCTTCGGCGAAAGAAGCAGTCATTTGGTCTTCCCTTTTCATCGTGTGGAGGAAGAGAAATTCTTTGGTTTTTGAAAGGGATGCTCGGATTGATTTGAGTGAGCTGTCTTTCGAATCCAGTCGACCTCCTTTCTTTGGATCTCAAACAGGGCTAAGAGCATGAAGCATTTGTGGTTGGAGCGGTTGAGTGGCTCGTATTGGCATAATTAAAGGTTGTCTTATTCTCGGATTTAGGTTGGGTCTTCCCTTTGGTTTTTTTTCTGACCTTTATCTTTTGTAGATGGTTCTTTGGTTTTTCTTGGCGTTCTGCTTCTTGCATAATTTGGCCTCTTTGCTTTGTTCTGTAACTTTTTGTTTCTCTTTCCGTAATTAAATTTTGCCTTTCAAAAAAAATGATGACCACATTGGCATGACGTGGATCTATCTACTGAAAGAAAATTCTGACACTGCTTGCACATTCAAAAGCTTTCATGCCCTGGTTAAAACACAATTTAATGCATGTATCAAAGTTCTCAAAAGTGATACTGGGGCGAAGACTCTAATGAGGTGTTAGAATCATATCTCTAGAATTGGTATTGTTCATCATAGCTCATGCATAAACACCCCTCCATAGAATAGGGTGGCTGAACAGAAAAACTCACATATTAGAAATCTCTCATAACCTAATTTTCACTACAAGAAGTTCCTAAATACTATTGGGGGGAAGCCATTCTTGATGTCGCGTATCTTATAAACCAAATGCCATCAAAAAAAATTAAGTTCCAAACACCTTTACTAGTTTTCTTACGATCCTATCTTGGCCCACCTGTTCTCAATAAACTTCCAAACTCGTGTGTCTGTATGTGGTGCCTAGTGTTCACATTCATAACCACAATCGATCTAACATCTAAGTTTGATCCTTGGGAAATCAAATGTATCTTCCTTGAATATTCAACCATGTATAAAGAATACAAATGTTTTGACTCTACTGTAAGAAAGAAAAACTATTCATCATTATGGATGTGACATTCGTTGAGTATGTCCCCTTGTATCCGAAACCATCACTTCAAGAGGAGAATATAGGTGAAGCTTGTTTTTGGGAGTGTACCACAACAATTCCAAACTCAATCATTGACCACACAACTCATTATGTTACTTGCACTGGAACAAGTATCTCGGCTGCAGATGATCCGGCCGAAAACCCACAAGCGATATAGATTTACTCTCGTCGCAAGAAACCTCATGTGGTACGATCTGCTCCAGTGCTTCAAGCTGAACAAAATTCTAAACCAAGAGATCCAGATTAAGGGGGGCAAACAGAGTCAATACGGACCATGATGCTCCTCTTCAAACAAATAATGATTCTAAGGATGATGCAAAAGGAGTTGTGGATCTCCCAATAGCTCTAAGGAAAGGCAAGCAACACTTGTATGCGAAATTGTCTCAAAGCTACAAAGCCTTTATCACTAAACTTCAATTTTCATAGATTCGAAGATATGTCCATGAAGCTCTCAAGTCTTCAAATTGGAAACAAGTAGTTCCCGAAGAAATGACAGTCGTACAAAAGAATGAGACTTGGTCCCCGGTGAAATTACCAAAAGACAAGAAAAATATAGCCCGGTGGTTGTTTAATATCAAGTTCAATGCAGATGGAAGCATCAATCGATACAAAGCCAGGTTAGTTGCTCGTGGATTACCCAAACATATGGAGTTGACTACTCGGAGACTTTCACTCCAGTAGCCAAACTCAATACTCTGAGGGTCCTCATGTCCCTTGTTGTTAATCAAGATTGGCCTCTATATCAGCTCAATGTCAAGAAGTGTACATGGATATAGCACCTAGTTTCCACAACAAGAAAAATAAGGGATTAGTAGTGTGCCTCAAGAGGTCTTTTCATGGACTTAAACAATCACCGCGAGCTTGGTTCAAGTAGTTCGGAGAGACGATGAAGAAGCTTGAATTTATTCAAGGACAAGCTGATCATACTTTGTTCTACAAGCATTCAAGTAAGGGGGAGATTACAATCTTAATCATATATGTTGACGATATAGTTGTCACATGTAGCAACTTGGCTGAGATTGAGAAATTGAAAAGGCATTGGCTCAGACATTTGAGGTCAAAAATCTTGGTCTTCTTAAATACATCCTTGGCATGGAAGTTGCTCGATCCAAGAAAGGTATTTCTATCACCCAACATAAATACATTATCCATCTTCTCAAATAAACGTGCATGACAGAGAGTAAACCATTGCAACTCCAATCGACTCTAATGTCAAAATGATCACGAAGGAGAACTTGTGAATAAAAGGAGATACCGGTGTCTTGTCTAGTATCTTATCTTGTTGGGAGGCTAATTTATTTTTCCCACACAAAACTCAATATAGCCTTCGCAGTAAGTCGTGTGAGCCAATTTATGCATGTTCCAAGGAACTCTCACATGTAGGTTGTTTTCAGGATCCTAAGTACCTAAAAACAACTCCAGGAAAACATTTTTTCTTCAAAAAAGGAGATAGTCGATGAATATAGATCTTCATAGACTCATATTGGGATGGATGTAGGCATGGGAATGGGCCCCGACAGGGATTCCTTGCTAAATCAAGGATGGGGACGGGGATCCCCGTTTGTCCCAAACCGAGGATGGGGACGGGGATAGGTATCGCACTCCCCGCCCCGTACACATTATATATATTAATTAATGAATTATATATATACTAGTTGTGTACCTGCGCAATGAGGCGGGAGCCATGGATTTTAACGATTTTGAAGTTCCACTGGTTTTATAAGATAAGATTTAACGATGATATATGTTATACTTGGTCTTTACATATTAATACAATTTGAATAAATAAGAGTTATGGTTCCAATTACAGACTATCGATGAAAAAAATTGTATGACATTTTAAAATCCAATATATTTAAAATCCAACATATTTAAACGACTCCACAAATGTGTTCGATTTACACCAAGAGCAAAGAACCAAGAAACTTGAGTTTTAAGATAAACACTCAAAACCAATAAAGAAAACTACAAATTTGACAGATCATAAGTCATGAAAAGACCAAAAAAGATGGGTTTTAGAATGAAATTTCAACTGCTTACCCTCTTTCTTGTCCAGAAACTCAGATTAAGGTTGAATTAATACATGTATATATATATTTCAAAAAAACCCAAGAACATAATAATTCAGAACATATTATACAGTGCAATTTGGACAGCCTAACCCCAAAATATATAGTATATATATATATATATAAATAAATAACTATAAAAGTATAAATCGTAAATATTAAAAATATTTTTTCACAGTATATATAATATATAATAATATAATCAAGTCAAAAACTATTCAATATTGGACTCATTTCGAAGGTATTAACGAGACGATTATAATGGTGTAACTTGTTAAAATAAGAATGTATTTTTTAAACATGTTTTAATTGATATACAATTATGTATATTAATTTGATAAATGTTTAAAATGAAACATTTAAAAGTAAATGACGTAAAGTAAATTAATTAACTAATTATAGGGGTATAAAGTGTAAATTTAAAATTATAATTTAAAAAAAAAAATCGGTTGTGAGATGGTGAGTGTATGTGAGGGGGTGAGTGTATGTGAGGAGAGAGGGGGTGAAAAAGTGATATAAAGGGTATCTTGATCATTTAGTATTTTAAGACTTGAAGACTTTTGTTAAATTTGCTTTATAAGATAGTATAGATATATACATATTATTTAATTCAACTAAATTGGTAGTTCATGATTTCCTATTTCCTAACTAGGTTTAGAATCTAAATTGTTACTTCTTTTGGACGTTAGGATGTAATATTTTGAAGGTCAAGTCAAAATACAATTACTCAATGTGTTTTTGATACTACTCGATATGGTTCTTTATATTACTCGATATGTTGAGGCAGGTGTGACCTTAAGTTTTTTTGGATTGAATTCAATGTCTTTTGGTTTTAGGTTATTAATTATTATGGGATGTTGTGATCTCCTTTGTATTAAATTAAATCCCTCTTAGTTTTAGGATTATTGGAAATATGTGAGATTTAAACATATGTGGTCTCTTACATGTTTGATTTAAAATAGCTTACATAAACGGGGGAAAAATCCCCGTTCCCCGTTAGGGATGGGGATGTGATCAAATTCCCCGACAAGGATGGGGACGGGGAAGGGGAAGGGGACGGGGACGAAGATGAGGAATCGGGGACAGGGATGGGGATTGAGGTCCCCGCCCCATTCCCATGCCTAGATGGATGTCCAAAAGATGGAAGTCAACAACTGGGTATTGCATGTTAGTGTATGGAAACCTAGTGACTTGCATGGAAGAGTAAAAAACAATTGTTGTTCCAAGAAGTTATGTAGAAGCTGCATTTCCTGCTATAGCACAAGGTATATGTGAACTTTGATGGATTTTCGGACTCCTAAAAGAACTCAAGATGGATATCTCTCTACCTATGACATTGTATTATGATAACAAAGCAGCTATAAGCATAGCTCACAAGCCTGTCCATCACGAAAGAACAAACATGTAAAGATTGATACACTTTACCACGGAAAAGATCAATTCTGGAAGAGTTTGCATTCTCCATATCCCAGTCAATCATCAGGCAGCAATATCTTCACCAAAGATTGTTCGGCAACAAATTTGAATTCTTGATTAACAAGTTGGACACGATCAATATCTTCCAACTTGAGGAGTGTTGGCCTATAATCTTAGAGTTATTTGGTAACCATTTTCTTGTAAGTAGATTGATTCTCAATCTTCTAGTAGGGTCTAGACTGTATTCTCTAATTAGTGCTTCCCTTGTATTAGTCTCTCCTAGAATAGCTTCAGCCTATTTAAGCTACTTGTAACATATTGTTTCGATGTACAATGGAATAAGAACTCTCCTTATTCAACTCTCATAAGCCATATCCTCCATAGTCAATACCTTAATCCTCTTCCCATCAACTCATGGAGGATGAAAACAATCATCGAACTACATCACTGTTAACAAAGCACTTTCATTGATTCCTCTCTTAATTTACAGGTTAACCACTTCTACTACTGACGAACTATAAAATCTAGTACAGTACATCATGATGAATCGTTCAATCAATATCTCCAACCAAATTCCGAGTTTATCAGAACTAGAAGTTCCCAAAAGCATTAATTTTAACAAGTAGTAGTAACAACCAATTATTCCAGTTCAATGATGGCCTGCCAAGTGCACGAAAGAGTGAACAATGGAGGGTGCCCCAAGACACCAAGGCTCCTACGCTTTTTAAGGGTGGGTGAGGGAAATCTTCCCTTGAATTTTTACAAAGACGCTGACGTGACCTTTTGGTCACAAATGAGTAATGCTACCACTTGCTCCTGACTCAATACAGCTATGAATAGATTGATAGTGTTGGTAGTTTATAATTTAAAGTATATAATAGAGATAAAGTGGTGGGGAGCTTACTGCAGATGGCAAGAACCCTAGGTTTAGCCATCCCCTGACCTTTGCCTATTTTTCCTTTACCCCATGCACCTTTGCTTTTCGCAACACGAATCGCCATTATAATCCTCTGTCTGGTGCCTTCAATTGCGGCTTCGCACGCTCGCCGGAGCTCCTTATCCTCGGTTCTCGATCTCGACATTTCTTCCCAACTGTCGGTCCTTCCTCCCTGAAGGTCATAAGCTTTTTCAAATCTTTCGATATCTCTCTGAAGAGAGAATTCATGAGCAAAATCAATCAGAGAGATGGAGATCCATTCAATAGCGTTTTCTTCACATCACAAGAATCATTGCGACACATGTACGGATACAAGTTGTTCCTCATCAACTCTTTTTTGTCACTTCATCCATGCACGTATCGATTGATGGTTTCGGTTTATTGAAAATAACCAAAATGGTCCCTAAACTAGTCTCAATCTTCACTTTTAGTCCTTCTCGAAAAAAGGTTGGAATTATATTCAGAGGCCATCAGTTTTGCAAAAAATGTCAAATAGACCCATCCAACTATAGACAATATCTAAAAAGACCCTAACTTTGAAGGTTTTTAATCAAAATCAAAATATAAACTACGATTGGTCAACAAATAAAACTACAAATAGGGGACTCCGATGGAAGGAGAGGGGCGACAAATGATGTGCAGGTTGAAGAAAGGCGAGGGGACTTCGTAGGCATGAAGAGCGAGGGAGACTATCAATGATGATCGTTGGTTGTCTGTTGTCATTGATAGGTACAAGCAGTGACAGACCCAGGTGGTTAAAGTAGTGGCATGGGCCACTTTTACGTTCCTCTGTCGCAATGTAAAAAATTGTAGGATCGTAAAAAGTGTCGATGTATCAATTTGTTGTGTGTCACTGTGTATATTTTGGTACTACAATAAAGACACAAGTTTTCCTTGATAAAGTTGGTTTGCAAAGCTTTTATTTCATCCAAGACCCGAGTTTGAATCATGTTAATGTCATTTTCTTAGTTTTTATCTTTTATTTTCAAATTACTTATGTTTTAATTTTAAATTTATTATGTTCCTGAATTAAAATTACAATAAAAGCCTTGAACACGAGGGTTCACATATGAAAATTAATGAGTTGTTGGTTAATGATGATTTTATAAAGAATATTTATATATTTATTTTTTATAATTAAATGGTTTTATCACTTAAACAATTTCTAGGTCGGTATCTGAGTAGAAGATTTATTTGGTTTTGACTTGTATATTACAAGTCCTTAATGCATGAAATATCTGATTTTTCATTATTAAATTATAATTATGTTTTTAATTTTTACAAAAAATCCCTAAACTTAATACCACTTTTTACTTGAGAATATTAACATTAAGCTGAATAACATTGTATGATAATCATTTTACGTTGGATTTGATGTAAATAATATCAATTTAATGGTTAAATGGCCTCTTTTAAAAGTATGAAAAAGGCCAGGCTAATTGTACCTTCTTTAATGTCAAAATTAGGTCAAGTAATGCATTGAGAATGTAAAAAGTGGATTTTAGAGGGTGTTTGGTTAGAGGGTTAGGCAATAATCAATAGGAATGAAAATAAAAGAGATTGTTTAGTTTTATATAATATAATGAGTTCATTTCCCTAGAAACTCAAATTTTGATTCCAGGTTAAACCGGGGGAATGGAAATTCATTCCCATTTTTTGTTCCCTGTCATTTTCATTCTTCTGACTGAACCAAACACCCCCTTAGTGTTGGTATGTATAAGGAAGTGTTGATTCAAACTCTCTCAGTGATTTGATGATGATCATTTATACTTAACAAAAAATACTTAGTTTTATTTTTTTTCAGTTTCAGCAATCATCACTGAGTCTGTTTAATGATCGTTGAGCATGTATTGCAAACTTTTCTAAAAAGGACAAGTATTCTTCAAGAAGACAAAACTCATATCAAATGAACCTTCAGCAATGTCAAAGATATAGCTGAAGATAAAGACAAGCAGTTCGTGATCTGTAGCGGATTCAGTGATAACAAGCATATCTACATCAAGTGTGAAGTCTAATCAAGATTCAACGAACACCGAAGAAACTTTAGAGTTATGCCAGTGTCAGCAATCAAATAAATCTTGCTATACAAGATTAGTTTTTGTCTTATTTTCCTGCACACAAAGAACAATCTCATACCTCAACACATGTACGAAGTCATTCTATTGTCTCCAAACGTGCTTACCTACTTTGTGAAAGACTATTGTTCATATACGACCAAAAACATGTATATCTGAAGACAAAGTACAAACTCTCCACTAGAAATTTGTCACATGCTTTGTACCATCTGACTTGCATTAAGGGGTATAAATAACTAAAAAGACTCTTCTCAAATGTGAACCTAAGCTTACTCAAGCAAATAATAGCACATTCTTAAGCAAACACTTTCTTTCTTGCTTTTCTGTATAACTTGTGTGCTTCCTAGATTGTTTAGATAAGATATTAATTTTATCTTCTTCCGCAAACAATTTGTGCATTGATCTTTTCTTATCAATAAAAAATTTTAAAAAGCAAAAAGTGTGTCTTTGTATTTACCTCCCCCCCCCCCTACAAACTGTTACCTATAAATTCTTGTAGATCCGTCTGGGACCAACAGGAAGAAAGTACAAGGTCAGGGTGCATTTAACAATGTAAAGAAGCTCCCAATTAATCTTCCCCATGAAAAAAAGAAAGAGCTCATGATTTAGTCGTATGCACTCCAATTCCCAAGACTATGCTACGATCCATCGTTGGATCAACCAATCACTATAAACTTATATTGTAACTTAACACAACAAAAGTAACATTCTAAAGGCTCGCCATGGCAGCTACAATGGCGTCAAGTGATGCGTAATGGCTCAAGGCTTGTGTCTTACATCACGTTAAGCCTAACGCACACCATGGCTATAATTTGTTAACATACACTCCATTTTTAGTGTTTTAATTTTTAGTATATAGCCTAATTTTAATTGTTTCAATATCATTAAATTACTGAGTAAAAATAAGAAACATACATGTATATACATAATTATATATATATATATATATATATATATATGATATGATATGCAAATTTACCGACATAAATAACACCATGAAAAACGTTCTGGCCCCACCATGACTCTTAAAACTTGAGGCTTGACCACATGTCTCATGTCAATTAGAATGTTGGGTAGTAGTGAAATACAATAATTCATAAACCATTCTTGAATCAACCAGTAATAGTAATTTCTTTTAAAAAACAAGAACAATAGGGTCAAAGTCGGTTCAAACTCTTACCAAGTAAGCACTTATAGAGTGTCACTTACCTTGCGTGAGCATAGTATGGAGCTAGAATCTTACTCGATAAAAGGCACAGCAAGAATTGAGAATCTTACCCACTAAATGAGGGATAAGACTCTTGTCTGTTAAATACTTACCGACAATTTATTTTGATGACCAAGAATGTTACAATAAGGTAAGCAAGGATCTTGACTCTTGTAACTAAACATTTATGACTTGTCGGGTAACTAATTGGTAAATGACTCCCAGGGCCGATCCTGAGATTTTTGATGCCCTGTGCGAAAATAATAAAAAAATGTCCTTAATCCTATTTTTTTAAAGCCAATTAAACAACGAAACATGCGATTTTTAAAGAGTTTTAGAACCTATTCAAGCTAAGTGTCTCATCTCCATGTTGATTTTTATTAATTATAATAAAAAAAAATACAATGTAGGGGACATAAAAATCAAAACCCCGAATACAAAATATAGAATGATAAAATGATAAATCTTGGATTAAGATCGTATTTCCTTCTTTTCCAGATTTCCATTTTCCAAATTAAAATTAGCAAAATAGAAACTTTATTTCAATATATGGGATTTAAAAGGCAAGGAAAACTATAACTAATTTTTAACTAAAATAGTCATAGTAAGCAAAAAAGTAAAACTCAAAAGTTACAAGTCTAACGACTAAAGACTAATGGCCTATCTATTAGCAGCTTAATAAGCTTAATGGAACTAAAAGCTTATTCACTCAACTATGCATGACTGTTTCGTAGTGGCTTAATGATATAAAAAGTGACTTATCCAGTAAGCTTATAGGAGAAACTTTATAGAAAGTCAAGTTTTTTTTTTTCCAAACATGTCTCTTCCAACTAAAGGAACGCTCATTACATCCGCGAAAAAACTCTCATAAACAAAAACTTTTCCAATTTATACAAACAAATTAATTCATACAGACAACTTTATCCACATAGACTTAATAAAAAAAACCAATCAAATGACCCATAAATCTAATGCGGTAATGTCAAACATCAAAGTAAACAAAAGTCAAAAGAACAATAATAAATTGTAAATTCATAAGCTATGTTACTATGCACTCCAAAGAACAAGTGCCTAATAATTAAGACAATATCACAATATGTTGTTAATGTTGTGAAATGTGCTCCAACTATGTTGATACAATGTTGTGTTCATGTGCATTGAAAATTTCAATTCTCAGATTTTTCAATATGCAAGAGGAAGATTTATTATCAAAATGTCAAAATCCCCTTAGCCTAGTAGGTAAGTAACTCACACGACCACATGACCCAATTTTATAATAATCAGTTAAAAATTTAGATTTTTTTTTGCAAGAAGATTTAAGATTCATAAATCCTAATATGACTCACACAGCAACTCAGTAAGTTCAATCAACAGTAGAAATCAGTCATTCGAGATTTCCATCTTTGATTTCTTGAATCTAATTTCATGACCGTTAAATCAGCTGTAAAGAGAACTTCATGCCTTGAAAATCGAAATAGTCCAACTTTGAAGAACAATTGAAATTAGATTGAGTTGTTGGAATGATGGCGTTAACCGGTTGACGATATACATTTAGTATTCATCACTACTAAGCCTTGTGCCTGTTTTTATGGTTAAAGCTCAGTTGTCTAATTCACAAATAATTAAACCCAAAACTAGTAATAGATGACAACTTGATGCCCCTTTAGGCTTTGATGCCCTATGCGGCCGCACGGGCTGCATGTGGCGAGGGCCGGCCCTGATGACTCCTTATTGTCTGTTTGGTTTTGCCCAAAAACATACATTTTCCCGATAGCAATCATTCAAAGGTATAACCTGGACATGCAACCCAAGAGAATGCAGATTCACCTGCCTCACATTCATACATGTGGGTACCGTTAGTTTTTAGCCCAAAATTAGCTCTTTTTTCTATCATTTTATGTTATTCTTTTTCATAGATATAGTTGTATCTATGAAAATTGACAAAAAATAGTCAATCAGCAAATAAGGTTTCGATTTTTATTCATTTTTTGACTCAAATTCGCTTTTTAATTAATCTTTATGCAAAAGACTTAGCATATACGGAATGATTGGTTTTCAACAGAAAAAAAATCCTTACGCGTAGTAAGTCTTCTGCGTAAGGATTAACTAAAAAGTGAATTTGGATTAGATAATGACTGAAAAATGAAACCACCTATCAGTTTGGCTATTTATGTAAATTTCTCTGTATCTATCTAAAGGCATAACGTAGAACATTTCTTTCAAGTTATTTAACTCAAATATCGAGATATCTCTAAGAGCATCCACAATGGAGATTGTTGTTGGAGTTTGTACAAGAACTTCTACTTAGGAGAGATGTTCTTGTCAAGTTATAGGTGCTTGAACAAGAACCTGAGTTCTTATCTACAGTTTTTTTAGTTAACCATTTTGTTTTGTTTTAATAAATCTGTAGAAATATAAATTAAAACTGACATAAAAAATATTTTTTTTAGTTATTATAAAATGTATATATTTTTTGAAGGAAATTATAAATTATATTTATTAGT
>NC_037530.1:28830003-28844961 GCF_001531365.2 Cynara cardunculus var. scolymus
AAAATTAATATAGAAAAATGAAAATTAATAAATTATATTTGAATTTTTATTATTAATTTTATAATATATACATATATATGTATATAATAAAATGGGAAAATGGAAAGTAGGGCTTTTGTAATAATCATGGCATGCCAAACATGAGACTATCTTTTTTGTCCCGTCCCATCCAATGTAGTCTACGCACCAAACGCACCCTAAAGTTCTATCGAGGTTCTTATTTTGTTGAGATGAAAACGGTATGACAGAAAAAATATGAAAAATAATGTTCCACCATCCCAATAGTAGCAGCTGTAGTTTGTTGCAATCAAGCGGACCAGGAAATCTCACATAAAGTAGGGTAATATAACACCTATCAACCACCAGATCATCAATCAACAATGAGTCTAAGATGTACAAGGAACACCATCAAAAAATATGAGCTCTCAAATCAATTATGGAGGTTACAATGAAAAGGGCAAAAAGATATCTAAACCACCTACGTACGATTATACAAATAATAAATACTAAAATCAGCTTTTTGCACAGGCGTATCCGACAAATACTATAACACAGAGATGAGCGGGTTCTATAAACCTAAAGGCTTGGCCTTGCGTATATGCCCCATGCTATTCACAAGATCTTTCCTGGTGCAAACTGGAAACATATTTATGTTCTTTAATACCTTCAGTCGCCAAACAACGTATGGAAAACTAAGCTGATCCCGGGAGGTAAAACGAACGACCTCATTGAACCAGAGGCACATGAATAAGTTAGTTACTGGAGTATGTTCCCTCACAATCACCGAAGCCTCATTTAGAGCTGCACAAATAGTAAACGTACGATTAGGCATTCATAATGTCTACCATTATGAAATTGAGGAAAGGATGAAAGAGTTGTGGTTATCATATAAATGTATCTTAAGGTGCCAATACCAACTTCTCTTGGGAAACCATTTGTGTCCAGGACAGTTTGTGTACATCTTGATTAATCCCATGGGCCTTGAAGATGACAGTGGAAAATCCCTAGTGAACCTGAGGAGACTCAAACCGGCGACCTAGTCTTTATGGGTACCAGCCAACTTGCCTGCTAGTGATTTGGGATGTTATGGGGTTATATTGACTCCAGCATTCAAAACCGCCTAGACTTATGTCCTAATCTCTATTAACTAAAACAGATACTTATGCTCCCCATTGCTTTCAAGTTTAAGAGGATCTAATATACAAGTACTAGTTATGAAAAATGGATGTGCACGTGATGGATCAAGTTTTGTTCCCTATCCTGGCTTGCTTTATCATCATCAATTTCATCATCGTTAATCCAACACTATAAAAAAAACGAAAATTTATTGAACAAGTCCTTGATCTAACAGAACATTTAACTCAACATGGTTAGAGTTCTGCATGTATATAAATAAGCAAGTGTGGATTCACCTCGGCTATGTTGCAGAAACAAAAGATAAAAAAGAAAGGATGCAAAAATCTTGTTTCTTTCAAACAAATGGAGAGGAGTTCCAATTAGCTCTGTTTCTATTCACCAACACCATTTAACATATTAAGTTATCTGAAGAGATAAATGGACCAAGAGAAGGAAGGCATAGTGTAGTGCACAAAATAGAAGAATACTAAAATGATGAAAGATATGGCAGTATCACATGAGAAAACAAGATATATTGGCCCTTGCATGTGCATGGATAACAACCCTGTGTCCATGCAACAATTTCCACATTGGCAAGCCCAGTATTAATTACATTGCTCCATATTTTACAAAAGTTAGAACTTAAATATTTGATTACCCCTATACTCATCTTTACAAAATCAGATGCAATTTATCTGAGGGACCACAAGAAACTCTTCTTTAGTTCTAATATTCTAAACCCCACCAAAGAGCCCTTCTTCCCCCCACCCACAAACCCCAAAAAGACCAGCATGCAGGTATATGAGTGCAAGGGCACTAATTGAATTTACCAAGGTGCCGGCCTATTTTATGCTTGAAACTTTGTCCATGATCGCTAATAAAGGGATGGAGTATTTAAGCGAACCAGTTATGGAAAAAGAAGAACTTGAAATTCCTTCCTTAATGTTCTTGATTGTTTACTGGAAGTTTTGTTACTGCATGTTATATTCCAATAGGATATTGAAGCATACCTTTCTTGCCATTAACTCTCTTATCTTCAGGGAGGCCATCATGGCGATATTGAGTAATTTGTAGTTCCACTTCTTCTGGGGTGGCTTTGTTTTTCTTGACAACAGCCTTTGCCTCATCATACACACTGCTACGGGCTCCATGTTCAGAAATTGCAAGCACAAAGTTTGAACGCCATAGAAGTGCCTCCAGGACTCCCAATGGGTCTCTCCTGAACTGGGACTTTGAGTCCACCCATATGGAATATTTTGCATGAGGAAATAGACGATGTGCCAGCATCTGATGACATCAGCTTTAATTCAGTACTTACAATTATTACTCACACAATTGGCGATAAAGCTATTGATGTATGGAAGAGAATACAATAAGATAGAAATTCAACTCATGTACACTCACTTGGACAATTACAAAAAAAAATTCAATTATTCTCACTTATTTAGTTATAAGACATGATAACTAAAGTGTTTTCGGTTTCACAAAAAGGTCCAAATGAGCAAGCCAGGACCACACGGTATATACCATCCAGTTCTGCCACCATCATGTGGGCCTGTGGCACATAACTGGAACACATCGACCTAAAACAAAAAAAGTAGAACTGGTAATAATAAGACTAGTGAGTTGATCAGATTATTGCTTCTCAATAATAGGAAACACACATAGATGCGGAAGTGGGATAAAGGGAGATGACATATTGTCGGTACAAGCCCATTCAGCATCTTAATATGTTCATAAGGAAGCTTTCACAAATGTGCTACTAAAATAAGATTCTACACAGAACCTGGCAAACTCAAATGCAGTACCTGAAAGATAATGGAACTCTAGGGTAGTTAAAAGTATTTGGCAAAGTGATACCTCGCATTATGATTGAAATTAATTGACATCAAAGCAAGGTGATTAATTGATATCAGAGCAAAAACCTTGCTTTGATGAAGGAGATGGAATAATATTGGGGTCACCGACAATTTCTTTACCTTTGGGATTTTTCCATTCAACCTTTGATCTCTGAAGGGAAGATTTCTGACAACGACAATGCGCCACTTGCCAATAAAACGTTCCTCATCAATTTTATGTCCCTGTGCTTCCTGTGTTGCAAGAGTTATTTCATCCCAAAATGCTACATAGCAGACCTGCATAATTTTATCCTGTGAGATCATTGAAATTAAGGACATCTACATTAATATGAATTTGTGATTTAAATATGCTGACCTTCTGAAGTGATGCATCTGACATCCCAATAGGCTGATAAAGATCGTCTCCACCACCAAATGCACAAGTAGAAACTACACTTTTGCAAGTTTGCATATAACTTTTGTCTTCATTTGATATTGTAAAACCTCCACTCTCACTGTAAAAACCACAGTGTACAGATGCAGTTTCATTCACCTGTGGTATCAGTCATTGATAAATTAATTAATAACAACTTACATAGGTATACCAATAACAAGAATGTAAGAGAACAGAAAGGCATAGATGTGGAAGGTTCAAGAATTAATTCTGGATATACATCTGGTTTGATGACAAACTTTATAGAAGTGATAATAACTTCCAACTCCAACCGAACAACTACAGGAATGAAAACTTATTACATATCAAAAGAGGCTATAACCTTAAAACTTTTCTCTCTCTGATTAAGAGTTTGGTAACCAGTAAATAGATTAAACCTTGTGGTCCCCATCTCCTGTTGAGAATTTGTATCATAAGGTGTATCACTCTCCGACAAATATATCACTTTCTTGATAGGAACAAATGAATCTTTATTCAGCGGGAAATCCAGTTGTTGAAGTTCTTCAGGAGGTAGGAGCTTCAAGCAACCTGATACGATATATGAAAGTGTCATGAAGTGAAATACTTCGGGTGCCCACAAGATGTTAGAAGAGGATTAATACAGAGAATGAAACTACTCTAGCCTACATCACACCATTGAGAATCTCATATAGGTGCACTACATTACATAATACTCATCATTATCTATTCTGAATCAAGGAAGATTTAATTAATGATGCATGTATTTTTAATAGGAGAATTGGAACTTTTGGATCTCATTCACTACTTAAATGAGCTTGTATTGTTCAAGTCTCAGGGATAGATGAATTCTGATCATCATACTCATGGATCCCTGATCTGCATCTCACTCTTAACATAATGCATCTTTGATCTTCCTAGCTAGAATATTAAAGATCTTGAGCCATGATGCCAACAACTGAGCATCGTTCTACATTGTTGCCTCCCTCAGATGATCCCTCACCATATCTCACTAATGGCCCTCACGAAGGAGAAAACTCTTCATCACATAAAATGAGCTGCACATATTGTGGGTTTAAAAGACTGTTACTAACAATCAAGAAGCAATAAATTCCTCGCAGTGCAGCAAGGTTGAAGGACAGATCGACGTTCTAAAGGCTTCAACATTACTTTGTAGAGTTCCACATTAAACTTTCTTATCCCACTTTATATTTTGAGACCTATACAAGTCTACCACACTTGTAATTGTAAATTTTGTATGCAAGTTATTCAGAACAAGTTAACAATAGCATGAGTATTAGCCTTTTCACATTTAGGTATTGCATGTTGTCAATTGAATTGTTCTAACATGGGACCCAATCCACAATACAATTTGCAAAAACAGAAATGTCCTTTCAATCTGGTGCACTACTTAATAAAATAAAGGCATCAAAGAAAGCCTCGTCGCAATATCCTTCCCAAAATCCTAACTCTATTCCTTCATTTCCAATTATTTGGACATACGTAGCAAGTTGTCCAGTTTCAATTAGGATGTTCTGTTTTTCTGTGTTTCAAATTCACATGTTGAAAGTTGCCTACCAAGCTCCAAGTTATATCATCAGTTTGCAGATGATATAGTTCAGGTCTCACGGGTCTGGGAGACATATACGTTCACATTCATGTTAATGCTAGTCAGAATCAAAGGTAATGGCCATAAGGTAGTAATTTTTTGCTGTTGATTGTTTAATTCATCACAAATGAACTTAAAAACTTTCACAATTTGATCTTTCCCATGCTTTGTCCATACAGTAATCTAAATAAAGTTCCAGTATTGTACTAATTGAAGATAATAATCGAAATCTAAGCAAACCACAACTTCTAGTTCACTTAATTCAAACAAAGTTCGCTCTAACGTCTAGACACGACCATGTACAATCACAAAAAATGCGATTCAAATGTTAGAAGATCTTGTGAGTGACTTACGTGGAGCATCTAGACGATTCAAATTCCCCTCCGGTTTCTTAGCCGAAGAGACTACTACATTAGGTTTCTTATCATGAATACCAAGTTCTGATTTGACCGCACTTGATTTCCAGCCAAGTTTAGAAGTCTCAAAAATGAGTAGTAGTACTGCAGCAACAAGGACCAATATCGGCCACCATCTCGTTAGTTGCTTGCAAGTTCGGTTGGCTAACTCGCTTTTCCCTCGGAACTCCGATTTCCGGCGTTTTCGTCGTGGTCGGGACCGCAACTTGCCTCCAAATTCATCAGGATGGTCGTCCGCCACCGGAATCGATATACCGTTGTTGAACATTTGTTCTGTAATCGCACCGCCGGAGATCTATAGTATCGATGGTAGTCGACGACGTCACGACTCCATCTAAACTCCGGGTTACATTTGATCCGCTGTATAGTCTGGGTGAACCTGCTTTGGATCCGACAAAAAGGTGAATAATGCACTTAGACCCCTTGCATTATTGAAAATGTTCAAATCTTTACTAATAGTTTAACTTAATAAATTAACCCCTGCTTCATGCATCGTAAGCTTTGAAGTAATATACTTAAATATCTATATTTTATAGTATACTAGAAGGGTACTCGTGTAATGCAGCGAGATACATCTTGATTTTAATATTTTATTTTATTTTTTATCTCAGTCGATGTTATAATATGGTATTATATGATTTTGAAAAAGCGATGATGTTTTTATGTTTTAATAAAACATAAATTTAAATATATCATAAAAACTTGACAAAAATATATCGATATTAGTATCAAATTAACTATTTAAAATTCTTCATTTTTGGTGTAATTTTTAATTCAATTTTTTTATTATAATTTTATTTAAGTTCAATATTAAAGTAATTTATATTTTTGTTTAATAACATAATTTTCTTATAAAGATAATAATTGATTATTTTGTTAGAACTCGTCCTAATTATATTTTAGATTTTAAAATGAGATGTTTATTCTCTATTTGATTATGTTTATCCGCATACCGCAGTTAGTTACATGAATTCAAACATGGAGCTTTAATAAGTTGTACATATGCATAATTTACTTGTAATCTTGAAATTTTAAGTAATATGTATCAATATACAATATTTCATGCATAAAAAATAGTTTTTAAATTTTTTTGTCAAATGCTTTATAATATAGTAAAGATTACAAGATATTTGACAAAAACTCTTAAAAATCATTTTTTATGTATGAAGTATTGTTTATTGATGCATATTACTTAAAATTCAAAACTACAAGTAAATTGTGTGTAACTACAACTTATTAAAGCTTTATGTTTGAATTCATGTAACTAACTGCAAATAAACATAATTAAATAGAGGATAAACATATCACTTTAAGTATAAAAAAATTAAAATACAATTGAGATAATTATTGACTTCTAATAAAATACTTGATCATCATTTTTATAAAAAATTATATTATTAAACTGTGTTAAGTATAATTTATTAAAGTTAGTTTGAATTCGTGTAACTAACTGCAGATAAACATAATCAAATGCTAGATAAACATTTCATTTTAAATATAAAAATTCTAAAATATAATTAGGATAATTATTGTGTTATATCAGGATATTTAATAATTATCTTTATAAAAAATTATATTATTAAATCAAAAAATTACTTTGTTATTCAACCTAAATTAAATTATAATAGAAAAAAAATTGAATTAAAGAAATTACACATCAAAATAAGAACTTTTAAATAATTAATTTGACACTAATATCAGTATTTTAAAAAAACTAAAATATTTTCAAATTTATATTCTATTAAAAAATAAAAACATTATCGTTTTTCTCAAAACCATATAAAATAGTATTATAACATCAACGGGAGACAAAATAAAACGAAACATTAAGATCGAGATGTATCTCGCTATATTGTGCAAGTACTCTTCTAATATATCATAAAACATCGAGGTTTTATCTCTTAATAACTGCTAGAATTTAAAACGTTATCTATAAATCAATAACAGATTAAAATCATTCATTCTTATAATGTTCTTATTTTACTATTTTAGGAAGCATTTAAAAAGAAGTTTAAGGGGGGGTTTGGATACACATATTACTCATCTAATCATCTAATAAGTTTTTATACCCATTTTCTTTTAGGCCTTGTTTGTTTTTTTTTTTTTTTTTTTTATAAAAAAAAAAGTTTTTATCAGCCTCTTATCTTTGATTCGTTAAGAGGTAAGGATATTTACACTAATTTTTTTTTAATTTTTCAGAGGCACTTATATCTTATTGTCCTCTTATCCGGTGAGAGGTAAACCAACCTCTTATTTGTTTCTTATTGTTCTTCAAACCCTCAACAACGACGTTTCTCAATCAATTAACCTTAATCAATCATTTTTTAATTGATCCTTACCAAATCAATCATCACATCTCACAATTAATGTATTTTAATAGGATTTAGATGTGTTAAATACCGTTCATGATGAGTGCTAATTATATGATTTAGATGTAAATTTCGTAATGATGATAAATAAATATGTGAAATTGTATATAAATTCAACACTATAATTTTTTAATGGGTAAAATAGACAATTTAAACAAATTTAGACGTTTATCAGTTTACAATAACAAGCACTCTTATTGATTCAGATTTCAGACTTCAGCACCAGCTCTTATAAATCAGAAGTGAAATATAATTTCCAATGTTTTAATTATGAATCAAATGTCAAATATATGAAATAGTTTGGTATTTAAGTTGGGTTTCGGTGAGAAGGAGAGTAATGTGAGAAGTGTAAGAATAGGGTTTCACCCTTGAGTGCACGTTAGGATGAGATGCAGCGCGATGCAATGGATCAATCTCCGCATCAAGCGCTATTCATGGGTGGGTGTGAGATTAAAAGTGATTAAGGGTTCAGATCTCTTCTTACGCTTCTCACCTTTTAAACCCGATGGGCGTTTACTAGGTAAGAGTCGTTTCCCTCACTTATCTGGTAAGACTCTCGGTCTTTGTCACGCCTCTTACCGGGTAAGTTTTTGGTCTTTATCATGCTTAATGAGTAAGGTAAGTGATACCCATAAGCGTGCTTACCCGATAAGCATTTGGTAGATGATCCCTAAGAAATCTTTACTTCCACAGCTTCATAATGGAAAAAGTTTTGATTAGGTGTCATTTTATATAATTGTTTGTAGTTTGTTAAAGGTAGCTCTGTTACGTGTTTGTATGGATGGAATGAGGTAAATCAACAACCTGGAATATGACTCGACACCATTGTCTTATATTTAACCTGACCAACTCTACCTCAGATCCGACCAACCTTGCGTTTGTAGCAACACCATAACTAACCCTCATCGACCCAACTTTGAGAAAACACCCTCCCCTACCCCTTTGGTGACCCTTACATGATGAAACAACTGTCTTTCGCCTATGTGTGTGTAAACACCTGCAACACCTCTCGTTCTCCATACACACTCATCGGTCATCTCCATCTTTATATGTGTTGTGTCAGAATTAATGTGGTTATATGTGTACTTATACAAGATTTGGTGTATGTAGAACCACCACCACATATTTTGTTTTGTTGTATTAAGATGAAAAACGAAGACCATAGTAAAACACACAAAGAACTTGTATCTGTTCTTTTTCTCTTTGATTGTTGTATATATGGAGTTTTTCATAATTTGCTTTGATCATATGTGTGCAACATAAAAAGAAGTCACATATTAGTTTCAATTTTAATTTGTTTTTAAGTGTGGTGTGGTGTGTGTGAAAGAGGAAGAGGGCATCATAAATGGCGTATATGCAAGGGGAATGGACGTTGAAAATGGTATGTGTGCAAGGATAAAGGAGTGTCTAAAATATTGTTTGACTATTAAAAAAAACCTACATCTATGGAGGAGATTGGAGTTGTTGAAGGGTTAGAGAAGGGGATGCGCAAGTGACAGAACTGACAAATGCATGGTGGTTTACAAGGTCTACGGTTTGGTAATTCAAAAATTTCCCCCAATTGAGTGCGTCTAACATATTTTTTCATAGTAACAGGATCACTATAACTGACTCCATTGAGTTCACCACCGTAGAACTCAACAGTTACACCTACTTGTTCGACACTATACTTAGGTACTGCCCTTCGAAAAGGAACATCGTCTCTAACAAGAAAAGGGGTAGCAAGAGTATACATAATATAATCGTATAATAATATTTTCTACAGTTTTCTAATAGAAAATTAAATAAATGAGAAAAATATCGAAATGTCTTTGAGTTAACAGACCTTGTTAATAATGTTAGCCACAAAGCAAAACAAAGTGAAAACCACGGTGATAAAAAAAATGTAATTAGTTTAAAATAATGACTAAACTTAATAGTGAGGTTGTGTTTGGTACATGAGACAAGATATGATGAGGCAAAACTCACTGTCCCATATTTGGCAGGACATGGGACATGACAAGAACTCACTATCAGTTGGTGCCTTCTATAAGAACTCTTGTAGAAGATCGGAGTATGCGGAAATTTATGATCGGTACATCTAAATTATTTGATACATTTATATTTTTAAAACAATAAAATCATGTTTGATAACGTAAATCTAATTTTTAAAATATGATAATTTTTGTTTTAGTTGATTTGCAAAATAACCACACAAACTCATGATTCAAGACTAAACTGATGTTTCAAAATTGTGATTCATCCGTGACTTTTGAGGAAGAAATGATGATTGTAGTACTAATATATATATATGTAAGACGGCGGAGAAATGCTTCAGAAAGAATAGAAAGAATAGAAAGAATGCCCGATAATACTTCGGCAATGAGCGGATATGCGTACACCCAAGAGCTATTAACCGGACCTAGTACGCAATGTCAAGAGTTTATGCGCCTTTCACGTGAAGCATATATATTGTTATGCAATCATTTTAGACAAAGAAATTGGCTGAAAGACGGTAGACATGTTAGTGTCGAAGAGAAAATGGCAATGTTTTTTTACGATGATCGGCCATAACGAGCTTTAGAGAGTGATTAAACGTAGATTTCAACGCTCTACAAGAACTGTTCATATTTGTTTCCATGAAGTTTTACTGGGTATGATGGAATTCGCAAGAGAAATAGTGGTGCCAACAACTTCTGATACAACTTTAAATACGTCAAGTCATCAAAGACGTTTGAGAGAAATATTTTCGGTAATATTTATTATTGACATTTTAAAGTTGTATATAAATACACACACACACACAAGTATTTATTAATCTTTTTTCTGTTAATGAAGGGTGCAATAGGTGCTCTAGACGATACCCTTATACATGCAATTGTGCCAGCTAGTCATCAAACTGCTTACAGAGGAAGAGGAGGCGGTCGATGCTATCAAAATGTTATAGGAATTTGTGATTTCAACATGATATTCATTTTTGTTTGGGCTAGATGGGAAGGTATAGCGCATGATTCTAGAATACTTAGGGAAGTTGCTTTTAACCCAAGATCTGGTTTTCCCTTTCCACCACAAGGTATGTACCATTCTCAATTTGTAATTTGTTTTTTTTATTTGTATATTATACGATTGATGTGGGTGGTTTTTCAGATAAATATTATCTTTGTGATGTTGCCTACGCCAATGCTCGTGGATTTTTGGCTCCATATCGTAACACAAGGTATTGGTTGGCAGATTTTCGACGTCGACGTGCTTTGACTAAAGAAGAAAGGTTTAATCATGCACATGCCCAACTCATAAATGTTATTGAACGTGTTTACGGTGTCTTGAAAGCGAGATTTCCGATATTAAAGCAGATGGCTCCCTTTCCATTTACAACACAAAGAAATGTGGTAATTGCTTGCTTTGCGATACATAATTTCATCAGAAAATATAATATTCAAGACCAGTTGTTTATGGAGTGCAATGATGATAGTATATTTAACAACGAAGAAGAAGTCGAAGGAAATGGAGAAGAAGAACTGGACATTTCCCAATGGGGTGTTAATAGCACTCAATATATGGCTACTTTGAGAGATGAAATTGCAAATAGTTTGATCAATAATGTTTGAATTTGGATTTTTGTGTTTCAACTTGTATTTGAACTTGGCTACTTTGTGTTTGAACTTGGATGTTTAAGTATTTTATGAATTTATGTTTTAATTTTGGATGATATCAATGAATTTATAAATTTATGTTTCGATATTTAAATATTTTATTTTTCAGAAATATCATTTGCCTTAAAAAATGAACAACAATTTACTAAACAACGCATAGTTAATCCTCAGGGGTAAATTGGTCATTTATGTTATTCAGACTGTTGATTCAGATAGAAAAGTAAACAGCAACATAGATTTATCCAGACAGAAAATTTATCCATACATGACTTAATAGAAAATTTGGTAAACAGCCCCTAATTTTAAAATATATACTTAATAATATTTTCAAGATTGAACCAAAAATATATACAATATCACTTTTAAGAAAAATACATCGAAAAGTTAAAAAAAAATCAAGAACTATCGTATTTTAAGTGATTAATTTTTTTGAACAAATAAATTCTTAAATATTTTAAACCCAAAAAATATATCCTCAAACTTTTTAAAATCAAAGAAACTCACTGAATTTTTATATTTTAAACGATCAAGTCCTTAGACATTTTTTGAATCAATTTCTTATACCTATAAAACAAAAGTAATATATTTTTTCTCAACCAATGTATTTAGAGCAGTAACAAAATACGATAATAAAAACAATTAAATAACATTTTCATCATGCATTATTTATATTTTTAATTCAAATGATAACTATAAGATAAGCTAATAATTATTTATTTTTCAGATTCAAATCAAAATCACAGAATTATAACAAACACTTGTGATTGTCATTTAAATATGAAAGGATTAATATAAATGGTGTGTTTATTTTCATTTTATTGGTTTGTTATACTTTCATACTGATTTATTGATGCATGAGAAAAGAAAAAGTAAATATCTTTCGTTTGTAAGTATAAAGATTTATTCATTAAAAAAAATGTTCATGGACCTAATCACATGATTTACGTTTTGACTTTAAATTGATGTTAATCTATACTACGTTATAAACCAAATTTGAGAAAAGTCTTAAAAACAATTTTTATTGCATAAAGTACTGCTTATAATGCATAGTCTTCAAAGTTTTAAAAACAACATTATAAGCTTGATGTACAACTAATCAATGCCAAACTCTTTATTTTTTTCCGATAACTTCACACCTGACCCTCTGACACTCCTTCCCTTCCCAAAGTGACGTTTCATCCTTCAGAATTTAGGTTCCCAACATTACGTCTCAACCTCCTCACCAAATTGATTTTCCAAGAAGACAACTCAAACTCCTGTTATGGTTACTGATTCAAGACAATATATAAATAAGGTTAGGTTTCTTATCTCACTGCGAATAAGTTCACGATATCTGTCAATCCATCGTTCAGCTACTGAAATCGCTCCTGAAATCGAGGTAATCTTCTCTGATTACTTAGAATTTTCTTCACCTTCTTCCATTTCCATCTCCATTATGTGTAGGTAAGAGTTCCTTGAAACTATAATTTTTGGGGTTTTCTGGTTTTGGCCACACTCGTTGGTTAAGATGAAATACAAAATCATCTTAATAAAGTTTTACTGGTTTGATAATTTGTTCCTCAACTTCACATTAAAAATTATAAAACCATCGATGTGTATTGTTCTTGAACACTCGCTGATTAACATGAAATCAGAAAAACATCTTAATCGGAAAACCATCTTAAACAGAAAGCCGTCTTAATAAAGTTTTCCATGTTTGATACATAAGAATTGAGAACTGGGTTATGAAGGATTGATACATGTAATGTTATCAGATTGTTAAGTTGTGTTATGTCCAAAACTGGTAGCTGCTCCCTCTTCGATCTACTCAGCTTCAACAAATGGTTTCATTTTCTTGTTAGGGCTTGGATTATTAGTTGCTTTTCTTTAAAAATGGATTTTGAATGTCCATCCATCTTTTTTTCTTTGACAAAAATGTCTATGCACATAATGTGTTTGATGAAATGGGTGAGAGAAGTGTGGGTTGCATGGGATTTTTTGTAACCTTTTATTAGATTTTAGTTTTTTTTTTTGTAATCTTTTGCTTCTTCTTTGATTATGGTTTTTGTATTGATTGAATTTGAGCAAAACTGGGTATCCAGTTACTCTCTCGAATTTGAGCATGTTTATCTATATATTTATACTTCTATCAAGTTTAAGATTACTTTGAAGAATTAGTCTTGCAACAGCTGCTCCTACTTATGGATGCAAATGCCATGTGGTTATCCCAGATGATGCTACAATTGAGAAGGTAACACTGAATTCAGCTTCTGAACTAGAAACTTGTTATATGTCACTACAGCCAAACTGATCAAATTGGAAGTGCTATAATTTTTCTCCTCTGTTATATTTTTGTGTTGTTTTTTTGCTTATTCGTTTTCAACTTTTAGCATTGTCTTTTTATTATAATTTCTCTCTGCTGTTATATTTTAGTTCTTTATATTTTTCTATTTTAATTTTTTGAACAAGTTATATCATTTCTTTTCACGAACTTTGCATGAGCCAAGGGTCTTCAAGGAAACAATAACTCTACTCATTGGGTAGAGGTCAGGTTGCCTACATTTCACCCTCCCCTGAACCCTCCTCCTGGTAGGACATATTGGGTTTGTTTTGTTTGGTTTGGTTAAAACAAAGTAAAATTGCTTTCCTTTTTACGGTATGTGTGCACAAAATACATTTGGACTTGTTGTATTTTGTTTAGGATAATCCAAATCAGTTTTATTACCATAGATGGTAATTTGAGTTCTCTAAGTCCTTTAATGTAATCCTTTTGAATTCTCAACTTTGCAAGTATTTGAGAACGTACAAGCATTGTTGCAAGTATTTGCTACTTTGCAAGTTTTTTCTTTTAACTTCTTCAACATTTAAGTAATATTTACATCATTATGATGTTTAGTTGTTGCTTTTCATATCTTTAAGAATTGAATAGAAAATGAATAGAAGCTTCACCTTTTTTTGATAAATTTATCTCTTCCCTAACTTGGCAATCAAACGGTCGGCTGTATGATGTGCCATTCATCAGCTTTTACATATTGAAGCTCTACACACACATAAAGACTCATATGTTTACTTTTTACACTTTTGAGCAAAATGCCTGTTTATTTTAGGAAGAAAGTAAATAGAGCATCTATCTGATTGGCTAATCGCTTACTTTCAGTTTCTCTGACTTTGTACTATAAAAAATCTCAAAGGCAATTAGTGCATCATGTTTTCCCAAAACTTGCAGTCTACAACTCTGTTGATCCGTCTCTGGCACTTTCTCTTCTCATGGTGTGAATTTATATGTATTCTCTCATTTCGAATGTATCTATACTGTTAGGACTGAAAATCAGTATATAATTGTATTCGTCTTGAAAGATATAATTGTCTATAATTGTTTAAAAATCATCATGTTTGACTTTTTTTAGACTGTTTGACTTTGACATTATAAAACATTTGGCTAAAACTCTTAAAAACTCGTAAACCCGTTCATCCTTAAACGATTTCATCCCTATCCGATTTCATCCCATATCTGAATTCGTGTAACTAACTGCAGATAAACACAATCAAATACAGGATAAACATCTCATTTTAAATATAAAAAATCT
>NC_037530.1:28846906-28850696 GCF_001531365.2 Cynara cardunculus var. scolymus
AATAATTATTATCTTTATAAAAAATTATATTATTAAATCAAATATAAATTAATTCGTTATTGTACATAAATTAAATTATAAAAAATTGAATTAAAAAATTACATAAAAAAATGAGGAATTTCAAATAGTTAATTTGATACTAATATCGATATATTTTTGTTAAATTTTTACGATATCTTCAAACATATATTTTATTAAAAAATAAAAACATCATCGCTTTCTTAAAATCACAAAAAGCCATATTATAACATCGACTGAGATAAATAATAAAATAAAATATTAAAATCACGATATATCTCGCTGCATTGCGCGAATACGCTTCTAGTACTCATTAAGAAGTTTGATGCTCATGATATACAATTACAGAGGATAATTGATTTTTAGAGCCTTGTGTTACCTACTGTGAGAAACATTTCTAATTTGATCAATGGTTTAGCTTGAGGGCCATTATGCAGCAACTGAAGATGATATGTGCTTTCTTGCTTGGAAATACTTTCATTCCTTGCTTCATTGTAATTTACATTGTCGTAAAAGTTTCCTTCTGATTTGATCTATGGTTTAGCTATACTTTTTGATGATGGAATGACTTAATTCATGATGTAAACTTTCCGTTCACGAGTTTATCTCCCCTTTTTCTACATTTGTAACTATTGCTAAGGATTCAGACAAAGAAATTTGACCAGAGAGGTTGATTTTTTCCACAAGACCACTTAAACTGTAGTTTATTTTAGATATGATAGATATCTTACAACTGATTTTCTTATGAAAGTCACATATGATGTTCAAATGGAGGAGTCACAAGTTATATTTCAACTTCTGCTGGTTGTTTTTTTAAGTTCATGTGAATGTGATCAACTCTCCATGAAACTTCACTTTTGCAATTTGAGAATTTCCTAGAGAATGTTAAGTTAGATTTCTGTTTTATTATGCTATAATGTGAGCAAGCACAATTTAATATATAGATGTAGCTTCACTTACATTATCTTATCTATAGTTCTGTTCCCAAGATTCAAGCGAAGTAATGGTAACTTGCATGGATTCCCACATTAGAATTCTTCATGGGGTCAATGTCATTGGTAAATATAAGGGTATTTATATAATCATTTGTTGTTTCTCTATTATCAAATCATTGGTGTTTTTTTATTATTGCTTGCGTACTATAATTAATCGTTGTTTACTTTGGTATTTTTTTTATACCACTAGGCCAATGAAATACTGGAACTGGAACTGGAACCTTCGGTTTATCAACAAAAGATGGTTTGGTCATTGAAGTGCTTCTCGACTGACTCCCCAGTTGTGTTACCTTGGTATGTTCTGAAAGTTAGTACTAGACGGTTAGGATTCTATAGTTTATATCTATGGCATGTACAATAGACATAATTCTGCATAGAAGGTGTTTCTTCATTTATAGAATCCAAAATGTAGCCATGGATATTGGTCGATCATCCTTTCGTGTTATGGATTGTGATAGAGTCAATATGGTTTTGTTTTGAGTTGGGTTGCGGGTAAATCTTCTTCTATGCTTATCATTATTTCTATGTAATTGTTCTTATTTAAATAACTTATGATTATTGAAAATTTATAGTTTTCATCCTCTCTAATGAAAAAATTAGCAAAAACAAAACGATGCATCTTAACATTTGTCTCGACCTTCGCTTATTATATATTATTTTTTTTGAAGTCAATAATACGTAACCAGATTTAAATTAGCAAAAACAAAACGATGCCTTGAAGTTAAATATTTTTATTAAATTACACGTTACATCTTTGTTTTAATTACTAATATTTTTGAATTTTTCAACGTGATAAAAATTCAATGGTGGCGTCTCTACTGCCATTTATTAAACATCTAGAATCCATGCTTTTTGAATTTTTCTACCAACGTGCATATCGAATGTGTGTGTATATATATATCTTTTACGATTAATAACGTAATCTATTTAATTTCCCTCACCCTTTTACTAATTTTTCAGTGTAGTAAAGCCGTTGCAGGACTGAATACAGACCAAAAGAGTAGTTTTGCTTTGCAACGGATAAAGATAGAGTTTCAATTATATATTTTTAGGGTTAAATGTATGAAATAACAATCTATTTTTATAAATTTTTTTATTATAGCATTCTATACAACATTGTACTTTCAAATTATTTTTTATTAAGACATCGTACTTTAAAAAATCTACCCATAATAACAACGGACGATATGTTACTTTTTAAACCGATTAACCCTTTGACTTTTTTTGCTTGTGTGGCTTTAATGAGGTGATGTGGATGACACATCATTTTGATGACTTAACTAAAATAAAAATAAAAACCTATTTCAAATTATTATTAGTGATTTTCATTTTTCATTGCTATGATTCAAAAAAACATTTAATTTTTTTGACTTTTTCTTATTAAGTTGCATGCAAATTAAATATTCTTAGAGTAAAATATTTATTAAATAAATATGAACTTGGATGGCGGCTCAAGATCAGCCTCATGAAAACCTTATATTCCCTGAGGTATAGGGAAGGAATTGGAATGGAATAATATCGATTCAGACAGAAGATTCTTGAATAATCCACATCACTTCTGCTTCTATTGTAACAAAAGATTCCCCTTTTACGTGGAAAAGGCCCGTATCAATAATTATGATTTTACGTATGGACAATTCCTCAATATCTTGTTCATTCGCAACAAAATAACATTATTTTCGAGATATATTTTGTTTATAAAAAAGGTAACACTTTTTATTTTTTGTTATTCAAATAAATACATATCTTTTAGAGTTCTCTTTGAAATGTTAACGAAATAAATTGTTATCTATGATTTTTTAATATTGTTATATTAATAAATAACTCAAAAAAATCTAATTAATTTAATATATTTATACGTCAAGTAAATATTTTTAAACAAATATAATATATTGTTTAAAAGATAATATTTTTTGGTAAAAAAAGAACAACTCTTATTTTCCTTTTTTCAAAAAACACATATTTTTTTTAAAAATATTAGCGAGATAATTTGTGTTCTACTATTTTTATTGATGTTGGTATATTAATGAATAATTTAGAATTTTTTAATTTTTATTTGATATATTTATTAAATAACATGTAAAATATCTAAATATTAAAATTAATGAAAAGTCCAGATTTCATACGAATCTTGAAGCAATCTTCATTAAATCTCAAGAACAGAATATGAATTCAATATAGATTGGAGAGAGAGAATAATTGCTGTCAAATCACCTTTTTTGATTAATGATATAATCAATTGTGTGTTTACAATTACAATGAAAAGACTATTTATACTAAAGAAAATAAGGCTAAACTAATTACAATAAAACTAASTAAATRGAGAAACTTGAATACAACATTTAAGCACTAATCTTGAACCCAACATTCTCCCCCTTTGGATTCAAGATCGGTTCTTTAATGTATTTGACCTCTTGTAGACCAGATATAATGTTTTCAACACATCTTTGTGCCAGATATCAGTCTAATCCCAARGARTCYCATTTAAGTGCTGTTAAACGCATTTTCCGTTATCTCAAAGGGACTGCTAATCTAGGACTCTGGTATCCCAAGGGTACTGGATTTGAACTGACAGCATATTCAGATGCAGATTATGCAGGTTGTATGTTAGACAGGAAAAGTACATCTGGACATCTACAGTTCTTGGGATCAGCATGAATCTTCGTTCCATGAGCCATAGGTGTTGAAATAGATGAACAACCTTCTAAATTAAATTTCTTCAGAATATCATGAATATATTTAGTTTGACAAATGAAGATACCCGAAGATAACTGTTT